>NC_065450.1:227562070-227883525 GCF_917563875.1 Diabrotica virgifera virgifera | reverse complement strand
TCCATTTCCACTTTGTTTTTCAATTTTTAAATCGGGTAAAGGCCGACCGAGTTCTTTAATTTGTAGTTTTTTTTCTAACGAAAAACCACCAAAAGAGTTTTTTAATATACTAATTTGATTCATTGTCAATAAATAAATTAAACGTAGAAAATAATCAAAATATTATTTTTATACCTACGACACCACGATCACAACGCACTAACTAATAATTACAAATTAAAAAATATAGTAGAGTATAAACACAAATATACAATACAGTAGTAGACAATAAACACAATAGCGTCAAGCGAACGCGTAAAGAAACTAGAAATATGTAGATCTAAAACATTGTATCTTAAGATCCACTAACTTCCTTTTCGAGATTTCGAGCCTGGCACGGAGACTCCAATTTAAACGTATGTATGTTAAAAGTGCAATACCGCTCTCTCTCTCTGTCACTTACACAGGATGCTCATACAATCTTTCTCTTTTCTCACGAGCCACTATGCCGTTCGGCACTGGGATTTTTATGATTTTCATCCTTTATCCGGTCAGCTGTGGGTGGCCAGAGTCGGTAGATTTGCATTGCGCTACACAGTTGCCAGATTTGATATAATTTATAAAAATAAAGAGCAATATTCACAAAAAAATAAACAGGCATTAAAATGTTTTTAAGATAAAAAAATATGTTTCTGCATAGTTAGCAAGGTAGTGCCATGGCTCTATGGCACTACCTCACGGGCCGCCACTGGTGGTGTTACAGGCACATTTTGAGAATTTCGTGGGTGGATCGTGTGAGTAATGTTGAGGTTCTACGTAGAATAGGCAAGGAATGCGAGATTATTAACACAATCAAAAAGCGCAAACTAGAATATCTTGGCCATGTTATGAGGAATGAACAGAGATATGGCTTGTTGCAACTCATTCTTCAAGGCAAGGTATTTGGAAAGAGAGGACCTGGAGAAGAAGAATATCTTGGCTTCAGAACCTGAGAAAGTGGTTTAATACATCGACAACCGGACTATTCAGAATAGCAGCAAGCAAAGTTAGAATAGCCATGCTGATCGCCAACATCCGGAACGGATAGGCACCTTAAGAAGAAGAAAGATTCAATGCTCTGGGTAGCAATGGAAAAACAAGGAATAAGCAAAAAAATATATACAAGCAGTACAACAGCTTTACAAAAATATGACGGTAAACATTAAAACCTGAAACAAATTAACGAGAAATTCCTATTAGTAAGGGTCTAAAGCAAAGCTGCTGCATAGCACCTACACTCTTTAAAATATATTTAAATGAGGCACTCTCACTGTGGAGAAGAAAGTGCTACAATATGGGCATCCCAATCGATGACGATAGATTGTACACAATACACTTCGCTGACGACCAAGCCATTCTAGCTGAAGACGAGAGTGATATAGACTATATGCTGAGAAGACTGGAAGAGGAGTACACTAAGTGTAGGTAAGAGGAGTACTTAGTTGTAGGAGAAACACCAGAAAGCCTAGAAATTGCTAGACAGCTACACGGACTATTGTGGAATAATAAAATAACAAAAGAAAATAAAAGAAGAATGTATAAAACAATAATAGAAAGTATTGGGTTGTACGGCGCCGAACTCTGGAAAATAAACCAAAGAAACCAATCAAAAATTAAGGCCATGGAAATGAACTAGGGATGAGGAACGAATATATTAAGAGAGAAATGGTAATTGATCTAGATATGATGTCTCATGACACAATCGAAGCCAAAAGACTCAACTGGTATGGACACCTTCAGAGAATGGCCGAAAAAAATTGAAAAATGGACTCCACTCACTAGAAGAAAACGAGGTAGACCAGACGATCCTGGAGAGAAGATGTCGCAGATGGAGTGACCGAAAGAGACCTAAAAACTGGAGACTGCTTCGACAGAAAATGCTGGAAATTAGGATGCGAGAAGCGGTGACAGCTTTAGAAGACTCGCTTGTTATATATTATATATAGAAATAATTATACTAAGATTTCTGCACTTAGAGCAAATTCGAGCAGGAGCGCAAGAGAAAGATAGGTCTTGTCCCCAAACCAGCCACACCAGAAGTGTCTGTCGTTCCTTCAGAAAATTGGACATATGGACAGTTTCTCAAATTCTATTGATTAATAAAAGGGTACTAAAATTTATTCGAGGAGGCAAGATGTGTCTAATTGCAGACGCTTTCGAATCTAACTCCCACAGGAGGAGTGCATAAAAGGGGCAGACCCAATTTTTTAGGTCATATAGAAATCCATATGATGTTCTTGAAGACGTGTATATTTATTTAATTTCCTTTTTGTTCCAGGTGATATGTCGGATGGCCCTGAATGATCCACAGCGGTGCCGTAGGCGGCGCAACTCCACCAACTTTGGGGGCGGAGCTCCGGGCAGCGGCCGCTCGCGGTGATGTGGCAGCATGCAGAAGACATTTGGGGGCGGCACGGTTGGTGCGGTTCTCGCGTGATGAACACGGTCGTACCGCGCTGCACTTGGCGGCGGCAAATGGCCACCGAGAAGTGGTACGGCTGCTACTATCGGTGGCCGCCCCCCGCGAAGTCGACGGACCGGACGGAGCTGGTTGTTCGGCGTTGCAGAGGGCGGCCGCCAGCGGGCACGAGGAGGTGATAACACTGGTACTGGCGAGAGGGGCGGAGGTTAACGGACAAGATAGTGTAGTGAGTATACAATTATTTTACACCTAATGTTTTGAATTTGTCTATTTAACTACTATTTTAAAACGTTTTTATACTTGGCGCTGATTTAAAATGCGTTTATTTCGAAAACGGTTGAGTTTAGCGAGATGAATGTATGTAGTATATCTTTTTTAAGTAAAAATATTAAGAGAATAAAAATTTGGATTCAAAAAGTATGTAGAGTGGGGGATAAAAAAAATTGAACGTATTAAATGAGCGCTGAAAGACGTATGTGGCGCCCTCGGGGTAATTCATAATTTTTGGTGGCGATTTTAGATTTCTTGTCCCAAAAAACCCGCGCTTACCAATTTTCAGCTCATGCCTGTCAGGAAATATTCAAGAATAAATAAAATAGAAGTTTAACTTTGACACTCTGTATTTCAGTTATTATCAACTTTCTTAATTAGGTAAAGTTAGCTTAAATCGACCTATCTTAACCTCAGGAATCTAAGGTTAAGCCATTGTATAACTAGACCATGTATCTGTGTAGATAAACAATGGTTAAGCTATGGCTCATTCTTTACCAAACACCCTGTATATCATTGATACAATATGACCATGTTTAACCACTGAATTCAAGTGAGAATCCTCTAATTATGTCCAATTCAGGTAGATTTTTTAGATGGTACATATTTTGAAAATTATCTTAGTTCATGTTTGATAACTTTACTTTTTTGTAAGTTGGATATATCGTGCGATATCAACATGACTGATGGTGTAAAAGTGTTGATATAAATAAGTCGTTATAAATCGTTTATTTTCCCAATAGATTATTCGACTCTACCAATTCCTACAAGCGGATTTTTATTACCTACATCTAGTAATGTATCATTGAACGGTAACGGTTTCTCTCCTCTCCTGTGGGATACCTCATTCATGTTCATGTTGTAGGTAGATCCGTAAATAAGTACATGCTTCGATGTTACTGGAACAACGAACTTTTGTGTGCTATTGCTATGATCAGCCACCACTACCACTACCACTACCACCGTGCGGAGTTATGAAAATAGACCTTATCCGACCCAAATCTGCCTTTGTTTTTGTTTCATACATTAGCGTTAAGTGCCACATACACGAGTATGGGTTGGAGTAGACCAGGGCGCATCTGTAAAAATATTAGTACATTTGGATGTTGAGAGGTGACTCCTATTTTTTTGCAGAAATTGCTTGAAAATAACGCATATAATTATTATTTGAGTTATCTCCCCACTCAAAAATGTCCGGAACATTGTTTAAATAATCAAAATGCCAAAAAATTAAAAAAAATTCGATGTTTTTCTTCGTTTTTTGATTATACCTTTAAAACTATTCATTTCCGAGAAAATTTGCACTAACATAAAAGTTGCGTAGGCAATTAAATTCCCAACAAGATAGCATTGGTTAAAAATGTTAAAAATTGTCACCCTTGTTGCAAAATAGCAATAATTGCGAAAAAAAAAACCTTAAAAAACAAGTATTCGCATCTTATTTTTTTCAACCATTTATGCTACACTTAGGACCTTCATATTTCACCCAGAAAAACTTTATGATATAATAAAACAATACTGTAAATTTCATTAAGATCGGTTCAATAGATTTTGCAATCCAACTTTTGCAAAAAAATACATTTTTTTGAAAATGTTGCAGTACTGAAAATAAAACAAATAGCAAGTTTAAAGTTTTTTTACACATAGAAGAACAATGTACCTTTCATTGGCAATTTGAAAAATTAAAATCGGTTAAATAGCACGACGTCAGGATTTTTTTAAATAAACATGAATTTTTCTGCTTATAAACAAATAAAATGCCTTTTAAACAAAGTTGAGTGCCATTTACAACAAAAGTATAAACAATATGTGAATTTTTCTTGCGCTAAAATGTTTGTCATTTGAAGATTTTTCTATGTACAAACTTTCATAATGTTTGAAAATCACAAACATCTTAAAAAAATTAATAAACATATTCCAGACCAGTAAAAATACTAATTATTGAGCTGAGAAAAAAAATGAAATCTTACTCTCAAAATGGAAACATAAAAAAAATGTATTATCTTGGGTTCTAGCGAAGCGATTTTTATCATTTTTTTTTAACTGATGTAAGTCGAAGCGAAAATCACAAATAACGTATTGATAAATTTTAGTTTTTAGTACATTTCGATACAAATAAATTTGTTTATTGCAAAATAAAAACACATCCTCTGTCCTTTGAAATAATACTTTTTTAAGCAAAAACTTTCTTTGTTCATATATTTTAACTTTTACCTATTGCTTTTAAAAACTATTTAAGATGATTACAGCTGGAGAACAAATTACTTTGGAGGCAGTTAAAATACTGATGAACAATTGCCTTTTGGGCGGTGCTCTTCCAACCTCTTGGCAAAATGTGCAGGTACTTTTACTACACAAGAAAGCAGACAAACACAAACTCGAAAATTACAGACCAATAAGCCTGTTACCACATCCATACAAACTGCTTACCAAGATAGTTATCAACAGACTATCAAATAAATTCGATATTTACCAACCTGTTGAACAAGCGGGATTCCGCAAAGCTCATAGTACCATAGGAATATAGAACACCTACAGACAATAAGGACACTTATCGAAAAGTGTAACGAATACAATGAACCTGTTTATTTGGCATTTGTGGATTACAATAGGCATTCGATTCCACAGAACTCTGGGCCGTATTAGAGGGAATGAATAACGCAAGGATTTATTCCAGATATAGAATACTCCTAAAATACATATACGACAATGCAACTATGCAAATAAATGTAGCAGACGGCCTAACAACAAGCAAAATAAGAACGGAAAGAGGTGTTAGACAGGGAGACACCATATCTCCAAAGTTATTTACTCTTACATTAGAAGATGTGTTCGAGAAGTTAAATTGGGAACAACGTGGAATTAAAATCGATGGCAGATTTTTCAGTTACCTGAGATTTGCCTATCACATAGTACTCATAAGCAACAATACAGAGGCACTGATCTTCATGCTGAAATAACTTAAACGAGAATCTGAGAAAATCGGTTTAAAGATGAATTTAAATAAAACAAAAGTGATGACAAATCAAAATATCACAATCGACATAGATGGAAGTGAAATCGAAAGTGTCGAAGAGTATATATACCTAGGTCACACGATTAAACTAGGCAAACAGAATCAAACGGCAGAGATAACTACGAGAATACGAACGACTTGGGCAGCAGTAGGAAGCCTCAGTGATGTGTTAAAAAACAAAAAGATAGTTACCAATAAATCTAAAGAAAAGGGATAATCCGCAATATTCAACAGTTGTATTCTACCAGTTACGACTTATGGAATGGAGACCGTGACACTTTAGAGTTGTCAGTCAATAGATTAAGAACAACACAGAGGGCAATCGAACGAACTTTGTTGTAGTCTGGGCAGATTATCGGAGAATAGGCCATTTTTGGGAAAAGTTATTTACCAGCAATTTTATTGCTGGAATCGAATCTTATGATTGTATATATTAAAAATATAGGTATGCAAAGTCGGCAGATAGTGTGCTACTTTTTTTATAAACAAAATGGCGCCCGAAAATCGTATTTTTTCCAATTTTTGCTCTATATCTCCAAAGATTTTAAATTTACACCAAAAACACCAAAATAAAAATTCACCGTAATTAAATTCTGCATACAGACGTGTTTTTTTCGATTTACTTCGACGAAAATTTTCCCCGGAAAACGCGGGTTTTTCCAACAAAATCTTTAATTTTGAACTAGAATTTTAGATAAGTAATTGTTTATCAATAAATAAATAACTTGGTAATATAAAAGCTCTTTTCGTTTAAATTATAATTCCAGAAGCCGATGAAAATTAAATGAATAGTTTAGCAACAATTGAATTATCAATTAAAAATTCAAGGTCGCTATAATAACCACAATAATTATGATAAATAAGAATAACTGTGATTTTTATATAAAAAGACACTGTACCTATCTAATGTACTTTACATTTAAGCGTCCTCAAGAATATTTTAAAATTATAAACAATTTCTTGGCTTATAAATAAATACCGGGTGTCCACTTACATTTTAGTAAAAGTTTTGTCTGAATAGATGGAATTTTTTAAATCGCTTTCAAATACGAAATAAAAAATGGCGGATTTTTGAAAAGAACTTTGTTGACTTTTTTTTAGTGGAACACCCAGTATATTCTTTTGTAAATTGAAAGAAAGGTCATTCACCTATCTAGCGATATAAAGTTTTTCAAAATCGGTTGTCAAATCACTGAGTAATTAATTTTTAAAATGAGAGGTGCAACGTGGATATCACATACCTAAATAACATAACTAAGCAAGTTATGTGATTTCCACATTGCATCTCTCATTTTAAAAATTAACTGCTCAGTCATTTGACAACCGATTTTAAAAAAATTTATATCGCTGGATAGATAAATGACCGTTTTTTCAAGTTTTTAGGTAAATGACCATTTTTTATATCGCTTTTAAATAAAAAATGGCAGATTTTTGAAAAAAAAACGTTGTTGACTTTTTTTATTAAAACACTCAGTATATTTGTTTGTGTCTTGAAAAAACGGTCATTTATCTATCCAGGGATATAAATTTTTTTAAAATCGGTTGCCAAATGACTGAGCAATTAATTTTTAAAATGAGAGATGCAATGTGGAAATCACATAACATAATTATATTAAATATCATTTTGCTCATTTATGTTATTTAGGTATGTAATATCCACGTTGCACCCCCCATTTTAAAAATTAATTATCCAGTGATTTGACTACCGATTTTTTAAAACTTTATATCGCTGGATAGGTGAATGACCTTTCTTTGAATTTACAAAAAAATATACTGGGTGTTCCATTAAAAAAAAGTCAACAAAGTTTTTTTTTAAAATCCGCCATTTTTTATTTCGTATTTGAAAGCGATATAAAAAATTCAATCCATTCAGACAAAACTTTTGCTAAAATAAAACATTTCAGCGAAAACCGCATATTTCTATCTTGAACCGAAAATATAAGTGGACACCCGGTATAATATCTCGGGAAATATTAAATTAAATTAAACCATGAAAACGGTATTAGAAGAAAAGCGGCAGAACGCTTCTTTTAAGTTTAATTATGATGAGTGGTTCCTGAGATACAACCGGTCAAAGTTGACCGGCATTTACGGCAAAGATATAAACAATAGGATCATAATTTTCGAACCATCACCTTTTTATTTTTGTCCTCTTTCTCCACAAGAATTTTAATATATTTAAAATACTCATAACATATATTATTATAATAAAAACTATCGACATTACCAGTGAAAATTGCCAAAAAAAGCAAAATTACAATCAAATATTAGGTTGGTGAAAATGTAATCTCAAAGCTCAAAATCGGTGTACCGTAAAAAATGCATTTTCTTGGCTTTCCATGGAGCAATGGCTTCATTCTTCTTTTGTTCCCAAGTAACTCGAGTAGAGCCATCTAACTAACGCATTATTAAATGTCAAACTTGCTTTTGTTTTGTTATAATAAATTAATTTATTCATTATATCAAAAAATTTTAATTTGTTTAAATAAAGATTTTTTAAATAATTATACAGCTTTCAAATGAGAATATTTGTGTTTTTAACGTTAAAAGGTACACTTAGTGTTTATCTAAAAAAAGTCTAAAACTGGAAAAAATATGTAGTTTTCTTTTCATATAAATACATTAATCTATTATAACAAAACAAAAGCAAGTTTGACAATTAATAATGCATTAGTTAGATGGCTCTACTCGAGTTACTTGGGAACAAAAAAAGAATGAAGCCATTGCTCCATGGAAAGCCAAGAAAATGCATTTTTTTAACGTACACCGATTTTGAGCTTTGAGATTACATTTTCACCAACCTAATATTTGATTGTAATTTTGCTTTTTTTGGCAATTTTTACTGGTAATGTCGATAGTTTTTATTATAATAATATATTATGTTATGAGTTTTTTAAATATATTAAAATTGGTGTGGAGAAAGAGGACCGAAATTAAAAGGTGATGGTTTGAAAATTATGATCCTATTGTTTATATCTTTGCCGTAAATGCCGGTCAACTTTGACCGGTTGTATCTCAGGAACCACTGATCACAATTAAACGTCTTTTTCTTTTAAAAGAAGCTTCCTGCCGCTTTTTTTTCCAATACCGTTTTCATGATTTAATTTAATTTAATATTTCCCGAGATATTCTATTTGTTTATAAGCCAAAAAATTGTTTCTAATTTTAAAATATTTCTGAGGCCGCTTAAATAGTCCAATTTCAATTCTGTAAAGTACATTAGATAGATTCAGTGTCTTTTTATACAAAATCATAGTTATTATTATTTATCTTAATTATTGGGGTTATTATAGCGACCGTAAATTTTTAATTAATAATTCAATTGTTACTAAACTGTTCATTAAATTTCCATCGGTTTCTGGAATTATAATCTATACGAAAAGAGCTTTTATATTACCAAGTTATTTAATTATTGATAAACAATTACTTATCTAAAATATTAGTTGAAAATTAAAGATTTTGTTGAAAAAACCCGCGTTTTCCGGGGAAAATTTTCGTCGAAGTAAATCGGGTAAACACGTTTTTATGAAGAATTTAATTGCAGTGAATTTTTATTTAGGTGTTTTTGGTGTAAAGTTAAAATCTTTGGAGTTATAGAGCAAAAGTTGAAAAAACACGATTTTCGGGCGCCATTTTGTTTATAAGAAAAGTAGCACACTATCTGCGGACTTTGCATACCTATATTATTAATATATACAATCATAAGATTCGATTCCAGCAATAAAATTGCTGGTAAATAACTTTTTCTTGTATTTTGCTAATTAGCCCAGAGTATTGGGAGTATCTCTGAGAGAACATTATACGAAACGAGGACGTGCGAAGCAGGACGAAGGTGGAAGATGTAATTGGAAGAATTGCGCAAATGAAATGAAACTGGGTAGGACACGAGCCACGGCAAAACAACGACAGGTGGACGAGAAACGTTGTACATTGGAGACCTCGCAAACACAGTCGTAGTAGAGAAAGACCACAAAAACGATGGCTAGACGACATCAAAGCTACAGTGGGGAGAAACTGGCACTAAATAGCACAAAATAGAGAAGAGTGGAGAGCTCATGGGGAGGCCTTTGTCTAGGAGTGGATGCAAACGGGCTGAAGAAGAAGAATAATCTTATAATTTTTGTATTAGAATCTCATGTCGTGTAGACCGGCCTTTAGGACGCAGTGACCGCCACTCGCACAAAAAATTAATGTGAACGTGTAAACGGTACTCGAAATACACAACACACACGAGTTGAAAATAACCAGAGATTAGATGTATAGCTTAGAGGAACCTTGAATTCGGTAATAAGTTATTCTTACAAATTGTTTCTGAACCAACGAACGGGATCGGGAATCGGGATAGTCGGGAACTGTTAATTCCGAAATCGTTGCGCAAACTTGCTGAAGAATAATAGGTCGGGATTCGGGTCTGGGTTAATGTTAATAGAACTTTTAATGTAGAACATCAGCATCAGCCCACTACATTTTTATATATTGTTTATTTCTTTTGCTTTTTCTCTGTGTTATTTGATTAATTCATTATCAAAGGTTCATTGCTAGTCATAAAATGCTTTTATTTATTCAACAAACATCTTCTAGAAGAGATTTGACCCAGAAAATTGCATATATATTCTGCATTTTAATGAATTTAATGATTTAGTGATTTATGATTTAATTTAATAATGGTATAGGGGAGCAAAGTATGCTAAATTTGCAGTCACTCGACCGTTATGGGGACCTATTTGGTTGTGAAGAGTAGGTCCTAAAACCAAAAAAGGTTAAGTAAAATTTTATTGGGGACTTGTCCATTTTTAATTTAATTTTCCATTTCCAACAATCGTTTTTTCCGATTATAGCGCCATCTATCCATAATTCGAAAAAATGCCTCG
The DNA here is from genome assembly GCF_917563875.1 of Diabrotica virgifera virgifera. Taxonomy (NCBI): domain Eukaryota; kingdom Metazoa; phylum Arthropoda; class Insecta; order Coleoptera; family Chrysomelidae; genus Diabrotica; species Diabrotica virgifera. The sequence goes on along the minus strand of NC_065450.1, from coordinate 227,872,928 downwards.
AATAAAAATTGCTTATTTTTACGTAAAGAATCCAAATCTGCAATAAAAATTTGAGGGACTCATTTAAGATTTTAAAGTAACCTCCCACCACACCTCCGTGGGGTGTCGTGTTTGGTACCATTCGATAGATTTTTCAAAAACATTTTGAAAGTGTATTTTACAGTTTTTCGATGTGATGTTCGTTTTGCGAAATATCGCGGGGTTTGTATTTAAAATTTTAAATTTACCCCCACCCTCTCCGTCGGGGGTCATGTTTAGTACCATTCGATAGACTTTTGAAAAATATTGAGTATCTATTTTTTAGTTTTTCGATCTGTTATTCATTTCGCGAAATATTCGCTTTTTTCTTGTGAAACTTTGGGACTCACCCATTTCGTTACGCCCCGCTCAAATCGTCAGATTTTTGAAATATACAGTCTTCTGCATGTGTTTAACTTACCTTATCTTAATCTGACAATTTCGAGTATTTTTAAGGATAGATTTTTTTCTGGCCCCCTTAACGAACTTCCCTGTGTTAAGAGCCAATATATGGTAGAGGTACATCTGTAGGGCACCAAGTTTTTCCCCATATAATAATCCGACGCGCTCGAGTAACAGCAAAAATCCCCGCTTGTGCTCCCCTACCACAATCTAATGATTTAATGAATTTGTTGATATGAGTCAATTTGGACAGTTCTCAATCTGCCTAAAGATATTTTTTTATTAAGAGTAAACAGTAGCGATCAGATCAACAGGTAATAGCAACAAAATATAACTTCGGGAGATAGTATCATAAACTTTGGCAACAGTGGTAATCTTTGACATTATCTAAGATTAATATTTTGACAATATCATAGTCGCGCTAAATGGAAGTGATAGAAAAAGATTTTATTATTAATTAATAAATAGATATTTATAAAAATAAACCAAAATGGGTGAAAATTTTATGTTAAGATAGGTATTTAGAAAGGTATTTGCATGAAATATCTAATAATAAAACAATACTAAATATTCATTTTTTGTTGTGAAGCGAAACAAATTTCGATTTTCGCATAATTTTGGCACGATTTTTAATGGGTTTCACTTTATTTTTCGTTTGATTTACTTTTTCAATTTTGTTAAACTATTGATAATATTTTTAGAATAAAAAATCCTTCTAAAGCTTTATATACTCGCATTAAAATTCGAAATATTTTTACGTAAAATATACTTACCTACCTACATAAGTATAACTAAAACTCACAATTAACAACAATCTATTCATTCAAAGAGGCCAACAACTTATACAACAACAACAAATATATAATAAATTAACTATCAATAAACACTACTTTCCTATGAAACAACAAAAACGAATTCTTAAATTAACACACTACTGCACTGAACAGATATCGATAAAGATGACAGAACAGTTTAGAGAAAATCTGACGCAGGTTTGTCAAAATGATAGTGATAATTTCTCTATGTTGCCTAATTAGTTATAATATGTCCGATTTTTTGTTAGAAATAAAAAAATTTATTAGTTCCAAGATTACACAAAATCTAGGCATGGGATAAAAAAGTTTATTTGAAGTAAGTTTATTTTTTTCTTCTTAATGGCGGTACAGGCTCCTTTTTTCAATATTTTATTTAGTTATAGAGTAATTTCCACGTACTAACATATTTCTGAAATTGGGCTCTGTACCGCCATTCTTTATTACCTACGAATATGTGTGTCAAATATCTCGACAAAATATTCAAAATTAGAGCCGCAATCTTGGAACGCGTTTGTTGCTACCTGTTGATCGCTACTGTAGCCTCTTAATAACAATGTAAATTAATGTAATATTGTTCAATTCGTATTCGTATTCGATTCGATTCAATAGCTAAAAATCCCCTAAAGCACCCACCCGTATGTATTGATTGAAGAATTTAACAGACATGTAATCTCTTTGCATAAATATGTTAAACAGCACATCTATTAAATTGAAATGGGATAGATGTTGAATGATGAATTGTTTTCAAAAAAAGTTTTGTAAAAATGATTCATTAGATTATTTGTACGAAAGTCGCAATTTATGAATATAAATTTCAGGCAAGAGTTTGGTATATTTTCGCTGAGAAATTTTTGGCTTTTGGAGGATTTTATTTAAATCAAATTTTTGTAATATGTTACGCTACTGCTTGAATATAGGTAATAAACTATGGAAAATATGAAATAAAATTTATTCTGACAAAAATTTAAAAATTTACTAAGAAAAAACATAAATTCAACATTTTATTGAATGTTTAGAAATGCATGACGAATCTATACGAAAATATATTTTTGATAGAATTTTAAGTTATTCGAAATTTCCGACAAGTCGGTACGAAGGAAATGGGTGGGCGAAGACAAAATGTAATTTGGGTAATATTTTTTGGTTATATTTGCGAGTATTAAATCTGTCGCTATTTGTGTCCAGCGGATACACATTTCTTGACTCAGTGTGTTTGACTCATTCAGCTAAATAATGACCCAATTAAACGAATGCTGTTAAAACCATGAGTTTTATGAATAAACAGGTGCAATTGTCTCTGCCAAATTATATAGACACTAATTGCCATTATATAGGCTAGAAGAAAGACTAATGAGACATGAGACTAATTTTTGGTAGTTAAAACACTACAACAAATGATAGATATTATGTTTCTGTTTTTAATTCAATAATTTGCATCATCTGAGCAATACCTTTGTAGAAAACTCCTAGTACAGTGCCACGCAAACGCATTGTAACAAAAAACGACTAAAATCCTTTAAAAAAGGTATATTTGTTAAAATCCCCAAAAAGGCCTACTTCACAGAACTAGTTTTCGATTGGATGACCGATCATCATCAGTGCTAACCTAAAATGCGTATAACCTGATAAGATAATGCAAAGTTTTTAAATTTTGACTACGGTTTTAAAAACTTTGCATTATCTTATCAGGTTTTACGCATTTTAGGTAAGCACTGATGATGATCGGTCATCCGAACGAAAACTAGTTCTGTGATGTAGCCTTTTTTAGGGATTTTAACAAATATACCTTTTATAAAGGATTTTAGTCGTTTTTTGTAATATAAGGTATACAGCCAACTACAGGAAATCTTTTTCCTCGTGAATATTGTAATGGAAAACGTGGAAACACGTCAAAAGTCTGATATTTTACACCTTATCCAAAACTTATTTTATTAAATTTTAGAACACCCCGTATATGATTTTAACTTCTTTCTCATGAAATAATTTAGACCAAAATACTTGATAACAAAAATAAAAAACCTCCAATAAAACTTTTTTAAAAAGTTACCGATGTTTGAACCTTGTTGTTCCCTTGTGTGGTTGTTTACCTAAACGCTTTTTTGACTAATGTTGTCGATAGTTGATTTGTTTGCAAATATAGAAGATAATCCCTCAAGAGGAAGCATCGAAAGATTGTCCTGTTAGATGGAGTCTACGTTAGACCACACAACAAGTCAACGGTATTTGGTATTTGGGTATTTTCCTATAAATAGGTGTATTCTTGCTCTTCTATGAATTTTCCCGTTAGAAAGAAAATGAGTTGTGCAGATACGTCCCCCTCGCTGACTTGCGTAACAAGCCAATTTCTTCTAAAATTAAGACCCGTACTCCTCGCTACTCCAACTTTCATCATAAGAAAGTTGACTACACAGCAGGTCAGTGGTCAGTAGATTCGATCTACAGCTCAGTCTGACGTAATGTGAGTAAATACGTACATATCCCTTTTTAACCAGGGGATTTAAGTGAAGTTTTTTCTTAAGAAACTTACAAATAGAACAAGAGACTACACGTAATCGAAGTTAATACTCAAAATCTCATATAGAAATGGTACATATTTCTCTCAATCTCTCTCAACAGTCCTCTCTCATAATCTCTCATATTGAAACAAATAGCAGGCCCAAGATGAATTAGTATAATAGTAAACATAGAAGAATGGACGAATGAGGCTGAAATAGTGATATGGAGAAATAGCATCTTGATATAATGATTTTAATATTTTTGAGACTGACACCGAGCGTAGTCAAAAATTGGAGAGTGATAAGAAAGAATGCAATAACGAACATTGATGCTTTTGTTTTGTACGTCTGAAAGAATATGTTTTAAAGTGTTAATCTAATATTAAGTATCCAGCAATCCTACAAATGCACAAGTGGCACAAGAAAATCAAGATCTAAAATTAAGTACTCTGAATATTGAATATTTTGGAATAAACATCAAATATGTCAAGATTAAATAGCTTTATTATTGATTTTTAAATTTAGATTTATAGCTTTTTAATGTAAGACGTCACCTCTTTTTAATTAAAAGTCTTTCAAGAAAACGAATAAATGGTTTCCTTTGTTTCTAAATTTAAAAAGTTAATATTGGGAAAATCCATTAAACATTTTATCTTGTTGACCACCGTGATGGCTCCATTTTTCTTTTCATAATATATAGGTACATAAATTAATTAATAGTTAAGATAACAACAGGAGAGTTAAGCGAGGCCCTCAAAAGATCGAAAAACGGTAAAGCAGCAGGACCTCTAGACATCCCAATTGAGTTGGTAAAGTACGGACCAAAAATATTACATGAGATGTTGATTCAACTATTTAATAAATGCTCAAAAGGACAAAATATTCCTGATTCTTGGAATGTTGGATACATCAGCTCAATATACAAGAAAGGGGATAAACGCATATGCTCTAATTATAGGGGAATAACTGCTACCAGCTCAGGAGAGAGGTTGTACGGTCGAATAATAAAAGAAAGAATACAATCCGAATACGAAGACATGGAAGAACAAAGTGGATTTCGTGCAGGAAGATCGTGCACTGATAATATATTCGTTCTGCAACAGATAATAGAAAAACGGAAGGAATCTATCTACCCACCTATTGTTTGTAGATATAGAGAAGACATACGATACGGTATGTTTGAAATTGTTTAAATTATCGCACCATCTTTTTCTTGGTCTGCCAATACTTCTTCGTCCATTTGGTGACTTATCTCGTGCTATTCGTACTATCATATCCTCTGCCATTCTACTACTCTTCGTTCCACTCCTGTTTCCGTTTTGTCATCCATCCATTTATGTCTTCTAGATTGCATGCTCTTCTTAAGTTTTCGCTTCTCGCCCTATCCAACAGACTTTTCCCTGATATTCGACGAAGTATTTTCATCTCTGTTGTTTCTAGTAGTCGTCTCGTTTTAGATTTGTCAGGTCTTGTCTCCGCCGTGTATGTCAATATATGTAGGTCTAATTGCTGCTTTTTAGATTCTTGCTTTTGTGTCTTGTCTTAGGTGTTTTTTCTTCCAGATTGTGTCATTAAGAAGTCCCTCCGCTTTACTTGCTTTTAAGCTTTGTTGTCGTACTTCCTCTTCAACATCTCCGTAACTAGTTATATCTATTCCCAGATACCTAAACCTAAACCTTGCTTCCTGCTTTATTATTTTCCCATCAATTTCGATTTTACATCGTAGTGGGTATTTAGATGTTTTCGTACAGTTTGTTTTTTCTGCTGATATTATCATATTAGGGGAGTGCATATAGATTTTCACTTCGGAAAAAATCAAACAAGATAGAAGTTTTTGTAATTTCATTAAGAAATGTTTAATAAACAATATATCAAAAAGTTCACTCGAGTATTCGAGTATTCGAGAAATGGGTGCTTCATTTTTTATTAAACAAATTAACTACGAAATTAGATGTTTTTTTAAATAACTCCGAAAATATAAATTTTAGAAAAAAACTGACTTGACCATTGAAAAATTCAGAAAATTTTACAAAAAAAAACCTTTTATAAAGAATTTTCTAAAATTAAATCTGTATCTTCTATAATTTTTTATTTATAACGCTAAAGTCACCCTTCTCATAAACATTGACGCACTGTAAACTAACGTACGGCGAAGTACACGGTTGAGTTATTTTAATGTAATTCTTTAACTAATTGATCAAATAAAATTTTACAAATTGAACATGAAAGAAGAATAATTAAGCTATCTCATGGTTATAATAGAAAGAAATAAAATTTATGGGCATAAGTACAGTGTGGGCGGAAAGTGAGCCTTACATGAATTTTGTTTAAAAATGATTTAAAAATGTGTAACTAATACAATTTTTCTTATAAAACTCTCAATTTTGCACAAATTACCTTTCAAGCATCTTACTAAATGATGTTTCATTCAAAAAAATCTCAAAAATTTAATTCAAATGATCTAACGTCTCAAAAATTGTAATTTTTGTAATCTTCGTAGTTTTATAGAATTACCACCACTTTATGACGGTATTACTCAAGTTTGAACAGATTTATTACAGTTTTATAGGTGCTTTTTTAAAGATTAGGATGTAATCTTTAAAATGCACTGAATTATTTTACTTTAGAAATGAAATAAACAATTTATTTTTAAGAAAATTAAGAAAGATAACAAAAATGTAATAAAAAACCGAAAATTACCAGCTAAAAAAATGTTTATACAAAGTGATCAAAACTTTTTTCTATAAAACTTACCTAAAATACATTTAATAATAAGCTTCAACAATAATAAATGTTCAGCAAAAAAAATTTTTAGCTTTTATACAGTATGTCTGCGTAACTTGGAACCTATTGATAACTTTTTTATTATCAGTTTTACGAAAAAAAGTTATTCTTTATAAAATACTCTGCATTGTATATAATAACCCGGTCTATGTAGACATTTCAAATAACAAAAATTGCCGGAGAGCCAAATTTTGGTGGAGAGCTAGGGTATACCATAACAAATAAAGTTTAAAAAGTCCCCATCGATCCCATGTGTGCGTCAAAAGTTATTCGGGGTCAAAGGTCAAAATTTGAGATTTTTTGGATTTTTTTCGAAAACGGTAAGTTTTATCAAAAAAAACCTTAAACCAAAGTTGTAGATCTTAAAATTCTCTACAAAAATAGTCCTTACCATTTTTTTCCTAAGCGTTGCCATTCCTGAGATATCGCGATTCAAAGAGTCACATTATACATGATATGCATATGCACACGTTTCCACACCACGCCTGTGAGGTAGTGTACTCGGCGCGTTTTTTTTACCGTGGTTTCCCCTGTAGGCCTGCTCCACTAACTGTTTTGACAATTTTAGGATAATTTAAGGAAACAATACCTGTCAAGTTCTAGATATTACCTTATTATTGACATTGATTATTGATATTGCTGTTGATTATTAGGTTAACTATTGTTTTGATTTCTTTAGATATTTTAATCAGATTCATATTCTTGAAACTCTACTTCAACAATCAAGTCTTCTTCGATTTCATCTTCTTCCTCTTCCTCTTGCTGGATGTTCAAAAATTGTTCAAATGTAACTTAGTCATTGGTCTCTTCATTAAAATCACAGGAGTCTTCCTCTGTTGTACTAAACTGGACATTTGAGCAAGACTGACCTTGGCAGTTGGTACACACTAGAGAACACAGCAACCCGACTTTTTTACATCCACATTTGACACTACAACCTTTTTTGCAATTGCAAAAAATAGTGTTAAGGAGTTTTTCTGGAGCAGGTGGGAGTAAGGTTTTAATCGGTTCCAGAGTATTATCTATTAATTTCCAACCCCAGTCTTGTGGATTCAGTTCATTGCCTAGCCATGTTTGAACTTGATAATATACTCGATATAAATGTTGAAAAGCAGATGCTGATGTTGGAGGAAGACATGATAGTTGTACTTGTTTCTTGTTTCGCGTATTTTTTACAAAAGTTAAGTATCGGTATTTATCAAGACAAATAATTTTTTTTGGAGCTCCATAAACCGCAAGAAGAAAGCTGAAAGAAAGCTGAAATGTTAACTGACAAATTAACAGCTGCGAATATTGAAGTGAAACAAGCTAAAAATGACGCAGATGTCCTTATAATAATTGAGACAGCAGTTGAAAAATTTAAGGCAACAAACACAAAAATTGTAGTTGGTGAAGGTGTTGATTTGTTGGTACTGATTACTGCAAGGACTCCAGTAGATAAAGTTATTTATTTTCTGAAACCTGCAAGGGCTCAACAGCGAACAGAGATATATTCTTCGAATAGTTTATCGGCTTATCCCAAATGCCAAAAGTACATTTTATTTTTACATGCGATAACCGGCTGCGACACTACGTCCGCAATGTACAGAAGGGGCAAAACGTCAGTACTTAAATTATTCGAAAAAAAAAAAAGATTTGACTGACTGCTATAAAGTTTTTACAAAACTTGATTCTACACCGCAAACAATAATTACGGAAGGAATTCGCTTTCTTCTTGCGGTTTATGGAGCTCCAAAAAACATTATTTGTCTTGATAAATACCGATACTTAACTTTTGTAAAAAATACGCAAAACAAGAAACAAGTACAACTATCATGTCTTCCTCAAACATCAGCATCTGCTTTTCAACATTTGTATCGAGTATATTATCAAGTTCAAACATGGCTAGGCAATGAACTGAATCCAGAAGACTGGGGTTGGAAATTAACTGAATCCAGAAGACTGGGGTTGGAAATTAATATATTATACTCTGGAACCGATTAAAACCTTACTCCCACCTGCTCCAGAAAAACTCAACACTATTTTTTGCAATTGCAAAAAAGGTTGTAGTGCCAAATGTGGATGTAAAAAAGTCGGGTTGTTGTGTTCTCCAGTGTGTACCAACTGCCAAGGTCAGTCTTGCTCAAATGTCCAGTTTAGTACAACAGAGGAAGACTCCTGTGATTTTAATGAAGAGACCAATGACTCAGTCACATTTGAACAATTTTTGAACATCCAGCAAGAGGAAGAGGAAGAAGATGAAATCGAAGAAGACTTGACTGTTGAAGTAGACTTTCAAGAATATGAATCTGATTAAAATATCTAAAGAAATCAAAACAATAGTTAACCTAATAATCAATAGCAATATCAATAATCAATATCAATAATAAGGTAATATCTAGAACTTGACCGGTATTGTTTCCTTAAATTATCCTAAAATTGTCAAAACCGTTAGTGGAGCAGGCCTACAGGGGAAACCACGGTAAAAAAAAAACGCGCCGAGTACACTACCTCACAGGCGTGGTGTGGAAACGTGTGCATATGCATATCATGTATAATGTGACTCTTTGAATCGCGATATCTCAGGAATGGCAACTCTTAGGAAAAAAATAGTAAGGACTATTTTTGTAGAGAATTTTAAGATCTACAACTTTGGTTTAAGATTTTTTTTGATAAAACTTACCGTTTTCGAAAAAAATCCAAAAAATCTCAAATTTTGACCTTTGACCCCGAATAACTTTTGACGCACACATGGGATCGATGGGGACTTTTTAAACTTTATTTGTTATGGTATACCCTAGCTCTCCACCAAAATTTGGCTCTACGGCAATTTTTGTTATTTGCCAAGCATTTTGATGTCTAAGTTGACCGGATTATAATCTAAGATGCAATCATCAAATATCAAATTTAATTAATGTTATACGAGGTATGTCAAAAATATGAATTTCACTCAAGAGTAAAGTAATACCTTTACATTTCACAATATCGAAAATTGTTATTAAGAAAAGTTGTTTGGAATTAAAAAATTTGTTTTAGTGTTCAATTACATCCTTCTAATTAAAATATTGTGAATAATAAAGGTACTTAACTCTTAGAAAAATTCATATTTTTTACATACCTCGTATAAAATTAAAAAAGTTTGATATTTGATGATTGTATCTTAGATTTTAGACCAGCGAGAGCATTTTATAAAGAATAACTTTTTTTCGTAAAAGTGATAATAAAATAGTTATCATAATTGTAATAAAATGATTATGAATAATTATCCGTAATTTGAGAAAAAATTGAAATTTTTTTTTCGATTAGAATGATGTAATTGTATATTTAGACATAGTTTTTAATTTCAAACAACTTTTCATAATAGCATTTTTTGATATTCTGGAATATAAAGGTACTTTACTCTTTAACGAAATTCATATTTTTGACACAACTCGTATAAAACTGATAAAATTTGATATCTGTTGGTTGAGTTTTAGATTTATGACTATCCAGAGCATTTTATGAAGAATAACTTTTTTTCGTAAAATTGATAATAAAAATGTTTTCCATGTAGTTCCTAGCTACGCAGACACACTGTATAAGAGCTTCTGTATAAGAATTTTCAAATTGCAATGCATATTCGGATTCAGCATAATCAAAAACAAAATAGAAACATATTTGATCAAAGTAAGATAATGAATTTAACGATATATTTAAAATTATTTATACAAAACAATTGTTATTGTTTAAACAATTAAGAAACAGTTAGCGGCCAAATCTGCGAGTAGATCTTTTTAAACTAACAAAAAAGTTTTAGAAAAATATAAGCTTGTTTGAAGTTTTCCGAAACAATGCATGTTTTCGTTCTAATTGCACTCCCCTATATTGTATATCTTGGCTGTTGTATCTGTATATTTAGTCTACCCTCAAAATTTTCTGCCAATCTTTCCATTATCTCGTCCTGATCACCAATGATTTCTCCTGTTTTGTTTCTAAAACAAACAGGATTAACACCTATATCATAAAAAATAGAGGACCAAACATTACAATGTTAGAAAAACATGGTTTCTAAAGATAAAACTTCCCATCTAAAATCTAAATAAAAATTTCTTGACACATATGTATCATTTCCCGACATGTGACAAACCCTTCACTATTTAGATAAATACGCCCAAGTGATAATTTAAAGCCAGAGATGCCCGCCCCACAGTGTACCTTGTAAAATTAATTGGAACATAATTTTTCTCTTTCAACGCCTTGTTGATGAATTATTATTTATTTATTAGATAAATTCTGACACAGCCGAAGTTTTTCTCAACCTCGTGTAAGATTTAAATCAAGTTGTTCCCCAAATTTCGTAAAGGTCACGTCGAAAATAATTATATTAATTGGATACAGATAGCACAGGTACAGGAATAATGGAAACTGACAAAAATAGCAGCGTAGGTGTAAGAATAGATTTTGTTATTGTCACAGCAAGCCAGTGGTGTAGTCCATTCTTTCCTTGGTTTTTGCTCAGATTTTTAAAGAACCTCTTCGATTGACATGAAATTTTAAACACGCATTGGAAACATAAATCATTGGAATCAGTGTGAACGGTCAACAAATAGAAATAGTAAAGACATACACCTACCTTGAACGTCACAAACGTCAATGAAAATTGGGACCATTCCATAGAAATCAAATGTAGGATAAAGAAAGCAAGATCTGCATTTCAAAAAATGGCAAAGTTATTCAAATGTCATGACTTGTCGATACCCATAAAAATCAGGCTACTACTCAGTTGAGTCGTGAACTCTCACAGACGCTACTGCAAGAAAATTAAGGCGTTTGAAATGTGGCTTTATCGTTGAATTCTGAAGATATCTTTAACCGACCACATTACTAATCAGGGTGTTTTGCTGAGAATGCAAAAAGAAAAAGAGCTGTTAATCACAATAAAAACAGCCAAAATCGAATACCTCGGTCACATCATGAGGAACAGTGAAATATATGGACTGCTGCAACTAATCTTCGTCGAATGAATGAATTGAAATTCGTCGAGGTGTGCGTCAGAGTTGTGTGCTTTCTCCACTACTATTCAATATATATATATATATATATATATATATATATATATATATATATATATATATATATATATATATATATATATATAGCGAAAAAATATGCCAGGAAGCGCTCCTAGAGCAAAACATTGGTGTGAACATTGACGGAGAGCTAATTAACAATATACGATACGCTGATGACACGCTAATAGTAACAGATAACCTAGCAAATTAACAGTATTTGATGGAAAACATAAATACCAATAAGTATGATCTAAAACAGAACATCAAAAAGATTAAATTCATGATTGTAACGAAGAAGCTATACACTAATGTGAATTTAACCATAAATAATCAGTCAGTTGACAGAGTTACTTCCTACAAATATTTAGGGGTTTGCTTCACTGATACTAATGACCCGACAAGAGAAATCAAGAGGCGAATAGAGATAGCGAGACAATTGTTTGTCAAAATGAAAAAGTTCCTATGCAGCCGGGACATAAATATAAACTTAAGAACAAGAAGGTTAAGTTGCTATGTTTTCTCCGTTCTGCTGTACGGCATGGAAGCTTAAACACTGAAAAAGATAAACATCAAAAACATTGAGGCATTCGAGATGTGGTGTTACAGGAGAATGTGGAAAATACCATGGACAGAAAGAGTAACAAATCAAGATGTTTTGTTGAAGATGGGGAAGGAATGCGAAGTCATAAAAACCATACAAACGAAAAAACTGGAATATCTAGGCCACATAATGAGAGGAGAAAAGTACTCTCTGCTAAGACTCATAATCCAAGGAAAAATCTCGGGAAAGAGAAATGTGGGACGTAGGAGGATTTCCTGGTTGCGAAATTTAAGGGAGTGGTATGGGTGCAGTTCAATACAGTTGTTCAGAGCTGTAGCCAACAAAGTTAAGATTGCTGTGATGGTAGCCAACCTCCGATAAGAGACGGTACTGCAAGAAGAAGAGCAACTAATCTTGCAAGGAAAAGTGGAAGGAAAGCGAGGACCAGGAAGGCGAAGGATTTCCTTGCTGAAAAATCTACGTACGTGGAGAACACAACAACCACAAATCTTTTTAGAGCAGGAGTGTGCAAAGTACAAATTGCCATGATGGTCGCCAACATCCGAAACGGATAGGCACTGCAAGAAGAAGAAGAAGAAGGAAACATAAAGAAAAAAGCTATGTAGTGTTTCCCAGAAGGTGGATTGGATGGCGTGGATTTATCGAATGACCCCCGCGATCACCCGACATGAATCCTCTAGACTATTTCCTCTGGGCCACTTAAAAACACTGTATATGTAATACTCTTTATAAAACAAAACCTGCCAAATTCACGAAATAAAAGATATGATTACCACAGAAAAAAAAAAGAATTGAGCAATCAGGGATGTTGTAGAATGTATTGCAAAGTTTGAAAAATCGCATGGTTTTTGAGAAAATTTTGAGAATCTGTTGTAATCGCCTTTACTGGTTTTCTAAAATGACTAATTGTTCTATGTGTAGTATGCCTTGTCTATCATTATTATGTCTATGATTGCAGCTCGTCTTGCTCTAAGCAATGCTGCAACACTAAAAAACCTAAAAAAACTGAAGTTTCATTGTTTTAATCATTAAATTTGTCATGACAATAGTATATTGTGCAGAAAGGTACTAATTTCTCACAAGTTTGAAAAGTGAGAAATTACCTTTCTGTACGTGTTACACACTATACTTTTTCTACAACCACAGTTTTTACTAAAAATAAAAATCACAATTTCCAAACGAAGATTTATTATAATAATAAATTATAAATTTTAAACTGTATTTAATTACACTAATTAATTTAAATTCCTTATACCTAAACAAATTACACAGAAATCAGTTAAAAAATTAATGCACTGCCTTAATTTGTTTGAATTTAAACTATTTTAAATAAATTATTACAAAATAATGTCATATTTGACGTTATATTTATGCAGTCATGAATTTCCACCAGACCTACCTACTTCATTCGACGTATCTTGCTGAGGTTGCTAAAATCTTATTGGTTAAAATTGATACTTATAAAGTGTTTATTAAGAATAAAATTGTAAAATAAAACAGTTGTAACATGCATAATTTCATTTCTATTCGATAATTAAGTATAATAATTGTCTTACAGGTTGTATATTTGTTTACGTTTTAACCACAGATGGAAACAGAATATATACTTAACGTTACTCAGAATGAGGTAGTCATTTGTAAAATACTAACTGTAAAGTTCAAAAATAATGTGTTAAAGTAGCAAATTTTGCAGATTTCTCGGACATGAGCACTATCAAATCTAATATCTTAAATAAAACCATTTCATCTAAACATGTTACATATAATTATTATATTTATGATTTTATTGTGGAATGTAATGGTACTGTGCAGAAAAGAACTTTCCGGCACAGACACGTCACTTTCCGGCACAGAAACGTCACTTTTCTGCGCACTAATGTCATAAATCTTATACTGTGAGAAAATATCAACTTTGTTAACATAAAACTGTGCAGAAAAGTGCACTTTGAATAGTGGTTGTAGAAAAAAAAAATGTTTTTTGACGGCGACATTAAAGTACCAACATTATTTTCTAAACTTTCCAGACATTTTTTTGAAACGTCAATTAAAATAATTTATTTTTATACCAATGGCCGTAGTCATCGAGGCATTTCAGCTAAATAAAAAAATATTTATTTTATATATTTTTACTTACATAAACACATAAAATAATTAGCATTTTGCAACCGTGTAACACAAATAGTCAATTATAGTAAATATACAAATAAATGACTACAGATCTTCAATAACTATCATTTTAATGAATATTCAAGAAACGGCAGAGCAGTCTGAGGGAGAGTATGCAGTGAACAGCATGTGATAATCTTCTTGTCTTCTCATGAAATGTTTTAGTTAATGGTCAATGTCAATAGTAGCAAGCACCGTTTAGATACAGAGATAAGATTCCTGTAATTGTGTTATATTACTGGTTCTACTTTACATTTTAAAACTGACGAATCATTTCTATGCTTAAAATGTGGACTTACTGGATGGAAATCAAATTTATATGCAACATTTGAACACGTCTTCGACTTAACACATGTTACAACCTTGTAACATATCGATAATATATTTCTAGTTATATGATATTAATATAATTTATCGCATCTTCTAATATTTTATATACGTATTCGGACATCTGCCCTTTGCAGGTTCCAATTAACTCGAATATGATAAAAGTAATTAAATCACTAATCCATTGGTTTTCTCCGTATTTCCGTTGACTGTTGCAAACCAGACCGCCTAAAGGGTTTATTTACTCTAAAATTTAAATTAGACCCGTACAAAAGTTAATTATTGATTTCCCTCTTGTTGTAAAAGTCTAAAGAAGCCCATTTCTTATGCTGCTTCCTGTAAAGGAAACCCAAGTTGTATTTACTATTATCAAAAACGTAATAACAATATTATTAAAATACAAGAAGCGATCACGCTGTACGGAATCAATATATAAACACAGACTCGTAGCCCCCATTGTACATATTCTCACAATCAAAATATCGACACACAGCTACCCATACAACAACTCCGGATCGGAGATGGCAGTAACCACTCACTGCGGTTACATAGTTACCGGCGAAGCATCTCTTCAATACAGAGTTTCTTCGCTCCAACAGAGTTCTTTCGCCTCGTGCCACACTCTATCAAATGATTGCTATATATCTAGGAATGCTGATATACAAAATTGTTTCTCTTCTAGGCTCTCTTTTATTTTGTTGACAAATATATGGCACTGTTGTATGGTTGAGTGATATGAGCGAAAATCTAACTAGTGATCTGTGATCAGGAACTATTAAAATAAGCATATTTTTTGGTGGTGCAAAACTTTTAAGGTTTTTTTTTTGGTTTTTGGCACTTAAGTTTAGTTCAAAAAATTCTTGTTTTGTATAAACTCACAACATCTTTGTGTAGTTTTATGTCCGCGCGTGATTTAAAGTGAGTTTTATGTGTGATCACACAGGCATAGAGTATTATTTATGTAGTTAGTATAACTAATAAAAATGCAATAATTTAGTAGTTTGAGAAAATATATTATACTATTTATTTCTGTTTTATTTGGTTGTCACCATTTATATGAAATAACAATAAATAGACTTGTAACATTGTTGCCCGGAGATATTAATTCCAGTTTACAAGGCACGGGTGTATCCTGTTTATTCTTAATACCTAATTTATTTTTAGACATTGTAAATTATTGTTTTTAGTGCTATTTACTGTCATTTTAATTATTTCACTACATTTTGGGTAAACTAAGCCCAAATTCAAGAGCTTAGAAATTCCCATTGACTTTCCAATCATTTATCCATCATTTATGCCTAGTTGCACCAACAGATTTTAAGCTTAAGACGTGGCTTAAGCTCAGCTTACGAAACATGCGCATTGCACCATTGAGTCTTAGATCAATTTTCAGCTTGTCACAATGGATTGCCACGTGGATTGCATAGATAAGAATCGAAAATTATGGTGCAACGTTAAAGCTGAGCTGGGATAAGCTGGAGTTTAAGATTTGTTGGTCAACCAGACATTAGTATTCATAATGTGAATAAAGTGCATTACTTATGACATTGAACATTTCCTACAATCTTGTCGTCAGTTTGCAATTAGAAATAAATATTTGAAGTATGTTTTTGCGCACGCACGCACGTAACGAGTCCTATACATCGCATTAGGGGTCGACAAGACAAGAAATCTTGTCTTGATAACCACTTCTTATTTTGTCTTGAGAAAAATTCAAGAAATTTTAAAAAATTTTACCTTGACGCTTTCTTAACATCTTATAGTTGGTCTGTGCCCATTGAATTGGCAAGTACCTAGTATCTTCGAGCAGGGAACCATGGCACCCTTTTAGCATGTGTTCCACTTTATCCATTAACATCGACTTGTAGTCATAACATTTTAACATATTACATTATGTAAACCATATATGATGATGTTAACACTATTTACGGTGTGCTAGTTTCAAAATACTCGGCAGGATGCACTGAAGATGTTCTGTTTAGAACGAAAACGTTCTGCAATCGATGACATTTTATAGTTTTTAAATAAACGATTTTATACCAGAATACATCTCGAAGTTTTTACTTCTGTATTGGTTTTTTAAACTATGGTATACAGCCAACTATTGGGATTTTCCCATTGATTTCTTATATTTTGTCTTGACTCAAGAAATTTCAAGATCTTGAAATGTCTTGAATACCCGGTCCGGTGATTCTTTGGCGACCTTTTTATTGTGTTGCACGCTAACATGGCTTTCACTGCCACTGGCTTCCGACCCCGGGAGTCCCTGATCTGCATTTGTTTCCTGACTACCGCAAAATTGGTGTGCAGTTGCATGTTGCATGCTTTATCTCGTTTAGCTAAGTAAGGTTAATATTACGAAGTGGTAGTATGTATCGGTTTCGTTATATTTTTAATGCGAGCTTGTGAATATTGGTGATAAATAGTACATTATATTAAAATTATCTCTTATTTTACCGTGAGTGACATCGACTCTTCAATAAACTGTATGTCTGCTGAGTCATTCGGCTCTGATTCTGGCTCAGAATATTTACCAAAAAGCGATAGAAAGAAACGTAAAGGCTACGGTTTCAGTCAATATGAAATAATCAATAAGACTAACGCGACTCCTAGTGCTAGTATGAATACTGAGAATGACAAAACTGAAACCAGTGACCAGTGAGACTGTAGCACACTGTAGTGTCTGCGATAGTGGGGGCAAAAGGAAAAAGCAGTAGCATTTACTAATGCAGGATAAAAATAGTAGTAGAGTAGGACTAGAGGAAAAAAATCTTTTTTCTGCCTGTTTTTCAAGTTTTCAATTAGTCAAGATATTTCAAGATTTCTTGTTTTCTTGACAAAAAATCTTGATATTGACTGTAATTTCTTGTAATTTCTTGTCTTGTCTTGAAATCTGAAATTACTTCTACTCTTGAAATCAAGACAAGATCTTGAAATTTTCAAGAACTTGGCGACCCCTACATCGCATAATGGCTCAAAAAGTACTTCACGCACAGTTTCATACAATATTTTATCTCCGATAAACAAATAAAAAAACTGCAACGCCTCGTCACTGGAATTCATTTCTATTCTACAATTTTTAGAACTTTTGACATTTAATAATTCAAACTTCTTTCAAACCACAAAACTGTCAAAACTGTTGTAATTTATTGCTCACATATGTCATCACCATGACAACGCGAAAGTTAAGAATATTTGATTATATGAAAGTGTGCTAAAAACAGTGCGAAAAAGTAAATCCCATTTAAAATACATTGTTACTTCACGCACGCTTTAAACCCTTCACATATTGCTATCTATAATAACAGTTTTCACAAACTAAAAACTTAATATATCTCATAAAAGTATTTATCTACTCTATGTCATATTATGTATAGGTTTTTAGTTTGTGTAACTAAATCATTATAGATAGCAGTGCGTGAAGGGTTTAAAGTGTGCGTGAAGTAACAATGTATTTTAAGTGGGATTTACTTTTTCGCACTGTTTTTGGCACACTTTCATATAATCAAATATCCTTAACTTTCGCGTTGTCATGGTGATGACATATGAGCAATAAATGACTAACAAAAGTTTTGGCAGTTTTGTGGTTTGAAAGAAGTTAGAATTTTTAAATGTCAAAGTTCTAAAAATTGTAAAATAGAACGAATTCCAGTGACGAAGAGTTACAGTTTTTTTATTTGTTTATCGTAGATAAAATATTGTATGAAACTGTGCGTAAAGTACTTTTTGCGAACTTACGCGATATATAGCACTCGCCCCGCTGTCGCTCGTACTCTAAACATCGCGTGCGTTCGCAAAAAGCATACTTCACGAACTGTTTCATAAATAACTATTTTGTACCTACAGAGGGTTACAAACTTTGGGCATCTTGGATATTAGTGCACCCTATGTAACGCACAGCTGAATCTTATGTTTGTGCGTCACAGTGTTGCCATGCCATTTCTTTCATAATTTCAATCAATGTTAAATGTATTGTACCCTCGGAGATCCGTGGAAAAAATTTACACCCAAAATAACAAAATTCAGCTTGGCAACACTGTGCGAATGTTGATAGTAACATATCCTTTTTAAGATAAGCACAACTGTAATTTAGTCCAAACAAATTAATATATTTTTTTGCCAACAAAAATGAGATTTTTCAACCAAATAATGTTTCAAATATGATGTGCAAAATAATTTTTAATTGGGTTCTGCTAATGGGCTTGCTTTTTTTGTCATTAAAGTAAAAAAAACTAAATTTTACTCATTAAATCAATGTTATCCGGTTATCGTCTTAATTATTTTAACTGTACTAATATCCGTTGAGTAATTCTGAATGATGAATAGGTCGTTAAAACATTTTATCTGTAGCGGCTTCTGGAATATCTTAAAAATATCGAATTTCATTGATAAAATGCGCATATTCCACCGATCTTCGCTTCGACAATACCTACAAGAATAATAGAATAAGAACGTTTACTTCTCCGTCATTATACTAGGTAGAATGACAAATGAGGTGTCAAATGAAAGCTTATAATGCAAGGATAGTTACTAAAGGTGAGAAATTAGACCTATGTAGATTGTCTGTCCCTCAAAAAATAAGCGGTACATTGGGGATTTCTAATGTCGACATTAAAAGTTGCACTATATTTTTTCTATAAAACATTTTGATCTAAAACTTACCAGAAAACTTCTTTGTACTCTCTACTTTCAAATAAACGTGATTAAGAAGCTAAATTTTAAACTTCGTCACACAACTTTTGCGATTAAACTTTGCAATGCACAAATCCGCACCTTTTTCTTTGAAAAATTCATAACCTTTATGATGATAACAATAAAAACTTGGAGCAGGTACCTTTGTCTTCAGAAATGTTAGAGCTATATACTGTAAAAATTTCAAAAAAAAAATATTAAAATGGAACAGAGTTGTAGCGAGGTAAACACAAAAAACGTGATTTCATTTTTTTTATTTTTAGGTTAAAATTGCGATTTTGACAATGTTCCCCCACATAAAATTCAAAATAAACCTCATTTTCGTTTTCAGCACCCTCGAAAATATAAAGTATGAATAAAATTAGCCATTCATCCCTCCGTGGTCAGTATCTCGAAAACTAAGCGCTTTTTTGAGGGTGTCCCGCTCAAGTATAATATCACAAATAATTGTAACGTGATAGTATGAAAAATTAGAGGATACGGCAACGGTGTTACAAGTGATGGTCGGATCTACAGACATATTAGGGTGCACTAATAGCCAAGATGTCCCAAACTTTTTACATCATACTATGCATACTAACGATACTATTCAATAACTGATCGTACTATTTTTTAACTTCGATGTAGTTTCTCACCGTACATCGCATAAGAGCCCGTTCACATGACAGGCGGTTAACGCGCGTTTTAATAACGCGCGATTACAACTACATACCTTTTACTTGAGACTTGAGACCGTTCACATGCCAACGTTTTAATGACAAAATGCACGTTAGCATGTGAACGTTCTTTAGTAAAATGTATGTAGTTGAAATCCCGCGTTAAGCGCCTGCTGTGAACGGGCTCTAACGCAGTTTTTTGTTTCATACGTTCAAACGAGTTAACTAACGAAACCCATGGATCTATTTGATGACTTTCGGAAATGCTAATTATTGTACCAAACCGTTCACGGTGCATCTATTTTTAATAAAGCGACATTATTGTCATACCTTTTGACCCAAACGAGTTTTCATCACATTCGGTGAAAAATGTGACGGTAACACGTGTTTGAGAAAAACTCATTTGACGGAGATCTATCAGAGCTATGGAATTTCCGCCCATTTTCACATTTTTAACGACGCATTAAGTGTTCGGAGATTAATATGCAGTTAAAAGAATTATTATTGCAGGCGTCAGATATGGATATGGGGTGATTAATAAGACTGTTATTGTTATTAATGTGTTCAGTATGTGGGTATGGGTAAAATCATAGACTGTCTGTATTCCGCACTACAGTGGAACCTCGATTATCCGTCTCTCTATTAACCGTCACCTCTGTTAACCGTCAGGGTCCATACATAAGTTATATCATTGTTTAACTAGACAATGTCTAGGTCTAGATATACTTACAATGGTTATATTTTGTTCTTATTTGGGGCTCTGGATTAAATTTGAGTTTAAATAGGTAATGATAAAAAATGATACCGTGCTTTTAGAGTTATATTTTTAGAATCGCAAGCCGAAAATAAAAACGCACAGCACAATAATTATTAGTCAATATCTGTGTGTCACCATAATAGTATGAATTTTTATTTTTTTTAATGTTCTGTTAACCGTATTTTCGATTATCCGTCATACCTTTGGTCCGGTGCCCTGACGGATAATCGAGGTTCCACTGTATTTGCAAAACTTTTTATTGATTTAGAACAGGGATGGGCAAAATTTTTCTAGAAAGGGCCACAAAATGTTTTTCGTCTATTACCGAGGGCCGCAATATTTGTTACCTTAATATGTTCGAATTTTGAACTTTTTACTAATTTTGTTTAAGTGGGGTATGGCTTGAAATCAATATTTC
Source organism: Diabrotica virgifera virgifera (assembly GCF_917563875.1). NCBI lineage: Eukaryota > Metazoa > Arthropoda > Insecta > Coleoptera > Chrysomelidae > Diabrotica > Diabrotica virgifera. The sequence continues at coordinate 227,851,806 of NC_065450.1, read as the reverse complement.
ATGTATCATTTTTTAAATTTTGTTTTTAAATTAAATAAACTTTTATTAAGTACAATTCAAAGAATAATAAAAAAAATTCAAGACTAAATATTGAAAAATAACCCAACGGCAAATTTTTACAGACAACTCAAAAGAAAAAGATTTTGCAGTAAACATCAGGACTTGTAATGCGATCATATGAAACAAAAAATTCAAAAATATTTTATTAGCATGAGTTTTTTCTTGAGGTAACGCTCCCGAGTTCTTTAGTTTTAACGATTTTTGAGTTATTTATATTACCCAGAAGTCAAAATAACGAATTTTTTTGTAAAAGGGGTGAAAATCAACGTATTTATCATCGTTAAACAAAAAATAAGCCTAAAACAAAAAATATCTAGCGGAGTTACCTTACGAAATGTCTAAAGAAAATCTATGGAAAATTTCAGGTGGATCTGTCAAGTAGCTTTTGAGTTACAATGTCCACCGCCTTTGAAAAAAGCAGTTTTGAGAAAAACGCGTTTAAAGTTTTGACAACTTTTATTTTCAATTTCTTTTTTGTGTGTCAAATCGTAAATTGATGCAAATCGGAATATGTTTTTGAATCGCGGAGTAATTTACAAAAGAGAAGGGAAATCTGTTGAACCTTTCTCACTAAGCTCAAGCTGCTGCAAAACGAGTCGAAGGTTTTACTTCGGTAACTAAAATTTTCAGAGACTGTTCCTGAACTTATGTACCTTCATTTAAAATAATAAAAAAAATCGAAATTTTCAAAATTTTCAAACCATATCTCTCCCCCTATAAATAACATTCGCCCTTATTTAAGCATGCTATTTTCCTCAAAATATGATAGGTATGTATACAATTTTTATTTATTTTTAGTTTATCTAGGAACCTATTTCTTTTTTCGCTAATATGGTTCTCAAGCTATTTCCTTGGGATATTTTATGCAATTTACTATTTTATTTGGGAATATGCCACAATTTAAGCCAAGTGTGAAATTAAATTTATTTGACGTTTCGATTTCCCTTCGATTGATCTTGATTATCTTCATTGTTTTTAGTTTCTGTGAAAGAATTAAATACTTAATAAAAAAAATTATGAAACACATTATTTCTTATTTACAAATTTAAATAAATAATATTTATTAAGATATGAAAAACCAACCTTAATGGCTTTTATAAAATTTTAGTTTAGTTTTATGTCCTCGTTCATGATTCTCTCTATTTCGGGTGTAACTTTGTGTTACCAATTCCGGTATTCAATGAATTTTTATTTATGTTCATTATTCAAAATGTTTTTTTTTGGCAAAAAATGTCGAACTATAAATTTAGCTACAGTCGGAAAAATGAAAGAATACCCATGAACGATCACATCAATCACTTATTTTGTATTTGCTATCTTTTTCTATAACACACGTTTGTTATTTATAGAAAAAGACAGCAAATACAAAATAAGTGATTGATGTGATCGTTCATGGGTATTCTTTCATTTTGCTGACTGTATGTACATATAGTCTAAGAGCTAGTGAACCCTCCGACTAACGATCGTCCTTTAAGGCTAGAAATTTGTCTAGTGATAATTCATAGCACACCAAGGCTAAAAACCATGACCTGGCAGGCATCAGCGGTGCACGTGTATCTACCAGGTGAATCGAAAAGTGCAAATTTAGGGGGTAAAATAAACTTTCTCCTGTAAGGTTTAAATTTAAGTATGTGTTTGAGTAAGTCATTTAGAAGAAATGTGTACAATGACAGGCGATTCTGAAGAGCATAAGACCTTGATTTTTTATAGGTTTTTTGAATCATTCCAAACAAAAAAGTTCTTTAGTGATTTTCCTCTTAAGTTAATAGTTTTTGTTATATAAGCGATTGAAAATTTTAAAAATTGCGAAATCGGCCATTTTTAACCCTAAATCGGACATTTATCTAAAAATTTCAATGTTGCCAAGATACGTAGATATTCTTTAAACATTGATTGATGAAATTCCAAAGAGTTTTTGCAATAAAATATCGAAAACCCCTTTGTTTCTTTAATTGCTAATCAAGCGGGCGCGACACTATAGTATAAGTGAGGACGTTTGAGTTTGCATAAATTCATTATCTCGAGGATGGGCAAATTTCAAGAGAAATCCTCAGACAGATCGATTTTTATTTTTGAATTAGGACTTTTTGGCATATATATAATACTAGTGACTTCATCCATCTGGGCGTGATGACGTAATCGATTATTTTTTTTAAATAAGAGTAGGGGTTGTGTGATAGCTCATTTGAAAGGTTATTTAATTCTCTATTCAGTAATATAAACATTAACATAATTATTTATACAGGGTGTACAAAAAAATGTTTTCTTCTATTTGTCAAATTTAATCAAAGTTAATTTAATAAAAAAAGTTTTTTGTACACCCTGTATAAATAATTTAAGTTAATGTTTATATTAATGAATAGAGAACTAAATAACCTTTCAAATAAGCTATTACACAATCCCTACTCTCATTTAAAAAAGTCATCGATTACGTCATCACGCTCAGATGGATGACGTCACTAGTATTATATATATGCCAAAAAGTCCTAATTTAAAAATAAAAATCGACCTTTCTGAGGATTTCTCTTGAAATTTGCCCATTCTCGAGATAATGAATTTATTCCAACTAAAACGTCCTCACTTATACTACAGTGTCGCGCCCGCTTGATTACCAATTAAAAAACAAAGCGGTTTCCGATATCGTATTGCAAAAAACTCTTTGGGATTTCATCAATCAATGTTTAAAGAATATCTACCTACCTTAGCAACTTTGAAATTTTTAGATAAATATCCGATTTAGGTTTAAAAATGGCCGATTTCGCAATTTTCAAAATTTTCAATCGCTTATATAACAAAAACTATTAACTAAGAGAAAAATCACTAAATACTTTTTTTGTTTGGAATGATTAAAAAAACTTAAAAAAAATTGTTCGATGCAAATAAAATAATTTTAGGAAAAAGCCCTAATCTTTCCACTCGCCTGGCAAGGTCTTATGCTCTTCAGAATCGCCTGTCATTGTACACATTTCTTCTAAATGACTTACTTAAACACATACTTAAATTTAAACTTTACAGAAGAAAGTTTATTTTACCCCCGAAATTTGCACTTTTCGATTCACCTGGTAGATACACGTGCACCGCTGATGCCTGCCCCTGCCAGGTCATGGTTTTTAGCCTTGGTGTGCTATGAATTATCACTAGAAAAATTTCTAGCCTTACATGACGACCGTTAGTCGGAGGGTTCACTAGCTCTTAGACTAATAGGTATGTACTTTCGGTCATTGACAAAGATTTGTAAAATGCAAAAATATTGCAAAATATGCAAATTTACCTATAATTTCCAGTTGAATATAAACTGGTACGCAATCAATTTGAACTGAAAATTATTTATTAGAAGTGATAAGGAAAATTATACGATTTTCAAATTCCGTCAACAAATTACAACTTTTTTCTTCATAACCTCCTTTTAAGGACCTTTTCTAAACTTAACCAACGAAGATGATTGTGGTATAAATAAGACATCAGGATGTTCTGTTTCTAACTCTACCAAGAATGCTATGAATGCACGATAATCATCCTCTTAAACGAATAAAATTAACAATATTAGTTATAATTGAAATGACGTTGTCTACTTTAAATTTTTTGTAACATTACAATATCTGCCCCTCTTAAATTTGGTGCTCCGTCAGTTGTTACACTTGCTAGGTGGTTACGGGATAATTTAAAATTTTCCAAACAGTTCCTGATTACTTCTAGGTCTGGATCCCGCGTATGAAAAAAAAGTTGATTAATAGCAAGCTGAAAATTGGTTAATAGCTTAAGGGTGTCTAGTCGGATAAACTTTGATATATGGGAACACTGGAACAGGGACAGTTTTAATTGTGGAACAGGTTAAAAATTTGGAACGGTCACACCACGAAAACGGCACATGTATTTTGTCCGACAGAACAGACTTAAACTCTCCGAACAGAGATTAAACTCTCATGCAAAAATCAGACTGCTATTTATCACCAGATGGGCGTTTTAATGAGTGGAACATGTAGAATATGTCAAATGACAGGAATTATGACAGGTGATAAATAGCAGTCTGATTTTTGCATGAGAGTTTAATCTCTGTTCGGAGAGTTTAAGTCTGTTCTGTCGGACAAAATAAATGTGCCGTTTTCGTGGTGTGACCGTTCCAAATTTTTAACCTGTTCCACAATTAAAACTGCCACTGTTTCAGTGTTCCCATATATCAAAGTTTATCCGACTAGACACCCTTAAGCTATTAACAAATTTTCAGCTTGCTATTAATCAACTTTTTTTCATACGCGGGATCCAGACCTATTCAAAAATTGCGTTTCCATTTGTTGAAATTTCATGGATCTGATTGAGGGAGCCGACAAAATACTGTGCCGGAAACCCAAATAATTGCCTGCGTTATATTGAAAATTTGCCGAAAAATTACCCTCTGCGAAATTGTTAATTAATAGCTGCATTATCTATATTGGTTTATTAATATTAGCAATAATTTTAAAAAATCTTTAAATGAAAATAATTTACTTTTTTCCGCGGGCCACAAAATAATGTATAAAGGGCCGCATGCGGCCCGTGGGCCGCGCTTTGCCCACCCCTGGTTTATAATGTAGAATAAAACAATCGTAGATAAAACGAATTTCTAAAATTGAAACAATTTCTAACTCACCGAGATTTTGATCTGAGTTTATGAATGATATCGTCTTCTTCTATCGATTGTTCAACCAACATTCACTTTTATTTTGTGCGTTTCTTCTCCAGTTCCTCTCCTTCACGTGTTTAAGGGTTTTTTCCACTTTATTGATTCACCTCTTTCTGGACCTCAACTTTCTCAATTCTGATGTTTCAGTATCCTCTTGCTTTCTGCTGTGTCACATCTTGTTTCTATCGCGTACGTCATGATCGGTCTTACACATGATTTGTATATGTGTACTTTTCCTTCCAACTTCGTATCTTTATTTCTCCAGATGACATCCCTTAGACATCCTGACACGTAATTGGCTATATTTGCTTGCTTTCGGACGCCCTCTTTAACATCTCCATAACTACATAGTTCGACTCCCAGATATTAAAATCTCGAGACTTGTTCAATAAGTTCGTTGTTAAGTACTATTTTGCATCTTATGGGTTTCCTTGACACTACCAGGGATTTGGTCTTAGCTGTTGATATTTTCATGCTGTAGTTCTTCGCCACTGTATTGAAAGTTTGTGCCATTCGCTGTAAGTTATCCTCGTTATCGGAGATTAAGTATTAGTATAATATAATATTTATGAATTACCGTCGTAGGCCGATATGATCAACCAAAAACGAAGATGTATTTTGAGATTTTTCTAGTGATTTTCTTGGGTGTGAATCTGTCTTTTTAGTTTACTCCTCTTCGTTTAAAAACAAACCTTAGTAAGGCAATACCTCTATAGTTGTTGTCACACTTCAGTTTGTCTTATTTTTTATGCAGCAGATATATGAGGGTCTCATACCAGTCCTTTGGCATTATTTCATTTTCCCAATGAAAAAACCTTAATCCAAATGATTAATATTTATATTTATTTTCAAAGTATAAATATTAATTATAATAAATCGCATAACTCGTAGTGTTACAAACGAAAAATGATTGAGAGGAAATAAATATTTTCATCGGTATATTTTGCAAAAATAAGTTATTGCAGGTAGATCCTCTTTATTTCTAATATTTGTGTAATTAATTAAACGTATACTATAATTTTCATCTACGCCATGACTAATAATTTACGTATGTTTGACAAGCTTATATAAATTTTTTGTTTTATTTTTTGCACTTACTTTAAATATTATATTAACGACTACAAACAGAAATGCAAGGTTGGGAATCTTGTTTATGTTATGAAAATGCTCTCTGTACGATTTGTCGAAAATAAACTGGTGGGAATTATTGGAGTTTTTATTATAATGGAAACTGAATTACCTAAGATGATATATCAAGATTTATGACTAGATTTTTTTGATAAGCAATATTTAAAAAATCTAAGATTTTGTAACGTTATAAACGTCGCATGTTTAATAATTTATATATTTAAATAATTATTTTATTAAAATTTCTATTAATTTTATGCATTTCTTAATTTTCTGTTTTTTTTTATTATTTTTCTTTCAAAAATAGTTGGTGCTTTCTCTCTATCCTTATCTTCTTAATTTAGTCCAGAGTAATAAGGATTTTCTCGGGACACTCAAAGATCCAGGTAGCTGAGTACCTTTTTAGTTATTGTAGACCTATAGGAAGAAAATCTACCTGTTTCCTGTCTAGAGTTCGCGTCCGTTTTTTAATTATTAACAATTTAGTGCAAAAATCGCGATTTTTTCGATTTTTTGCACCCCACCTCCCCTTTTTTCAAAAGCTAAATAATTAACATAGAATTACAAAATTTAATTTTTTAGAATATTAAAAAACCTTCAAAATGCCGATTTTTGAAAGTTAAAAAGTTAATTTGTTGCTACGCAAACTGCAAAATAAGTGAAAATCGTTATTTGTTAATAACTTTTACTAAAACTACCTTAGAACTTTAGTGTTTCACCCAAAGTTGGGTATTGGGGTACTTAACAAACCTTCAATATTTTGAGACCGATCCATTAATTAGTTTAAGAGTTATTCTATTTGTTTATCCCAGAGACTTTTATTTTGCAATAAGATAAGACAGAAAATAATGAAGATAGGGCAGTTCTGAGTATGCCAAATGAAAGTAGAAGAGTGATAGTATCAAAATGTATTAAAAAAGATAAAAAAATAATTAATATAGTCAAAAATCCTAATGCCAAATTTTTGAAATTTTGTAGTTTATAAACATTTAGAATAACTTTAAAAATGCTGTCCGTAGAAACAATCTTTTTATATATTCAAAAAGATAGTATTTTATCAGAATAAAAATTTTTAGCCTGGGTTCATTTGGGACAAAGTTAGCCATATGTTTTTTTAATTCACAGCTAATTTGTTTATAATAATTAAGGAATTTCATTAATGCCATTTTCAAGAATGGGATTTGTATTTTTTCTTAAAAAAATTGCACAAACATTGTACCTTCACAGCACCCTCTACGATTTTTCAAAAATGTAGTTCAAACGATTACTAGGGGGAACCTACAAATCCACCGAGTTAAAATACCGAAAAAGCAATTTCAAACGAATATAATTTTCTGTATCTCCGGAGCAACTCAATAGATTTTGATCTTTCTTTTTTTAATTTATATGTAATTTCTACTTACATTACAAATATGCAATTTGTTTATAAATTTATTAATTAATAAACAGTCTAATTTGTTTAAACAATTCTTGAAAAAATATTTTTTTTTACAAAAATCTATTTTTTTAATCATAGTATCATTAATGATCATAGAAAAAGTTAAAGTACACTTAAATAAATAAATGATTTTTATTAGATAATTATTTATTGAAGATAATTTATTTATTAAAGTATACGTTAACTTTTTCTATTATTAATATCGATAGTATGATTAAAATAATGGATTTTTGGGAAAAATTATTTTTTCAAAAATTGTTTAAACAAATTAGACTGTTTATTAATTCATAAATGTCTAGACAAATTGCATATTTGTAATGTACAGAAAAATTACATACAAATTAAAAAAGAACGATCAAAATATATTCATTAGATTCCGAGATATAGAAAATGATAGTAGTTTTAAGTTGCCTTTTTTAGTTTTTGAACTCGTGCATTTGTCGGCTCCCAACCCCCCCTTTACTTACCACAACTAGTCACCAATTGAACTACATTTTTAAAAATTCGTGTAAAATACCAGTTTTTCTAATATGTAAAATGATTTTTTCTATGGACAATATTTTTAAAGTTATTCTATATGTTTATAAACTACAAAATTTCACAAAATTGCCATTAGGATTTTTGACTATTCGCGATGTGCAAGTACTTGAAAGGGATACGTTAAACGATCGTGCGCGAATAGCGGAGAAATGTTGCAACTTTCTTAAATAATTCATATTGTCAATTGAAATTGTCAAATTGACGTACATTTCATATCTACTGTCATTGAAGGAGAAAAATTATATGTTGCTCCACAATATTGATATGATATGCAATTATTATATAAAGGTAAATTTAATTAATTGTATTTTGCTTGCAGTACTGCATTTTAATAACTAATTTTATTTACTACATACAATTGTTTACGTTTTAATAACATAACCTGAATCTTATTTTTTCTTCTTATTATTTTTTTGGGCTATGGCCTTGACAATTATCCAGTAACCAGGACTAATATAATTGGCCAATATAATTAAAAGTGCGAATAAAGTTGCAGAGCGTACAAATAGGTGTCGCTTTGCCGAACTTGCCCGGTCCTAATATTAGATATTTTTTTATCTTTTTTTAGTACATTTTTTTTGGCATCAGTTTTCTACTTTCATTTGGCATACGATATTGTCCTATCTTCATTATTTTCTGTCTTATGTTATTGCAAAATAAAGGTCTCTGGGATAAACAATCAGAATAACTCTTAAACTAATTAATGGTTCGGTCTCAAAATTTTGAAAGTTTGTTAAGTACGCCAATACCCAACTTTGGGTGAAACACTAAAGTTCTAAGGTAGCTTTAGTAAAAGTTATTAACAAATAACGATTTTCACTTATTTTGCAGTTTCCGTAGTAGACCAGGGCGCATCTGTAAAAATATTAGTACATTTGGACGTTGAGAGGTGACTCAAATTTTTTTGCAGAAATTGCTTGAAAATAATTCAAATATTAATATTTGAGTTATCCTCCCTCTCAAAAAGCTCCGGAACATTTTTTAAATAATCAAAATGTCAAAAAATCAAGGAGAAATTCGATTTTTTTCTTGGTTTGTTGATTATAACTTTAAAAGTATTCATTTCCAAGAAAAGTTGTATTGACATAAAAGTTGCGTAAATAAATTTCCTACAATATAGAATTGGTGAAATATTTAAAAAATAGTCACCCTTGTTGCAAAATAGCAATAATTGCCAAAAAACTATACAAAAACAAGTATTCGAATTTTACGTTTTTCAACCATTTATGCTACACTTAGGACCGTCATATTTCACCCAGAAAAACTATATAATACAGTAAAACAATACTGTAAATTTCATTAAGATCGGTTTAATAGATTTTGCAAAATAAATTTTGCAATCCAGCTTTCGCAAAAAAGATTCATTTTTTCAAAATGGTACAGGACTGAAAATAAAGCAGATAGCAAGTTGAAATTTTTTTTGCGTATAGAACTGTACTGTAACTTTCATTTGCAATTTGTAAAATTAAAATCAATTAACTACCACGGCGTCAGGATTTTTTTTAAATTAACATTAATTATTGGTGCTGTGCGCAGGACAGCGGATAGTTTGCTCTGATTGGGCATTCCAGTGACCTTTGATAATGATTGATACATTTTAATTTTTATTACATTTCGATATAAATAAATAAATTTGTTTATTGCAAAATAATAGTACATTGTTTACCGGGTAGGAAAAGCTTAACATTCCTGGACGACTGTGAAGATTGCTAAGTCGAGGCGCAAGCCGAGACTTAGCAACACAGAGTCCAGGAATGTGGCTTTTCCTACGAGGTAAACATACTATTTTTCCGCAAATCGTTTAAAATTCGACAGATATTGATTGATTAAAAAAAAACGCGATAATTTTATTCCCAAATAAATGGTGCTTTGAAATTCCTAATAAAATTACTTGGGTTACTATGGAAACGTATTGAGGTTGAATTGTCAAACTAACAACTGTACGGAAATATCATTTCCTTACAGTAAGGAAATGACATTTCCTTACAGTAAGGAAGTCCTGACTTTTTCTTCAAGAAATTTTGACAGGAATGTCAAAATTTCCTGGCGATTTGCGGAAAAAACACATACTCTATCCTTTGAAATAACACTTTTTTTAGCAAAAACTTTCTTTTCCGCAAATCGCCAGGAAATTTTGACATTCCTGTCAAAATTTCTTGAAGAAAAAGTCAGAACTTCCTTACTGTAAGGAAATGTCATTTCCTTACTGTAAGGAAATGATATTTCCGTACAGTTGTTAGTGTTCTACATAAATGATAGAAAATGACAATTCAACCTCAATACGTTTCCATAGTAACCCAAGTAATTTTATTAGGAATTTCAAAGCACCATTTATTTGGGAATAAAATTATCGCGTTTTTTTTAAATCAATCAATATCTGTCGAATTTTAAACGATTTGCGGAAAAATAGTATGTTTACCTCGTAGGAAAAGCCACATTCCTGGACTCTGTGTTGCTAAGTCTCGGCTTGCGCCTCGACTTAGCAATCTTCACAGTCGTCCAGGAATGTTAAGCTTTTCCTACCCGGTAAACAATGTACTATTGTTCATATATTTTAACTTAGAGAATAAAAGTTTATTATTTTTATACATATGCAATTGTTTAAACAATATTTCACAAACAATAATAAAATTAGTTTGATTTTTGTGGAATTAAAATATTAAAATACAACAAAATATAGAGTAAGAAAATAATATATTAGATAAAGATTGAAATAAATTTTGGTGGAAATCAACTTGTGTGAATCCAACACCGCTGTCCTGCGCGTAGCACCAATAATTAATGTTTATTTAAAAAAATTCCTGACGCCGTTGTAGTTAATCAATTTTAATTTTACAAATTGCAAATGAAAGGTACAGTACACTTCTATAAGCAAAAAAAAATTCAACTTGCTATCTACTTTATTTTCAGTCCTGTAACATTTTGAAAAATTGAATTTTTTTGCGAAAGCTGGATTTCAAAATTTATTTTGCAAAATCTATTGAACCGATCTTAATAAAATTTACAGTATTACTTTACTGTATCATAAAGTTTTTCTGGGTGAAATATGAATTTCCTAAGTGTAGCATAAATGGTTGAAAAACGTAAAATGCGAATACTTGTTTTTGTATGGTTTTTTCGCAATTATTGCTATTTTGCAACAAGGGTGACTATTTTTTAAATTTTTAACTAATTCTATATTATAGCAAATTTAGTTACGCAACTTTTATGTTAGTACATATTTTCTCGGAAATGAATACTTTTAAAGTTATAATCAAAAAACGAAGAAAAAAATCGAATTTTTTCTTCATTTTTTGACATTTTATTTATTTAAACAATGTTCCGGACCTTTTTGAGAGGGAGGATAACTCAAATATTATTATTTGAGTTATTTTTAAGCAATTTCTGCAAAAAAAATTGAGTCACCTCTCAACGTCCATCTCAAAACAGATGGGCCCTTGACTATAGCAACAAATTAACTTTTTAACTTTCAAAAATCGGCATTTTGAAGTTTTAATGTTCTACAGTCTACAGAATTAAGTTTTGTAATTTTATGTAAACTATTTAGCTTTTGAATGGGGTGCAAAAACTAAATTGTTAATAATTAAAAAACGGACGCGAACCCTAGGCAGGAAACAGGTAGGTTTTCTTCCTATAGGTCTACAATAACTAAAAAAGTAGTCAGCTACCTGGATCTTTGAGTGTCCCGAACATGGTCTATTTACAGCTTATTACCCTGGAGTAATTATCTTTTATCGTCATATTTTCTCCGCATTGAAACGCAATGCCTAATTTAATCACAGACATAAAATTTCGATTGTTCTGTGCCACACATCACACATTTGTTAGTTGTCAACTCACCTTCCCTTTTGTTAAGTCAGTCTTTTCTTAAGATGGAACTGGTAGATGTTTTTATAATAATATCTTGTCTCTACTTAAGACAGCGTTTCTCTGCAAAATTGAGAGCTCTGCAAAAGAGCTATTGAGGTACTTATGATAAATGTCAGCTTAAGAGTTCACATGAGAAACGAAGAGATAAGAAGAACCAACGTAAAAAATGTAATCGAAGCTATCGCAAAATCTAAATGGAAATAAGTAGAATATCTGGCAAGAGAAAGCGAAGAGAAGTGGGCAAAGATATACAATGGAGACCAAGAGCATATAAACGAGGCATAGGAAGACCGTAAAAAGATGAATCGACGACACCAAAGAAAAGGTAGGAAGAAACTGACACCAGATAGCTCAAGACAGGCGAATATTGAAACACAAGGGGAGGCCTATGTCCAGGCCTGGACCAGAAGAGGCTACTAAAGAAAACTACTGTGATCACAATTTTATTCTTCTTCTTCTTCTTCTTCTTTTTCTTTTATATAGGCTAGTGGTGTAAGAAGAGAATATTCTCAACAAAATATTCTCGAGAATGAGAATATTCTCGAGAATATTCTAGGCCATAAAATTCTCGGCGAAAATGTTCTATATTTACAAAATTCGAAATAAAAATAAAAACTAGATATGGGTCAAATTATTAAAATTTAAAAAATATGTATATTGTTTTTGCCAATTCACGTAGTATATTTTTGCATCCCAAACATTATTATTCTTGAAGCCCAAACTGAAATGCTTTTTTCCCCGATTTTCGGGGAAAAATCCCCGAAAATCGAAGTAGCCGGGCCTGGGGAATCCCATGAACCGCTAGCTAGGGTGTTTACAGTGTCAGTATGTCGGTCTTGGATGTTTCCCCAACACGACTCTACCTTATCGGCACGGTCTACGAGAAGTGTACGGTAAATTGAAGCTGTAATTACAAAAAAAAAAAAGAAATATGCATGTCTTTGTACTCACTTTATAACGCTCAAAAAATTACGGGATCTGGATTTCAATGCATATTTTTTTTTTATAATTCTCGTATCAAATATACGAGTGAAGTTAGTCGTATTCAGTGGCGTAGCTAGCATGGGTGACACCCGGGGCGGTAATCGATGGTGTCACCCCAAATCCTAAAAATAAAAATTGTTAAAATCAACGAAAATCCGATAAACGTATGTTTTGAATAATGAAAAAATTAAGAATTAAAATATCTTTTTTCTAGCTTTACTAGCGGAAAACTCGGAAATCACATTTTCTATATTTATGTTTTGTGTTGCTTCATGTTCAATAGCTAATAAACCGAGGTTATTTTAGCCTTGTTTGCGTCGTTGTTGCTCGCAAGTAATTCTTGATTAATGTTATCTTACTAAAACTTCTCTCGCATGAAGCAACCTATACACAAATGGTCATAAACAATTTTAATACGACCATTATATTTGGGAGGGATTCCATGAAATCCCATTCCACATTGAGTTTTAAAAAGTCTACAGCTAAATACTTAGAGGCTGTAATATTCACGCTTTAGGGGCTTGTAAATGTCTTCTGACCCTTGGTATTTCTAGCAGGAGATCTGCTTCTGATACCTCTTCATGGTAAAAGTCACAAAATGTTGAAACAGCTAATTTAAACTGTTCACTGTTCGCGAAAAGCAAGGTGTGTGTCTGCACAACCTCGAACAATGAAGCCACATCATGAATGAACTTTGATCTGGTTTCAAGTTAAACATTGAATAGGTCAAAACATTTCAACGTATCCTTTTGAAGTTCGTCTCGAAGAGTGAGTCCTATATCTGTAGCTGACTCAACATCCACTAGTTTTTGACGTCGAATTAGTTTTTTGGGTGGGAATGTCGTCATCCTCATGTATTTTCGTGGCCATATCTATTGCTTTATCTACATATAATATGACCACCGTTTTTCTTCAATATAAAGACGAAGTGCCCCTATTTCTCTTAGTACACCATTCCAAAATAAACAATAACAAAGAAAAAATATAAAATTACAGACAGCGGGAATAAGGCTATGATGTACAAATTGGTTATGGTGTCTAAATTTTCTTGTTGATGATATAATTCCTCAATTAAAGCAACAACACTATCTATGTTTTGCCAATACTTTAACTGCAGCTTAGTGAGAACTCCAACGCGTTGTGAAAATTCGTTTAATAGATGCTTTGCTGTGTTTAATAAGCACTTCCCAGCAGCTAGTGGAAGCAGAAAAAAAAATAAAAATTGCACTCGACAGTTCTGAAAAATGTTACATAAGCGGTATTTTGAGCAAAAGAGTGCTGGCCACATAAATGAATTAAATGATCAATACATCTAACGAAAATAGCCTTTTTGTTTTTTGATTTTAATCAAAATGATTTGATTTAATAATTGCTTGTATTACTCCATGTAAGCCGCTCATACCAGCTGCATTATCGTATCCCTGTGAACGGCACTTCATAATATCTAAACCATCAATTTCAAGCTTCTTGAGAATTTCGTTACGTAGATCCCAATACAAACTGCTTTTTTCATTTTAACGGAAAAATCCAAGAGATGCCTTTTTGACCTCGACTTTTCTCAGTTTCGTGTGTTCACAAAATAATATCGAATTGTATTTTGATTATAAAATAAGTAAAGTTACTAATTATCAATTCATTCTTTTGTGATGGAGTCTCCCGGGTGTCACCCCCGAAAGGGTGACACCCGGGGCGGACCGCCCCCTCCGCCCCACCCTAGCTACGCCGCTGGTCGTATTGATGACAGTTGGGGAAAGATCCGCGACCCTCAGTATGTATTGTTTTAGTGCTATTTTAACGTGCAAATATTTAAACGGGCTCCACACTCTCGGCGAAGTTACTTCGCCAAAGTTCACCGAAGTCCGAAGTGCCTCTCTACACACTCGTTCTACTTCGCGAGGAACACATTCAAGCGGTGCGATACAGACAAAGATCCCTTTGACTCGGACGCGCCAGACCGACAGATTTAGGAAGTAGAACGAAGTTAGGCAAAGTTACACAAGGTGGCCGTCAGGTAGGGATAAATGTTACAACCCATTCCGCGATGTTGCCAAATTTTTAATCAGGATCGGAATCCTAAACGCGGCAGATTTAAAAATATGTCATTACACGTTCTAAAAATATTTTGTCTATAATGTCCATATTTATTGAATAATCCACTGAATTACTACATCCTAACACTTTTTTAATATCTTCTTCCTAAAAGTGGATCAAATGTATTTTTTCTAACTCGATAATTAATTACATTAGAAATAGAGGTATAAAATAATATAAGTTCACATACAGAGAGGATCTAAATTATGGAATAAATTCATTTTCTCTAAAATGGACGACTTTAGAGAAAAATCCCGAAATAGGTCGATTTTTATTTTCAAATTACAATTTTTTGCCATCTATTTCATACTAGTGACGTCATCCATCTGAGCGTGGTGACGTAATCGATGATTTTTTTAAATGGGAATAGGTGTCGTGTGGCACCTCATTTGAAAGGGTGTTCAATTCTCTATACAGTAATATAAACATGAATATCATTATTTATA
The DNA here is from genome assembly GCF_917563875.1 of Diabrotica virgifera virgifera. NCBI lineage: Eukaryota > Metazoa > Arthropoda > Insecta > Coleoptera > Chrysomelidae > Diabrotica > Diabrotica virgifera. The sequence continues at coordinate 227,836,589 of NC_065450.1, read as the reverse complement.
CAGGGTGGCCAAAATAATAATTTTTGAATTAAATTAATTGACAAAAAAGAAGAATGTATGCAATTTATTTAACTCAAAATACATTCTATCGCCGTCAGAAAATAGAAAAAAATGTTTATTTGGCAAATAAACATTGCTTTTCGCTTAAATTAAATGTTCAAACTGCCAAGAGGTATGTGGGAGGCTGTTTGTGATTTAATTTAAGCAAAAAGAAATGTTTATTTGTGAAATAAACATTTTTTTCTATTTACTGACAGCCGTACAATGTATTTTGGCTTAAATAAATTACATACATTCACATTGTTCTTTTTGCGTCAATTAATTTAATTCAAAAATTATTTTTTTCTAGTATAGTACTAGCAAAAAGGTAGTACCTGGTAAGTGTATACATACCAGGAATAAGCTAAATTATTGAATTTACTGAAATTAAGATGTTTGATAACTTATAAATTTTTTTGTGTTAAGCTTGTCATGCACGGGGAGCTATACTATAATATATCTCATATCACTCACTAGAGCAATGAGTGAGGCTGCATACACGGAACTATAATGTATTATATGGTTCCGTTTATGCAGGCTCACTCATTACTAGAGTGAGCGATATGAGATATAATATATATCTATTATAGTATACCTTCTGGTCAGTAACAAGCTTTATGAGGAAATAGAAAGATCATTAATATACATGTATCATTTTTTAATTAATTGTCCTTTGTATAATTTAATTTTTAAATTTAATAAATCAATGAATTTTGTGTCTCTCTTCTGCCCTTTCATTTTCTCTGGCACGCTTGGGTTGTACCCTTTCTCCTCTTTTTCTATCTGAAGCAGTTGAGCTATGTTGAGTATTAGCGTTGTTCTTTCTTGTAATACATTCTCTAGTTTATTATTGGTAGCTTACTTCTGGAACTAGCTTTTTTTCTTTTAAGAACGCTAGATTCCATCTTCTAGCTAGATGTTTGTCATATCTGTAACTAATTTTTTTATTTAGAAAAGTGAAAGGTATCTATTAACAAATCAATGCCTCAGAAGCCAATCAGTATAAGTCAATAAGTGCTTAAAATGAGATACTAAGATGTTTCTGACAATAGTTGCTGACAAATACAGTCGGAAAAATGAAAGAATACCCATGAACGGTCACATCAATCAGTCAATCACATATTTTGTATTTGCTGTTTTTTTTTTCATAAATAACAAACGAGAGAGATAGATTATTAGTAATCTGAATAATATGTGATTGATGTGATCGTTCATGGGTCTTCTTTAATTTCTCCGACTGTAAACTGTCTTTATTTATAGGATAACATATTCATAAATACAAACAAGGAAATAATAATATTTCTATATATAATAATAAGTGTTATATCCCATAAGTCATTTTTAGGGAGAATGTGACTTACACCGTTTGACTTCTGAGGCATCCAAATATTAAAATTAGGTTTTATTCCTGTTATTGGGATTCTTCAATTTACCATGTAAATTATCCAATCTTTAAAAATATTGTGCTTTGATATACATAGTTGGTTTTTAGCCATAGTTTACTATTCAGTATACCAGTTGGATGGATTATAAATCTGGAGAGTTTTGACAATGATTGATATGTCCATCTAGCCTAATTTTTCAGGAGAGAATTTGGAAAGTTTGAATCATGTTTTGCCAACTCAAAAACGAAAAATAATCAACATAAGAAATCAAGTAATATATCAAGTTCTGCACTACCTAATACAGTAGAGCCCCGATTATCTGTCCTCCTCGGGACCGAAGGTGTATTGAAAAGCAGGGATAATCCGAACATGTATATCTTATGTATAATACATATGTACATATACACATACATATGTACCTACCATAAAAATATAACAGAAAAAAATAAATCTTTCATTATGAGTCTCTCTTTCGTCATATAGAGTTTCCGTCAAGTGATTTACGATGACGCTATTTTGATAAAACCTCAAAAATGCAACTTAGGTATGTAATAGTAATAATGTTCTACTGTAAGTTAAAAGGGGACATATCTTTTATACAAAAGATATGTGGGACAAAGGGGGTTTTACCTTCATCATACACATACCAAACTCTACCAACTTGAAGAAATGTTACTAAATAGCATATCAAGCAAATAATCTCATTCTGGCTAAAATCAGACACAACATCAAGTTTTGCCATACCACTAAAGAAATATAGTATTGAATTTAAATAAAAGTTTTCCCCACATTAACAAATTTTTACATCATTTAACAGTTAATATTAATAATCATATAATATGTACATATAATTATGTAAACAAAATTACCACTGCATCTGTTTCATTAGCTAACTTGTCTTTGTCTTCTATTTTACATACAAATCAACAGTTTTCCACTAACTTAAAATGGATTTACCTCTTGTTCAACCTCTCCAGTAAATTTTTCAGCATAATCAATGTTTTCTTTTTAAAACAATATTGTTGTCTGATTAAAATATGGAAATGTATTTCTAAACCTTATGACTTCGTATACTTATTTTTTTAAGTTGTAATTCTTTGATTTACTTACATTTCCTTCATTCCTTCTTCCAAAATGGAAATAAAAACGATAAAATCATCTTTGAATCTGATTATGTTAGGTTAGGTTAAAGCTGAAATTATAAAAATAAACACAAAAATCAGGTGTGTTCCTAATCCAAACTTTTAAAGCTTATCTACCGGATAACAAACGAAATATATATTTTTTACGTACCATCTAGGTATTTTTTATACAAGCAATTATCAAATTAGAAAAAATAGACTTGATTCACTTTTAGAACGTGTAAAGTAAAACAAGAACAACATATTTTGACATGTTTTTAAATCTGCCGCGTTTCGATACTGATTACAAATTTGGCAACACAGCGGAATGGGTTGTAACATCTATCCCATAGAGTGGCCGTCTACACTCTCGTACTCGTTGAACCTCGATCGACTTCGTGTGGACGGCGCTTAAGAATGGTGTGCATTTAAGTAGAGAAGAACAAGTTGAGGGAACTGAGTTTATAGATAATTTAGCAACTTTAAAATATGGTGATGACACGGATGAAAGAATGGCAGATTTGGCACTTTATCGGTCTAAGAAGGGATTTTTTGGAAAACCACACGTTGTAAAATCAATTGAAAACTAGACCCAATCATATTTCGGAACAAAATTAACTCAAATAGCAGTTCATATAAATTAAGCATGCCTTCATCGAGTGCAGCGACTTAAAGAAGTTTCAGTCTTACTGCTGAACGGGCTGGTAAAGTAACTTTTATTGCTCACAATTTAAAATTGTTTGACATAGACCAGTCCTTGACTGAAAAACAAAATCCCACAACTCAGTACATTGAAATGCAGAATGTAGAAGACCAGGATGAGCTAATGATAGAAATATATTTTGAATCTGAAACCTGATAAAAAATGAACATTTCATTTTTTATGAAAAAATTTTTGTGTTTTCTGCTATTTTTGTATTTTTTATATTTAAAGAACACTGTTGTTTCGTCTCATAATTTTGTATATAATTTCATGATTCTTAATACCCTACTTCATCTTTAACAATCTCCCTAAGCGCATCCTAGGTTTCATTCTCAGAAAATTCACCATATCGAGAATATTTTCGAGAATATTCTCCGATTTTTCATTCTCGAGAATTTTCCAACACTAATATAGGCAATAATGCCTGTTTTTCTTCAAAGGTGCCTTTCATTCTGTCCCTAAATTGTCATTCCATCTTTTCCTTGGGCGTCCTATACTTCTTCTGCCTAACGGTGACTTGTCCCTGGCTATTCTTACTATCCTTGATTATGTTCCTGGCTATTCTTACTATCCTATTATCCTGCTTATGTGTTGATTCCACTTTTCTTTTCTGTTCTTTACCCAGTTATTTATATTGTCTACCCCACATATACGTCTGATTTTCTCACTTCTTACCCTGTCTTGTAGTCCTTTTCCAGCAATCCTTCTTAAGATCATCATTTCGTTGGTCTTCAGATGTCTTTGTGTTTTGCTTGTATCTGGTCTGGTTTCGGCTGTTTAAGTCATAGCTGGCCTAATAACTATCTTATATATTCGGGCCTTTGTTTCCACACAAGGTGTTTGGTTTTTCCAAATTGTGTTGTTTGTCTTCTATCTCTTCTTCGATATTGTTGTCGACTGATAAATTAATTTCCAGGTATTTGAAAGTCATGACTTGTATAATTTGATTGTCTAACTCCAATTTGCATCTTATTAGTTCTTTGGCTATTACTAACCTTTTTGTTTTTTTGGGCTGATATTTTCATATTCATTTTGCGTTAATGTTGAATTCGTGCAGTAATCTTTGTAGGTCGTCTTCGCACTCTGCTACTAACACGGGCGGAGTCATCAGCGTAACAGCATTTTTATCTCTCTATCGCCCATTTTGCACCCTCTTTTTTTCTTCACTTGTTTTATTATTGTTTACAATTTATTTGATATCGCAGAGTGTGATATCGTAAAATTTAGTACAATGAGTGGTATAATATAATATGTAGGTGCCTAATTAGTCCCCTTGTTGACGTACGTCTCTGGTCTCAATTAGACAAGTGGGATTTCAAAAAGAAAACATATAATTTTCATTGTCATCGCGACATCTCCGCTTTTTTGCTGCTTGATGTTGATTCTGTTTGAAACGTGTGCCAAAAATTAATATTCTTTGAAACGGCTGCCATCAAAACTAATGCAAATACATCAGCTTTATGACTTTATTATAACTCCGATATGTTTTATTTTTATTGTTATGATTTTAACGCTAATTTTTGGAAACCTAAATATTTACTCAAAAGTTAGGTTGATATGAGTTTTGACATGAATTGGCCTTCAGCAACGACAATTTTGAAAATTTACATGTGCTATAAAAAGTAATGCCAAAAGTTTAATTCTAATTTTGTTTTCACGTTCTTCTTTTTTACAAAAATGATCTAATACCTGTTATAATCAATAATATTGTAAGTCCGTATCAAATATTTCTTAGTATAATATGAGAAGATTGGGAAGAACTCTTCATTGTCATCATAATTCAGTTTCTCTCTATGTGCTTCCCTGAAAGCGTTGTCTTCCAGTCCTACTAAGCGTTTCCGACTAATTCTTGTTTAGTTTTCTTCTCCTACTATGTACTTGCAGGAACTTTCAATTCTTCGTATTATGTGATTTACATCTCGGCGTTAACCATGCCCTAACAATCTTAACCTATGCTCTCTTCTTTTGACATCAATTGGTCCTCTAGGCCACTTCTTCTTCTTAAGCTGCTGAGACCGCTTGTCGATCGTTATCTCATGTTGCCCAGCATATTAACAACCATTGACCCGTGTTGAGCTGGCCCCCCCCCACTTGCAAAAATTAAAAAACAAATAGCCCTGATTTATGAGCTATTTATGAGCTCTCATATTCCGCAAACTAAAAATTTTGAGCTCGTTCCACTGAGCAGGAATTTAATACCCTAGTGGGAACTTAAAAATAGGAATATTGAATCGGTTTTTGCGGCAGAATTACGAGCTATTTATGAGCTCTTAAAATTATATAGTTTCGATTTTTGAGCTCATCCCCTTCACCCCCAAACAACCCTTTAATTGATTTAACTTAAGAGAAAGATGCTGAGAAAACTTAAAATATATCGTATTGCGAATATAATTCCTATAGCTTATATACTCTAAGAATAAACTATTAAATCAAGAGCATTTCGATTATTGAGCTACAACCCCTTCGCCAGAAAACCACCCTATCTTCCCGGCTTAAGAGAAAGTTGTATTAAAAATGCGTTAAACTAATTATTTGGTGACTACATATCATTTAATAATTTATAAGCTTCCAAATTACGCGCATTTAGATCAGTAAATTGCAATTTATTTTGTATAGTGCAGTCACTGAAGGTAAAAATCAACGATTACCTTCAATTTCGGTGAACCTTCATCGATTTTCACGAAAATTGGTCAGTAGTTAGAGGATACGTCAAGAAACAAAGGTGACATGGTACCACCTTGCGCCTTTACCCTGAGGGTGGATACCGCCCCTTCTCGGGGGTGAAAATTATTTTATAAAAAATAAATGCACAAATCAATAAAAGAACAAATTAAAAGCAAAATTTATTATATAAAGTTAATAAAATAAGTCAATACTTTTTAAGTTATTAAAGATCAAAGATTTTAATTATTTGTGAAAAAATGCATGTTTTGAAAAGGTTTTTTGTAAATCACTGAAAAACTTTAAATTTTTACAAAAAAGTTAATAGTAGTTTAATTCGTATAGCTTATATTATAAGAATAAACTCTTAAATCACGCGTCTTTCGATTATAGAGCTACAACCCCTTCGCAAGAAAACGACCCCATATTCCCGGCTTAAGAGAGAGTTGTTCTTAAAATAATTTAAATTAATTATTTGGCGACTACATATCGTTTAATAATTTATGAGCTTGCAAAATATACGCATCTCAATTATTGAATTGCCATTTTCTTTCTATAGTGCAGTCACTGAAGGTAAAAATCAACTAGTACTTTCGATTTCGGTAAATCTCCATTCATTTTCACGAAAATTGGTGAGCGGATTTTGATACTATCAACTTTTTCTGCATCTTATTTTTCATAGTTATTTCTAAGTACTTTGACAAGTATTTAGAACCTAAGTGTTATAAAATGCATCTCTTTCCCGTTATTTAAGCTTGAACCCTTAGATTTTAACAGTCGCGGAAAAAATATACATTTAATTACCAATAACTTATTTTAAATTAACATTAAAGGGTTTTTCAAGTAAGCAAGTTATTATATTTTTTATTAGCTTCAATTTTAGTGATGAAAACTTTTTAGTCATTTATGAAAAATCGCTCTAAAGCATGCATTTTCTTTCCAAAAATTAAAATATTTGATCTTTAATAACTCAAAAAGTATTGATTTATTTTAATCACATTATATAACAAATTTTGCTTACAATTTGTCCCTCTCTCGATTTGTGGGGTTATTTTTAATAAAGTAATTTTCACTCCCGAGAAGGGGTGACATATACCCCAGGCTAAAACCCCAAGTTGTTATTGTCAATTCGTGAAAATAAATGGAGATTTACCGAAATCGAAGGTACTAGTTGATTTTTACCTTCAGTGACTGCACTATAGAAAGAAAATGGCAATTCAATAATTGAGATGCGTATATTTTGCAAGCTCATAAATTATTAAACGATATGTAGTCGCCAAATAATTAATTTAAATTATTTTAAGAACAACTCTCTCTTAAGCCGGGAATATGGGGTCGTTTTCTTGCGAAGGGGTTGTAGCTCTATAATCGAAAGACGCGTGATTTAAGAGTTTATTCTTAGAATATAAGCTATACGAATTAAACTACTATTAACTTTTTTGTAAAAATTTAAAATTTTTCAGTGATTTACAAAAAACCTTTTCAAAACATGCATTTTTTCACAAATAATTAAAATCTTTGATCTTTAATCACTTAAAAAGTATTGACTTATTTTATTAACTTTATATAATAAATTTTGCTTTTAATTTGTTCTTTTATTGATTTGTGCATTTATTTTTTATAAAATAATTTTCACCCCCGAGAAGGGGCGGTATCCACCCTCAGGGTAAAGGCGCAAGGTGGTACCATGTCACCTTTGTTTCTTGACGTATCCTCTAACTACTGACCAATTTTCGTGAAAATCGATGAAGGTTCACCGAAATTGAAGGTAATCGTTGATTTTTACCTTCAGTGACTGCACTATACAAAATAAATTGCAATTTACTGATCTAAATGCGCGTAATTTGGAACCTTATAAATTATTAAATGATATGTAGTCGCCAAATAATTAGTTTAACGCATTTTAAGTACAACTTTCTCTTAAGCCGGGAAGATAGGGTGGTTTTCTTGCGAAGGGGTTGTAGCTCAATAATCGAAATGCTCTTGATTTAATAGTTTATTCTTAGAGTATATAAGCTATATGAATTATATCCGCAATACGATATATTTTAAGTTTTCCCAGCATCTTTCTCTTAAGTTAAATCAATTAAAGGGTTGTTTGGGGGTGAAGGGGATGAGCTCAAAAATCGAAACTATATAATTTCAAGAGCTCATAAATAGCTCGTAATTCTGCCGCAAAAACCGATTCAATATTCCTATTTTTAAGTAGTGGGGGGGGCTGACTCAGCCCCCCCACTAGGGTATTAAATTCCTGCTCAGTGGAACGAGCTCAAAATTTTTAGTTTGCGGAATATGAGAGCTCATAAATAGCTCATAAATCAGGGCTATTTGTTTTTTAATTTTTGCAAGTGGGGGGGGGGGGCCAGCTCAACACGGGTCAACCATTGTCTTGTTTACAGCCGTACGAAATAGTTCAGTTCTAGTTTTACCAAACCATTGGCGCAGGTTTTTAAGCCAAGAAGTTGTACGGATACCCACACTTCTTTTTTCCATTATTTTGTCTTGCATGAAAAGGTGCAGTATGTCAAATTTACGGCTTTTAATCGTGTTCACTACTTTTATTCAAACGTTGCAAAACCTTTTCGTTTGGGACTCTTTCTACCCAACTGATCTTCAGAATACGGCGGTAGACCCACATCTCAAATGCTTCTAGGTTCTTCAAAAGCGATTCTGTCAGGGTCCATGCTTCAACCCCATAAAGTATTATTGGAAATATATAACATTAAACCATTCTTATGCGAAGTTCCAAATTGAGATCGTTACTTGTTCTTGCTTTGGCAATTCTACTTTTTATTTCTGTACCTACTAGGGTTCCAGTTTTCATTAATATGAGTACCCATATATACAAGATAACTTACGCGTTCAATTGTCATTACCAATTGTTACGTTATAGTTATTATTAAATATGTATATACGGTTGCTTGTTTTCTAATAACTATAAACTTTGTTTTTCTTGCGTTGAGTTTGAGTCCATATATCGCACAGATCGACACCATTCGGTTCAATAACGCTTGAAGATGTTCAATTGATCCTGTCACTAACAAGGTGTCATCTGCGTATCTGCTATTGTTCATAAGCACGCCATTAATGATTTACCCTCTTTTGCGTTTTCCAACCCTTCATTTAAGATTGTTTCAGTGTAAAAATTAAACAACAGTGGTGAAAATGAAGCCTTGTCGAACTCCACGCTTGATTTTTACTTCTACAGAGCACTGATTCTCAACCCTAACACATGCAGCCTGGCTCCAGTACTTTCCTAGGTCCCTAGACTTCCCCTAATATATCCATTCATAATTTTATCTTTTTAGTCACTCCGCTCATTTATCTATTCTTACTTCGGCCACATGCATTCATTGTTCCTCTTTCTATTTGACTTCCTAACATTCAAGTCGGTACTTTTCTCTCTTTCCCACATTTTTTATATTCCTCGATTAATTTCCTTGTCATATATTCAACACCTTCATACTCTTGAGCTATTACTGTTGTAGTTAATCATCTGCAAATAATAAGGCTATATAGCATTGTTGTTTAATAGCAATGCTCTTAAGCTGGCCACTAACGATCAGGGCCGGATTTAAGGGGGCAGGCTGGGCAGCTGCCCGGGGCCCCCACATTCCGGAGGCCCCCACAAAGCGCTAAACTTAAAAAAATCAGCACATCATTCACATAGAATAATTTTTGTCAATCAATAATAAACTGTGATATTTCGTTAAACATGGAAGGTTTCTCTCCTGTTGAAAATGTATTTTTGCCAAATCATTGTCATAAAGCAGAAGATATAGGTATGTATTTAATTCTCTAATCACATGCTTACAAGAAGATGATCTCGATTTGAAAAACTGCAGACTGCAACGAACAGTCCTGCATGCGATAACACCTAAGTTATGTATGAGTGAAAAGTACAATGGTGTTCACTGTGTTCAGGCTAAAATTAAATATATAGTATAATATCTTGGCGTTGTGGATTCAGTGTACCGCCCACTCTCTAAATTTAGTTAAAAAAGCTGCAACTGAGTGTTGTCCTGCTGCTATAGCGTTCTTTGATTTATTATGTATTTTTCACTTCCTCTACATATAGGTACAAATTGTTAATTTTGTGTTAAAAGGTCTCATTTTCTCCATTGTTCATATAGTTTTATATTCAATATCTCTTTTATTACTACCTCAAAGCCAAACTTCAGTGTAGTAAAGCTAGCAGGAATCCTCACTTGAGATTTTGTCTCTCTGGACGTTTAAATTTGTTCCTCTGAGCTAAGCCACTCTTCAATAACTTCTCTCCCAGCTTTTCTTTAATTTGTAAGTTCTTACTCTTTCTAAATCACAATACCCAGAGTATTGTGTTACAAATTGGCAAAAAGCAAAAAAGCAAGAGCGTCTTTAAGCGAGAGCAACGCTGACCGTGGCAGAAATATGATTGTTCCTAAAAGAGAAAATGCTACTAGATGGTCATCTAGAAGTGACGCCTCAAAAGAACTTGTTACAGATTATAATCAGATTCATCATCCAGCCTCAAAAGTCCACTGCTGAACATAGGCCTCCTCCCCTCGTTTCCAACCCCATCTATCCTGCGCCGCCCTCATCCAGTTTTTATTTACCTTTCTTAAGTCGTCAGTCCATCTTGTAGGCGGTCGACCGACGCTTCTCTTGTCTTCTCTTGGCCTCCATTCCAATAACCTCTTCGTCCATCGCCCATCTGTCATTATGGCTACGTGTCCTGCCCATCTCCACTTCAACCTGGCTATCCTCTCGATGACGTCAGTCACCTTTGTTCTTCTCCTGATTTCTTCGTTTCTGATTTTGTCTCGCAGAGTTATTCCTAACATTGACCGCTCCATTCTTCTCTGCGTGCCTCTTAGTTTGGTAGCCGAGGCTTTAGTTAAGGTAAGTGTTTCTGATCCGTACGCCAAGACTGGGAGGACGCACTGATCGAATACCTTTCTCTTTAGACATGTGGGTAACTCACTTTTAAAAGTTTCTCTCAGTTTTCCAAATGCTGCCCACCCAAGACCGATTCTTCTCTTCAGCTCATGAGTCTGGTTATCCCTGCCAATCGTAATTTCATGTCCCAGGTATTTATATCTATCTACGAGTTCTATTTCCTTCCCACCAATACTGATGTTCTGGTTGGGTACCAAATTTGTCATTATTTTTGTTTTTGAGATGTTTATATTTAAACCAACATTTTCTGTAGCTACAACGAGTTCTTGTACCATCTCTCTTGCCATACCTAGATCCTCAGCTACTATGACTATATCATCGGCGAAACGTAAGTTGTTTAGGTATTCTCCATCTATTTTTATTCCCTTTGTCATCCAATCCAAACTCTTGAAAGCATGTTCTAAGACCGTATTAAAAAGTTTAGGTGACATTGGGTCTCCTTGTCTAACCCCCCGTTCTATTTTTATGCGATTACTGTTAGTATGTAATTTGACAGTGGTTGTTGCCTGTAAGTATATTTTGTGTAATAATTTTGTATACCTATAATCTAGCCTGCATTCTTTAAGCGCCTGTAATATTTTGCTAAGTTCAACTGTATCAAAGGCTTTATGAAAATCGATAAAAACTAGAACTAGGGGTTTATTGTATTCCACTACTTTCTCTATCAGGGTTTTTATACTTTGTAGATGGTCATTTGTTCCGTAATTTTTTCGGAATCCTGCCTGTTCTCTTGGTTGATAAGTCTCTAACTTTCTTTCCATTCTCTTAATATAATCAGATTAAAGGAGCATTATCCAAAATTTCAGAAGACGATGAGCAACAACTACATAGACATAAAACAACTACATAGACATGTCCGACATAATTAAGGAATTTTCAATTAAAAAATCTCGAAAAGTAGGTACCTGAACTTTATCCATACATTTCACTATGTTTATTTTGAATATTTCGCTGTAACAAGATGCAGCTCTTGTATTTTTTATTATTTAAAAAAGGTATATTTATATAAAAGTAGATCAACGTTTTTTTAATTTCTAAAAGTTAAAAGCCTGTAGTTGGCTGTATACCATAGTTATAACAACAATTTTCTTAATGGTAGGGGGTAGGGCCCCAAACCAATTCTGCCCAGGGGCCCCCCATTGTCTTAAATCCGGCTCTGCTCACGATACTGCGTTGTCGTTCGACAGACCAGTCTCTCTGTAGTTATATTGTAACGATTTTGTTGGATGCACGGTCACACACGATCAAAATTTTTGTCAATTAGTTGAATTCGACAAAATTGAGCGACGCCGCAGTATATCGTGAGTGGCCGGCTTTTTAGTTTAATCCGTGTACAATAAATGAATGTATGTGCACTAGTTTCTTCTGTCAATTAGTGGTACATTAGGTATATGAAAAATCCAATACATTTATTAATCACGATTTCTTGAATTTTTAAATGAGACACTGTTTAAAATAGAAGAAAAACAAACTATAATGTTGATTCTTGGTTTTCTAGTCGTAAATTGATTCACCATCCAATTAATTACCAGGTAAATAAAATTAAAGTAACTCTGAACAAAAAAAACTACATTATAAAAAGTTGTTACACCAACATAGAATGTAAGCTTATATCTCCTCAAGTGGATCTGTTCCGGATACCTAAGATAAAGATATCGACAGTCTTCATTGGATGTTACAGATTCCAAATTATGAAACTAATTATCACATTTATTAACACTTTTTGTTGTAAAGTAGGCCGGAGATGTGCTTATTCTCCTTCTTTAAAATTAATTCTGTTGACCGTCTTCTCCTTCTTCACGTGCCACTCCTATCGGAGATTGGAAATCATCATGGCCACTGTAACTTTGTTAGCAGCGCGCCTAAAATGTTTAATCGAACTACACCCGAACCATTCACGTATATTCCGAATCCACAATATTTTTTTTCTTCCCACACTTCTTTTTCCCTTAATTTCGTTCTGCATGATATTTCTGAAAAGTTCGTACTTTTCACCCGTCATATCCCAGGCAACCAAACGGCGTTTTTATAACGTAGATAACACGTCATAAAAATGACCAATTGACGTGTTTCTATGACGTAGTATCGACGTTGAAAATCACGTGAATTTGTCTCATTGATTTGACGTCATAATTGTGACTATTTTAAAACGTCTAAAAGGTGACGTCTTTTATACGTCGGTAATATTCACGTCTTTAATACTTTCAAAAAGTGACCTCTTTCAGATGTTTCAAAATAGGTAGTATAAAAAATAGGTAACATGAAACCTATAGGTCTACGTCTCATGTGTCGATGAAGATATACTACTGTTTGTTTAAGATCGCTTGTGCATTAGAAGTAATCTAACATTGATTCTGCATGATTGTACCAGCCCTCGCATTATAGAATTTTCACTATTTATATAAGTATACCTACTTACTCTGTCAAAACTGAAAAAACATACAAACTAATAAATAATTTATTAACAAATTACTCGATAAAAGTCGATAACACATAATTAGTTCATTAACAGAAAATAAACATAACCTCAAACAGTTGTCAAGAAGAATACTGCATTAAACTAACTCACTGAGCAAAAACGAATACAAATCTCTTAATTAACACGTTTCTTCAACTAAATATCTAAACGAAAAGTCTTATTTTATCACACAAGACACAAACCACGTAAACAATAAATGAGAAATTTCTTATGAAAATTATTTAACGAAATCGTTTGGAGTAATACAAACAAGCTCCTCCCAATTTTGTGACGTCAGACTTAAACTGTCTGAAAAGAAAACGTTTTTTAAACGTTACTTTAACGTCAATAATCTTACGTATTTAAAGTCACCTACAAAAGACGTCTATATGACGTAATTTTCAAATACGTGTATATATTCAACCAAAACTGACGTTTCCTCGACGTTATATGACGTCAGTTGGTTGCCTGGGATATAATGTGTCCCAAGCATTCCATCTTTCTAGTTTTTATCTACTTTATAATTTCGCATCTTTTGTCTAAAGTTTGGAGTACTTGCGTGTTAGTGACGCGGTATATCTATGGTATTTTGAGAATGCGCTTATAGCACCACATCTCGAATGCTTCGATGTTTTTTATGGTCGACTATTTTAGTGTCCAAGCCTCAATTCCATATAACAGGGTGGAAAAGATATAACACCGCATCATTCGTATTCGTAACTTTATGTTGATATCACGATTGCAAAAGAATTTGCACATTATATCAAAGACTGATCTAGCAATTTCTATTCTGCATTTAATCTCTTTTGTTTGATCGGTATCGTCTGTGATCCAAGCACCTAGATATTTATAACAGAACACACGCTCAATCGCTGTATTGTCTATTACAAGATTAGCTCTGATGTTCTTTGATTTCGCGATTACCATAAATTTAGTTTTTTTCAAATTAATTTTCAAGCCGTAACTGTTACAGTATATATTGAGACTTTGAACGAGATGTTGTAGTTCTACTAGCGTTCCCGATAGGAGAACCGTATCGTCAGCACACCTTATATTGTTGATCGTCTCACCATTTATTCTCAGACCAACATCTTCTTCCGCGAGTGCTTGTTGACAGATGGCTTCACTATTCGCAAAATTAAATTCCAACAGAGGGCGCTCAAAATTTCAAAGATGGACGACAACGTTAGGAAAACAATTCATTTCGTCATTTGAATTCACAGTTCTAAAACGTTAAATTAAAATCATTTATACGAGTGTTTTGCCAAAGTAACCACTAAGTTTTGCAACTAAGACATCTTATAAGTTAAAGACGACTCAAAATTATGTTTAATCTGTATGCATTCATTAAAATTTGATGCTAACTACTGATTTGTTTTTACCTTTTTTTCATAAAAAAATCTGGCCCCCGATAATCACACAGCGTTCTAAAAATTATTAATCTATCTTAGGATTTCTAATTTTGTTTTTAATTTAATTAATAGGTGCACTACAGTTTATTTTACACCGACAGATAACAATTTTTAATTAAATAAAAACTGGAAACTTGGAAACTAAGTAGGTGAATTTATTTTATAATAATTGTGTTCTGAAAATTACGAAGTGGTCGGGATATTTTTCATAACAATGTACATTCAATGTACAGAATATATATACTACATTTTATTCATTTATTTAATTTTGCAGTCGCTTAAACATTAAAAAATACTACGTTTAATACAAACGTTAAATTAACAAAATGTGTGATTTGGCATTGGTTAATTTAGGTCATTACGTAGAGTATAATAGGAATGAATACTGAGGAACACTGCAATAGTTTTTTAAGTCGAAATTATTGTTAATTACAACATAAACTGACCGCAAATATGTACACAAGTTAATGGCAAAGTCAATGTTTTCCTTGAGTTGATGCTTTTCAATTTCGCCACCAGGCGTCGCCCACTTTGCGGTTCCTCGCCAATACAGATTAAATAAAAGTGGCGATAAGATACATCCCTATCGGACTTCTCGACGGATTTGAATTTCTTATGTTAGCCTACCCTCAACCTTCACATTTTGGGTTGCTTGTTCTGACGTTATATTAGGTACTCATTTTTCGTAAGAACGCACCTCCTCATTGAAAACTCAAGCAGACATAGTGCGCATATCAAATTCTCGAACAAAAATGTCCAAAATAAATATTCTCTTTTAACAACATTTTGTCTACTGTTTTTTTCTGCAAAAACACCCTTCAACTTGAAATGTTATGGGTTTTTAGACATCTAAAGAAGACTATATACGAGTATTATAAGATTCTGCTAAAAACTAAAAGGTATTTTTAAACTTTTTTCTGTTTCAAAAATTATGCGATTCTTTTAGCGATTAGTCTATCGTCGGCCTAATCTGTAAATTGCGTAACTCCGTTTATCCAAATTTTACAGGAGACACAAAACCCATCTCTCTAAATATGACTAATACGAATACTACGTATCTCCCATTTTAAAAGATAGGATGGTAAAACGAAATATTTTATAGATACACATATCACAACATTTGAATATTTTTTAATAAGTATTTAATATTACTTACCACCAACTTTTTCTTGAAAATATCACTTTCTAAACAGTGATAGGTCAGTCGTGTGGTATGACAAACTAGGGAGTTACGTATTTGTCGTACTAAATTTTACGGCAAGGGAGATACGGTGTATACGAAGAGGTCTCTATTTACTCATCTGGTAAAAATATGCACGTACGTCCTTTTTTAAACGATAAGTAGGGACTTTTTCAAAGAGATGGTAGTAATAACTCATTTTAGGAGAATTGTGGAGTTACGCAGTTTACAGAATAGGACGACGCTATGTTAATTATGGCAGGTTATGTTCAAGTCATATTAAAAACGTTGCAATATTTATCTAAAATTTCTTTTCCAGCACGGCAACACAGCACTTCACGAAGCTTCCTGGAAAGGACATAGCAAAAGCGTTCGGCTACTGGCATCTGCTGGCGCTGATCTCAATCGTTGCAACGGTGGGGGATTCACAGCCCTTCACCTCAGCTGTCAAAACGGTCACAACCAATCGTGTAGGGAGTTACTGCTAGCTGGGTGCAATCCAGACATCCAGAATAATTATGGTGATACTGCTTTACATACTGCTGCAAGGTAAGTGCAATTTTGCTGTAACATTTCCTGTAGTTGATCTATTTGGTCTTAATTCATATTGATCGTCATCATCCTCACACAGCTAAATTTGTCCACTGTCAGACATAGGCCTCTTCATGATGTCTCCACCTTTCTCAACTCTTCTTCTTCTACTTCTTCTTCTTCTTCTTCTTCCCCTTATTCCTCTTTTTCTTCTTCTTCTTCTTCTTCTTTTCTTCTTCTTTTTCGTCTTCTTACTTTTTATTCCTTTTTGTATAGAGGCTTTAATGCCTGTTTCTTCTTCAATATTAGCCGTCTAAATTGTTTACTTGTTCTTCTGTTGTTTACTTGGGTGTTTGTTCTTCCAGATGGTGTTATTAAGAAATCCCGCCGCTTTACTTGCTTTTAAGCTTTGTTCTCGTACTTCCTCTTCAACATCTCCATAACTGGTTATATCTAATCCCAGATATCTAAACCTTGCTTCCTGCTTTATTATTTTCCCATCAATTTCGATTTTACATCGTAGTATTTAAATGTTGTCATACATTTGGTTTTTTTCTGCTGATATTATCATATTGTATTTCTTCGCTGTTGTATTGAAGATGTGTGTTATCTTTGGAGATCGTCTTCTGTCTCAGCGAATAATGCGGCGTCGTCGTCTGCATAACATAATATTTGGATTTCTTTGTTCCCCATTCTGTAACCATGACCTTTACGTACTGTTTTTATTATTTCGTCCATTATTATATTAAAGAGCAGTGGGCTTAACGAGTCACCTTGTCTGACTCCGCTTTGTACTGGTATAAACTGTGCCTGTATTCGATTATGGAAGTAGATGTTTTCGATCGTTTGTATAATATTGATTAGTATGTTTCATCTATACAGTAAGTGTAAGACGTCTTCGACTTGGATACGATCGAAAGCCTTTGTCAGGTCAATAAAACACAGATATGCTGGTTTATTGTGATTTGTCTAAGTACAAATGCGGCGTCTATGCAGGAATGAACTCAGATAATATAATAGTTAAAAGACTACATCGAACAGAAGAGATTAAACTGGTATGGACATGTCAGAAGAGCAGACAAAATCGTTAGAAAAATAGAATAAGAGAGTGGAGCGTGAAAGGAAGAAGGGAGAGAGGCAGACCCCGAAGATCTTTCAGAGATGAAGTGGATGAAGCAATGGAACGAAGGAATCTGCAAGAAGGAGTCTGACAAATCAGAAAAAACTGGAGAGAACAATTGAGTGAAGGAATACAGTGAAAACTGTGGAAATCCTTAGATACGGGGGATAGTACACATTCTTGTCGTACTCCTTGACTAATCTTTAATTTTTTTAATTACTCTTTGTTTTAGGTATGGTCACGCTGGCGTCACACGCATTCTGATCTCAGCTCAATGCCGCGTTTCCGAACAAAACAAAAACGGAGACACGGCTTTGCACATATCTTCTGCCATGGGACGCAGGAAACTGACGAGGATTCTTCTGGAAGCTGGCTGTGAGAAGAGCGTGCGCAACAAACAAGGAGAGACTGCTCGAGACATTGCCATGAGGAAAGATCTGTTCGAGATTCTGGATATATTGGATGAAGGTGGAGTCGGTAGGGAGGGAAGAAAGGGGATACGAGGTACCAAGAAGAGATCGAAGAGCAAAGTTAAGTTTGAAGACGCCGTTGATAGTAAAGGTCAGTTAAACATTTTTTTAAAATACTTAATTTACTTTTTTCGGTTCATTGTCTGATTTGATGTATTTAAGTATAGTTAGAAACCAGCCACTAGTTTGCTATATTTCTCCGTATTTTAAAGCAAAACCTTTAAATTGACTGTAAAACCTAAATCCTCAATTAATCTGGGCCTGCTCTAAAATATTGGTTCATTCCAATCACTTTGTTGGCTATATTTACAATCCTCAGGTCTTGTTGTTTTCACCAATTTTGAAAAAATGTGAAAATGTTAAATTATCTACGTCCGTCTGTCCGCCCGTCTGTCTGTCTGTAAACACAACTCCTCCGTCATTATACTAGGTAGAATGACAAATGAGGTGTCAAATGAAAGCTTATAATCCAAGGATGGTACTAAAGGTGAGATGGATACACGTCCCATCTGCTCAGGTAGGGTTCCAAGTTGGATGATGATGATAACATTTTTAATGTTATTTTATGTGCTATTAGATTGAAAACTTAGTCTTTTGCTAGCAGTTGCCGCTAGGGCATCCCTGCCATTTCGTTCGTGGCAATCCGTAACTGCACGCCGAGGTTTATCCTGGTTGGGTCAGCGAGAGCAGCATATGTGCCCTCTGATGAGAGACTAATAAGTTTCGAAACCGGTAGAGGTACTTGCTGCACTCTCTGATCAATTGAACTAGAACATAATGCGGCTGTAGTTTGCTTTTGCAACGAAATTGAAAATAATAATTCATTTTTGAGAGCTTTCTACATTCAAATGATCACTTATTCTTCTTTGGATATATGCGCGATATAAAGTAGATATGTGTCTGCTTTTGAAAATAAGATGTTACATTAGTAACTTACTTTTCTATAATTGCTTAAATAATAAAATATATCCTCTTCCTCCTAAATATCGCGATAATGTCAATCTTCCTACTGCACTGCGAGGATAATGTTTATGTACCTTTGTGAGAAGTTTTGTTATTTTCACTTAATATTTTTGTATTTTTTTTCAGATATAGCCATACGGCTCACACTCCCTCTAAGGGGAAAATTGAGTCATACCAGATACCTACGGTATTAACAGGATTGAGCTCTGGTGCGACTCTTTCCGTGTTATCGAGTCCTAGGTGACTTGGTAGGCTGGACTGGAGTATCCCCCAAAAATTTTCGTGCACATCTGGCCATCACGAGTAGTACAGCCTTCACAGGTCTTATAACGATGTTCATTTAGACCCAGCCTTTTTATGCTTTCGAGGAGGTTCTTCGGAATGACTCCAGTAGTAGACACAATAATAGGTATCGTCTGGGTATTTTGCATTCTTCATTGTCTTCGTATTTGAATTTCCAGATCTCTGTACTTGGCGATCTTTTCAGTAAATTTAGTACGTAGATTATTTTTGTTAGGTATCGCCACATCAATTAGTGTTGTTTGTCTTGTTAATTTATTAACTGGTACGAGATCTGGTCTGTTATGTACCACTGTTTGATCTGTGAGTACAGTGCGGTCCCATTATAGCTTGTAGTTGCCATCCTCAAGCATATTCTCAGGGACGTATTGATAATATGGGAGATGGTCCGTTTGGAGAAGTCCCAGTTTTATAGCTATCTCTTGATGAAGGATCTTTCCTACTGAGTCATGCCGGTTATTATCGGTTATTATATTCAGTTGCAGCATATGCCTGGCAGCCCCGGTAATATGTTGGATGGTTTCTTGGACTTGACATCCATATCGGCATCTGTCGTTTTGGACCCGAGGGTCTCTGACGATTTATTTCACGTAATTTTTGGTTGTTATAACCTGATCCTGAATGGCCAGCAATGAGCCTTCTATTTCAGGTTTTTTTTTATTATTACTTAGTATTTTCTCTATTTTGTTTTGTTATGTTTTAGAGGTGCCACATGAACAACCCAAACCCTGGTCTCCATATGGATGCCATTATTTTCCAGATCCGAAAAATTTTCCATCTCCTAGGTTGGATTCTCTTCCACAAGAACCTTTGAAAAAGGGCGAACAGTATTATTTAGATCTAGCAGGTAAGTTATTTCCATTATAAAGTAAGGCAAGTTATTATAAAGTAGCTAATAATAGTCTTCCTCATAATAGTCATAATGTGACCAAAATATTTTAGCTTGTGGACTATTATTTTATTGACCAGGTGTGTTGTATTGTTCACTCGTCGAAGAACTTTTCCATTTCTATGTCTGTCGACTCAATTTATCTTTAGTAGTCGTTTTATACCCATATCTCAAAGATTTCCAAGTGTTAAACATGGCTTCGCTTAGATTGCACGATCTACTTCCATGACTCCAAACTTCACTATAGTCTAGTCCAGCGATCCTCAACCTTTTTATTTCCTTGGCCACATAGTAGCTATTGCCACAGCTTGCGAGCCGTAATCAAGATGAAGTAGTATACAGGGTGTTTCATTGGGAAACGGAAATACTTGAATGGTGAATAGAGGTAAATGAGGCGGTGCTAGACATACTAAATTTATTGCTCCACCGACTTTATATCCGAGTTACATGGTGTTTTATCGATTTTGCCCATTTCTTTCTGGACCCATAACTTTAGAACCACCTTGTATATTTTTTTGATATTTGGTACACATATGTCACATTCAGAACCCAAACCACCCAACTACGAATCACAAGAAAAATCCAGGTTCGGATTAAACAAAATTATAAATCCATTGTGACCTTGAAACAACATCCTGTATATTGAAATTTTCAAAACCCGTTTGCACATTTGAAAAGAGCTTTAATGGAGCTTTCATTTTTTGCGCAGACAATTCAATGACTTTAATTTTGCAATTTTATCGAAATTTTTAAGAACTCGAACTTTCAAAACAAAAATTTCGATATAATATCAAAATTAATGTCATTAAATTGTCTGCGCAAAAAATTTAAGCGAGCAATTAAACTTAGTTCTTGTGCTCTTTTCAAACGTGCAGACGAATTTTGAAAATTTTAATATACAGGGTGTTGTTTCAAGGTCACAATTATTTTAAATTTTGTTTTGTTAATCCGGCCCTGAATTTTTCTTGTGATTACTAAATGGGTTGTTGCAATGTAGTAAATAAGTATCTATTGATTATTTTTAAAATGAGTATTTGTTCATTAACTTTAATAATTTATTATTCAAAGTTAATAATACCTTGCTTTTTAATCAGAGTTCTTAAAAATTTCAATATAATTTAAAATTAATGTCATTAAATTGTCTGCCTCACTACCAAACACATCGGCACACTATCAAATAATTTGAAAAAACACATGAAATTTGACAAATAATTTGATCACAGTGCCCTTTAGTTAGCCTTCGGGCCGCATACAAAACGCTAGAGAGCCGCACGCGGCCCGTGGGCCGCAAGTTGAGTATCACTGTTCTAATTCATATAGTCATCATCCTTGGCTGTACAACCCATGGAGGGTCCAGGCCTGTTCTAGAATCAGCTTCCCTTTCTTGCTGTTACAAGGGTGTTAGTAAATAAGTATGACAAACTTTAAGGAGTAATTTTGCATGAAAAAATAATGAGAGTTTGCTCTATAAACGTATGTCCGCAAATGCTTCGTTTCCGAGATACGGGGTGTTGAAATTTTTATTTCAAACTGCAAATTTATTTATTGCTCTAAAACCGGTTGAGATATGCAAAAGGAATTTGGTGGATTTTAAGAGGTAGTTATTGTGCATTTTTTGACATACAATTAAGAATTTTGTATTCATCATTGGCGCGCCTACGGGCAATGGTCTGAATTTTTTTAAAGAAAAAAATAGTACGCTACTGAGATATTTCGAATTAAAACTTATTTTTAAATTCCACATCTAGTTTATGATAAAAGACCATTCTTGCCTTTTTTCATATGGTGCACCGTTTTTATGCAGAAAAATAAAACATCTTGACGCGTATTTTTTATTTTTTAATACATTATCAATAGTAATACCACTAGTGATTCAATTTTCGCGATAAGTCTGTCGATTTACTTCTAAACGAAACTGAGTTGCTTGAAAACACCACGAGTCCGTAGGACGAGTGGTGTTTTCTTTAAGCAACTCAGTTGAGTTTAGAAATAAAAGACAGACTTATAAGATAAATTAAATTACGAGTGGTATTTTATTAGACTATTTCACGAACAAAGTGATAGGTCAAAAATTCAGTAGAATGAGAGGAAGGAATTTAATAATAATACATTTGATCTAGGTAACCCAAAATTTTGCCGTAGTGTTCCATATGGTTTTAATAACACTCTCCTTGTAATCACTACCATCAATTTTTCGCATGTTGAAGGCCCAGTCTTTTAGAATGAATGCTAGTCTTTCGTTGTTATTTTCTGCATCTAATTTGTAGTTGCGATCCACACAGAACATCATAAATTGTCTCCATATATAAGATTTAGATTTTCTTGTGTTACTCGGTATATTTTCTTCAATGTTTTGGTTTATAACTTCGTTTGAAGTACCACCGAAACGACTCATTTTGACGTATACAGCTACAATAATTTTTTTGGCAAACGTCAAACTTTGCTTTGCGATCGGTATCCATGGTTATGTCGTTGAAAACACGAAGCTGATAGACCAATCAGAATTGAAAGATAGTTGGTGTTTTCGCGATAACACAAGCTGTCTTTGGTTTGTGATTGATCAGATTATGTGAAAATTTTAAGATGAGTGAAATAGTCAAGAAATATCCAATATAATAATACTAAACTGGAACAATAACAGAAAATATTACTAATAAGATTTTAACTAGATGCAGAGCTACAACAAATGTTAAAAATTACCTCCTTTAGAGGTTACAGAAGAATTTTATATTCATCATTGGCGCGGGTACGGGTAATGGTCTGAATTTTTTTTAAGAGAAAAATAGTACGCAGTTTTTATGCAAAAAAATAAAACATCTTAACGTTTACAAAGTATTTGAACTAAGTTTCTATGCACATGAAAACTATCTCAAATACTTTGTAAGCGTTAAGATGTTTTTTTTTTGTATAGAAACGGCGGCTCGTATGAAAAAAGGCAAGAAATATTTTTTGTCGTAAATTGAGCGAGGAATTCAAAAATGATTTTTAGTTTGACATATCTCAGAGGCGTACTATTTTTTCTTAAAAAAATTCAGACCATTACCCGTAGCCGCGCCAATGATGAATACAAAATTCTTAATTGTATGTCAAA
Source organism: Diabrotica virgifera virgifera (assembly GCF_917563875.1). NCBI lineage: Eukaryota > Metazoa > Arthropoda > Insecta > Coleoptera > Chrysomelidae > Diabrotica > Diabrotica virgifera. The sequence continues at coordinate 227,813,328 of NC_065450.1, read as the reverse complement.
AAATGCGCAATAACTACCTCCTAAAACTCACCAATTTCATTTTCATAGCTTAACCGAGCAATAAATAAATTGGCAGTTTGAAATAAAAATTTCAACACCCCGTATCTCGGAAACGAAGGATTTGCGGATATATCAGCGGATATATAAGATAAGATGCGGATATATAAGAGCAAACCGGCATTATTTTTTCATGTAGAATTAGCTCTTAAAGTTTTTCATACTTACTAACACCCTGTATATTCTCTTCTTTGTATTTCTGGTAATCTATCTATCCCACAGTACCCCGTTCATTTGTTTAATACATGTTCTTGTTTGTGCTAATCTGCTGGTTATCTCTTGCTCGGTGGTTCAATTATTAGAGAGTATGAATCCTAAGTACAGTCGAACCCGCTTATTAGGATAAGGGTTATAGGAATATCCCAGTTTAAGGAATAGAAATTTGAGGTCTCGAAACTTTTCTACCAGGTATAAATGATCGGTTATTAAAATATCCTGTGTGCCGTTAATTTCCCAATCATCGTCCATTTACAAGTTTATCACTGGTTCTTGTTCTGATGTTAAGTATTCGGTCTTTTCTAGATTTATTTCCAGTCCATTTTTTATGTATTCCTCGTCTAATTTTAGGAGCATATAGGACAGATCTTCTTCATCTTGGGCCGTTACCACTTGGTCATCTGCAAAACTCAATGTGTACAAGAAGTTGACCCGGATTGCTATTCCTATCGCTTCACCTATCCTTTCCCATGGTTTTAATATTTGTTCTGGAAATATCTTTAACAGTGTCGGAGATGTAGAGCATTCCTGCAATAAGCCTTTTGTGGTTTTAAATTCGTTTATTTAAATTTATTTAAATTCGAGTATTTATTGTCGGTTATAACTCTTACCCTGTTTTTGTTCTAAAGGTTTTTTACGGCTTCCATTAACCTCTGAGTCATTCCGATTTCCTTAATCGTGTTCCTTAGTTGTTTTCTGGGAACCGTGTCATATGCCTTTTTTAAATCGACGAATGCCATGTGTACTGGTCTATTTTTTGCCATTTTTTCTCAATTAATTGTTGGAGTTAAAACTAAAATATTAAATATATTTTGTAGGTAACATTTGCAAAGGTCCCATAGGTGTAGGCTACACTTGTTATTGCGCACCGTTATTCAAGCACCTTGAAGCACGCATCGAGAGGGACAAGAAGGAACTGCAGAGGGCGCACTTCAGGCTTCGACAGAGGGTCATCGGCTTGGAGCAGAAACTCAAGCGAGGACAGCAAGGCAGAAGATCCGAGAGGGTGCTGGCGTCTAGTAGTAGAGAAAAAGAGGTTTCCTTGCCTAGATCTAAGAGTTTGGAGATGTTGTACGAGGCTGAAAAGCCTCAGTTGCAAGCTACGAGGTATGTTTTTGATTATTGTTCGAGCCATTTTAAATATCATATTAATTGTTGCTTGTTTTGTGTGCACCCTGTATGCAAAACCTTTAGTTTATTGAGAAGCATTAAAAGCGCTGGGTAGTGAACATTTTTTTAATATGGGCACAGCAACCTTCTTCCACTTATTTGTTTGTTTTGATAATAATTACGTCAGATACATATCAGTTCATTGTTTCGTTGAATCGGCGGAAACCTTCGAATCGCTGGGAAGAATTTAACCTTGGTGCAGGAAAAGATAATTTCGGCCAGATAGCGAAATAGTTTTGTATTCAGAATATTACTGAATATACTGAGTGAGATATCGGTTGGATGTGTCTGGTTCTCGCGTCGCCGGTAAAAAGGAACCTTTGAAGATACCGTGTAATGGTAATATTTTCACAAGAGATACTGTAATGCACGTTTGACCATTCCGGTTTACAGTAAAACATTATATTTATAAAGATTTTAATTATACGCGGTTTGTTATAATTATCCATTTTAAAGAAACACTGTTTATTTTTCGCCATTTAATAATTTTGCAAGGTGTTAACTCTTTAATTGAAGCTGGTTATATAAAATAGAAGTACAAAGTCTTTTATTTAATTTCGAATCTCGGGGGTTTGTTAAGATCGGGTAGATTTTTAGAGGCCCCCACAATTATCTTAGATTAGGAATAATATAGCAATAGACAACTATACTATTGAACGTGTGAATGCCCTCATATCTGGGCACAGAAATCAATCAGAAGAATTCCGTAAGTAGCGAAATGTATGCATGTATTTCCAGTGGAAATCGTACATACTATGCTAATAAAAGATTGATGACATCGAAATTATTAGACAAAAGAACCAAAATCTACAGAACCTTGGTTAGATCCGTAGTAACCTATGGTTGTGAAACCTGGGTAACGTCGAAAAAAGATGAAGCCTGTAATATATTGAGACTTACCTGTGTAAAATAGTTTATTCTATAAACGTTTTCCTTACATGATTGTACAATGAGGTTAAGTTAACCCTTAATTAGGCAATCCAAACCACGTGATTTTTAATGACAGGATGTATGGCAGGCAATTAAGCGTTGTCAGAGTTGTTACAATTGTACCAGTTTGATACAATTAACAACCAAACTTTTGATACTAAAGTCTCCTAAAGTAAAAACCTAAAATTTTGTGACATAAGAAATTTGCTTCAAATAATATTAAACGACGTTTTTTTAAGTTTTTGTACAAAATGTGTTGGTTTAGTACTTTGTGTCACTATTCCAGTCATTCCGGTGCATTTACAAAAATTTCTCTGGCAACACTGCACACAAGCGATTTTATTAGATACTTTATTTAAATTAAAATTTCAAATTTAAGATACAATGTGGTATTACTAGGTACCTAAAATAATAAAAAAAATTAAAGGCACTCGTGGGAGTGCCGACAGAAGTGAAAACTTCTTATAGTATATAAATTACGAGCTCAATGCTTTTACCCCATCCTAAAAGAAGTGCTATGCCTATATCATATACGATATACGCGATGCGTACGCCCTATGCTATTTATGTATACATACACAAAATTTATATATGTACAAAATTTATTTCAGCGAAGTGATGACGGTCGCAAATTCAATACTTGTTCCACATCCAAGAAGTGCACAACGTCCCTAAAGAAATTTTCAATTCAAAAATGTATTTCGTCGAAGCGATAACGGTCGCTAATTTACTACTTTTTTCCCATCCAAAAAGTGCACAACGTCCCTCAAGAAGTTTTCACTTCAAATATTTATTTCGTCGAAGCGATGATGGTCGCTAATTTAATACTTTTTTACATCTAAAAAGTGCACAACGTCTCTAAATAAGTTTCACTTAAAATATTTATTTCGTCGAAGCGATTACGGCTCTAATTCAATACTTTTCCTCCATACAAAAAGTGCACAACGTCCCTATAAAAGTTTTCACTTAAAAAATTGATTTCATCGAAGCGATGACGGTCGCTAATTTAATACTTTTTTACATCGAAAAAGTGCACAACGTCCATAAATAAGTTTCACTTCAAATATTTATTTCGTCGAAGCGATGACGGTCCCTAATTCAATACTTTTCCCCCATCCAAAAAGTGCACAACGTTCCTAAAGAAGTTTTCACTTCAAAAATGTATTTCGTCGAAGCGATGACGGTCGCTAATTTATATTTTTCCCCATCCAAAAAGTGCACAACGTCCCTCAAGAAGTTTCAACTTCAAAAATTGATTTCATCGAAGCGATGACGGTCGCTAATTTAATGCTTTTTCTATCGAAAAAGTGTACAATGTCCCTAAAGAAGTTTCACTTCAAATATTTATTTCGTCGAAGCGATGACGGTCCATAATTCAATACTATTCCCCCATCCAAAAGTGCACAACGTCCCTCAAGAAGTTTTCACTTCACGAATTTATTTCATCGAAGCGATGACGCTCGATAATTTAATACTTTTTTCCATCCAAAAAAAGCACAACGTCCCAAAGAAGTTTTTACTTCAAATGTTTTTTTCGTCGAAGCGATGACGGTCGCTTATTTATTACTTTCTCCCCATCCAAATTTAATAATTTTTCCCCATCCAAAAAGTGCACAACATCCCTAAAGAAGTTTTCACTTCAAAAATGTATTTCGCCGAGGCGATGACGGTCGCTAATTCAATACTTCTTCCCCATCTAAAAAGTGCACAACGTCCCCAAAAGAAGTTTTCAGTTTAAAAATTTATTTTGCCGAAGCGATGACGTTCGCTAATTAAATATTTTTCCCTATCTAAAAAGTGCACAACGTCCCTAAGAAATTTTCACTTCAAAAATTTATTTCGTCGAAACGATGAAGGTCGCTAATTTAATACTTTTTCCCCAACCAAAAAGTGCACAACGACCCTCAAGAAGGTTTCACTTCAAAAATTTATTTCTTCGAAGCGATGACGGTCGCCAATTTAATACTTTTTCCCATTCAAAAAGTGCACAACGTCCCTAAAGAAGTTTTCACTTCAATACATATACGTACAAAATTTATTTAGCCGAAGACATGACGGTCGCGATGACGGTCGCGAAATAAATCCTTTTTCCCTATCGAAAAATAGGTTTTACATTTATTTTAAATTTAAATACTTCTATACAATTTATGTATAGATACACATAATGTAGATACGTACAAAATTTATTTGGTCGAAGAGATGACGGTCGCGAAATAAATATTTTTTCCCATCCTAAAATAGGTTTTACATTTATTTTAAATTTAAATACTTCTATACAATTTATATATACATACAAATAATATATAGCATAAGCGATGACGGTCGCGATGACGGTCGCAATGACGGTCGCGAATTCAATGATTTTTCCCCTACCCAAAAATCGCACAGCGTCCCTAAAGAAGTTTTCATTTCAAAAATCTATTTTAGGGATGCTCAATATTATTTTTTATTGAACTTATAAAACATAAAATTTGTTAACCTAGCTTTCTTCAATCTTCCAAATTACTTATTTAAAACTTTTTAACTACTTATTAAAGTTTATTGACGTAAGCAATATTTTTTACTATGTCACAGAAGTATTTAGCAATACTTACACGGACATAAAATACGAAAATTACTTTAAAATACTAAAATAACACTATACTATCATATGCCTTCAATGCCAGCATGCCAGCCGCCAGACATATTGGAATAGTTTGACAGATCGTTGGATTCCCTAATTCTATATGACAGGGCTGACAGGTGACATAGAATATATTGTCTGCCCAACGACTGCCTTAACCTACAAGGGTTACCAGCCCACTAGTTACCACTATATTACAAAGCCCAACTCTGGACATTCGAGGGAAAGATACTGAGAGTCAGGAGAAACGACGAAGTTAATGAACTGAATGAAGGGTATGATGTTGTAAGATTTGTGAAAAGTCAAAGACTGTCATGGCTGGGACATGTTCAGCAACAAGAAGATACAAAACGACAAAGAGGATATTACAGTGGAAGCCGCTAGGAAGCCGAAAAAAGGAAGGCCCAGGACGAGATGGTTGGATGACGTGGAAGACGACATGAAAACCATGAACATAAGACAATGGAGAAAAAGTACACAAGAGAAATCCGAATGGAAGGACATAGCCAGACAGGCAAAGCCCCATCCACGGTTATGATGCCAAAACAAGAAGAATAAGATTATGACTTTAATTTAACAGTACTCTTCTAAACATGCTTTATTGATTTCAAAAAATCATTTTACAATGTACATCATCACAAACTGATTAAAATAATCAAAAATGAATAGCCATTTTCAATTTCGTTGCAACACGAACCTTCTTCTTCTTCTACGACACTACAGCCCAAATTGAGCCTTGGCCTCCTTTATTTTTTGCCTCCACCCTTGCCTGTCTGTGGCTGCTCTTCTCCATACTCGGACTCCTAAAAAGGATTGTGCGTCGCTGTTTACTGTGTCTTCCCAGCGCTTTCGTGGCTTCCCAACCGGTCTCTTTCCTTGCATTCTCGCATTCAGTGCTCGTTTTGGTAGCCTATCCTCTCCCATTCTTATCACATGTCCGGCCCATTGCAATCTTTGTACAGGACAACACGAAACTACAGCCGCATAATTATTCCAGTTAAATCAGAGAGTGCAGCAAGCACCTATACCGGTTTCGAAACTTATTAGTCTCTCATCAGGAGGCACATATGCTGCTCTCTCTGACAAACCCCGGCGTGCAGTCACGGATTGCAACGAACGAAATGGCAGGGATGCCCTAGCGGCAACTGCTAACAAAAAAAACTAAGTTTTCAATCTAATAGCACATAAAACAACATACAAAAATGTTACTCTATATCCTACCAGACTGAAAACAATGGGAACCTTCCCTGGTAACACCTCCGAGGTTTCTACAATTTGCAAGCCATAACGGATGCTGAGACTAAGGATGATGAGGGAATTTTACAATTTATAATTCACGTCCCATCTGCTCAGCGCGGTAGTTTTTTCAGTTTTTTTTTTATTAAAATAAGTATTTAAGGAATCTGGTATCGACGACAGATTTAGCCCTAATCAGAAACTTATCGTAATTCATTCTTGAAACATGTCCAACCCATCTCAATTTTTTCCTTGTAATACGTTCGATAATATCTTCCAGACCGATCCGTCTATGAAATTCATTGTTTCTTAGTCTATTTCTTAAGAGTGTTACAAGCATTGCATAAGCTTCTTCGCGGTTTTACTGGCCTCTTTTTTATCGCCGAAAGTATGGCCTCTAATAGAAAGGGCCTCTATGTTTCATAATTTCAAAGCATCAAGCATCAAAAATAAATAATTCCAGACTGAGATGATAAGTTCCGAAAAGACTGGAAACAAGGCACACGTCTTAACAGCGGGAAATTGTTATAACTCGTGTAAATTCTTTGTGTAACTAATATACGGAAAGGAATATTACCACCTATAGGACAGTCAATGAGGTTATTTGGCTCCGAATTCCATCCTACTACATCAATTAAATTGATATTTTCATGGTAAGTAGGGAATAGCTCAAGAAACAAAGTCTATCCTATGCCGATGTGCCGGGTGTAGCTAGAGAACCCAATTCTAAGCAAAAACTGTTCTATAATTTTTTTTCGAAAACTCAATACTTTTTGAGTTATTCGTGGTTGAAAATTGGCCGTTTTCATTGAAAAATGACACTTTTTCGGACGGTTTTTTACGAATACCTTAAAAACTATGCATCTAACGAAAAAAACTGTATAAAATATTTTTTAGCTTATTAAAAAATAAAGAGATTCGTTCCTTCATAAATCTTCTAGTTATAACACAAAAAAGAGATATGGTAGGTGAGAAGAGTTTGTTTTTTGGTGCATGCTCAAATCGGTGTATTCAACTTGAAATAAAAGAGAAACGGTCGATTTTAGGTGTATACTGCTACCAATACCTTTTGTAGTACTTGAAAAGGCCTTTAAAATGAGCAATATTAAATGTCAATTACATTTAAACTAAGCGAGATATGCTGCAAAAACTATTGATGACTATTGTATTTTAAGAAGAAATGAGAAATATATTTAACCCCTCATCCATCAGAATTTAAATGCATCGTTTTCCTTCTACAATACTTTTTATTATGGTGTTATTTCTATGTTCAAAAAGTTGGACGGGTTTAAAATGAATGATTTTTGAAAAACATAAGATCAAATTAAAGAGCGCATTTTTAAATTTTCTTAAGAATATTCCTTGTTCTCCATGTAACTCAAAAATGATAAGAGATACGAAAAAAATATATATAAAAATGTAGGGTTTTGTTAGATAAACATTTTGTTTTTGTTTTTCATTATTGTATCTCCTATCATTTTCAAGTTTCATGTAAAAAAGGGAAGAGTTTTAAGAAAATTTAAAAATGCGCTCTATAAATATTGGTAATTGTAGAAGTAAAATGATGCATTAAAACTCATTAATGAAATATCCTTCCCATTTTTTCTTAAAATACATTAGTCATAAATTTTTTTTGCAGCATAATAGGTATCTCGCTTAGTCTGAATGTAATCGACCTTATTCCTCATCTTAAAGGTATTTTCAAGCACTACAAAAGGTATTGGTAGCATTATACACCTAAAATCGACCGTTTGTTTGTTATTTCAAGTTGAATACACCGATTTGAGCATGCACCAAAAAAACAAACTTTTTTTACCTACCATATCTCTTTTTGTATTATAACTAGAAGATTTATGAAGGAACTAATCTCTTTGTTTTTTTATAACCTACAAAAATGTTTTAAATAGTTTGTTTAGTTAGATGCATATTTTTAAGCACGAACAACTCAAAAAGTATTGAGTTTTCAAAAAAAATATATAGAACACATTTTGCTCAGAATTAGGTGCTCCAGCCACATCCGTGGTTATTTTAACCAAGAAATTTTCCACCCCCGAGAAGGGGTGGGAACCAATACCAAGATAAAAGCGCACACCGGCATAGGATAGACTTTGAATAAGGAGATAAGTAGAGGCTAGGCCCAAAATTTCATTAAAATCCATGCAGTAGGATAGAATTCGGAGGTAGTATCCTATTCTTGCTCCCATTGACTGGCGCACTCTTCTAACCCGCTATTCTGTGGCAAGTGTTTCGCTGTTTTTAGCTCTTCAGACAGAACTTGCTTGAATGAGAATGTTTTCTTTTCGTATATCGTTGGTTAAAAGGGCTTTTAATTCACAGTAATTTATTTCGAGCTTCTGTCATGTGTCACATAATATTAATATATCTACGTCATACGTTATTAGTGGAGTCAATGAAGGTTTTCACCTCCGATTTCGTTGAACCTCTATCGATTTTCATGAAAATTGGTAAGTATGTAGAGGATACCTCAAGAAACAAAGGTGACATGGTGCCAACTTGCGCTTTTACCCTGGGGGGGGGGATGCCACCCCTTCTCGGGGGTGGCAATTATTTTATTAAAAATAATACCACTAATCGATAGAGGGACAAATTATAAGTAAAATTTGTTATATAAAGTTATTTCAATAAATCAATAGTTTTTGAGTTATTAAAGATCAAAAGTTTTGATTTTTCCTGAAAAAAATCCATGTTCTAAAGCAGTTTTTCATAAATAACTCAAAAACCATAAGTTTCTTCAAAAAAGTTGTTATTACCAAAATCGAAGATAATATAAAAATAAATAAGCTCCTTATTCGAAAAATCCTTTATTACATATACAAAGTGAGTTATATGCAATTGAATGTATATTTTTTTTCCGCGAGTACTCAAATCTTAGTATTCAAGCTTAAATAACAGGAAAACGATGCACTTTGTTAAATATAGATATTAAACATTTTAATAAACTACTTAAAGGTAACTATCAAAAAGCTATATAAGTAGTCGATAGCATCAAAATTAAGCAAGTTATGATCGAAATAAGAGGACCCTTTCAGATTTTTTAGGGAAGAATAAAAAATGAAACATACGTCATTTCCACAAAAATTAAAATTTATAGTAACCCATTTAAAACTTTATTTATTTTAACATGAGTAATAACTTCAACAATTTTGACCGGGTTAGAACGCATATTTTTTAAAAAAAAATACGATTAAAAAAAATTAGAATTTTTCAAATTTTCGTGAATTTCAGTTTTTTTTGATAATAACTCCAAAAATTCTCGATATACTTAAAAAATGGTAGAGAATAAAATTTTAGTTTTAACTTTATTTAAGCTTTTTCTTTTTTTAATATTTTTTTACAACAAAAAATAACCGAGATAAAAACATTTAAAACCTAAATTTTACTGCGAGAACCATGTAACCGGGGCCCTTTCACCTTGTATTTAAAAAAAAATAAAGGATTTAGAAAATTATGTTTAATACAGTGTTATAGAACTTTTACTTAGCTTTGTAATGGTTTTTGGATAAATCTCATATTTCAAAATTTAACGGAGTTATTTAAAAAAAACCAATAACATTTTCTTTGAAAAAATTTTATAGCGGAGATTTTGTATGTATACAGGTTGTGGGAAGTCCAATTAGTCGTTTGTTGTAGGAGATACGAAAAAAGTTTATTTAGGTGAGATTGGGGCATAGATAATATCAGAATTTAAATACATTTCCAAATATACAGGGCCACCCATATTGACAGGGTGAAACAAAATTATCTTTTGTTTAATGGAACACCCTGTATATTTTTACATTTTTGGATTCTCCTCTATGTTTTATTTCTTAAAATATCAGGTTTTGTGATGTTATACGAAGTAGTTTAAAAGATAATTACGTTTTTATTTTCAAATTTCATAGCAATATTCACCCCCTGTATAATTGTAGTGATTTGACATCAGAAAATCAATTTATGTTCAAGTGATTTTTAATATAATCTATTATTGTTAAAAATTATTAATCTAGCAAAACGTTTAATTTTAGCTAATACAGGGTTGGTCGAAACTGAATGAGTGTTTTCTCAAAGTTTGAGAGTATGAGTTTTCTCAAACGGAGCAGCCTGTAATGCCTATAATGAGCATTGTAATGAAATGCTATTGTATGGCACTTTATTATTTCCCACCCTGCCAGTGAGAACTGAATTTATTTTTGAAATCCCTAACTTTATTTAATTATTAATTATTTTAAATATTGTAAACGATTAAAAAACAATCAAATTAAATTGAAATGAATAACCAGTGTATATCTTCCACATTTACTTCATATTTAACGTAGCCTGTACCATAACATTGCACAGATTATTATCCCTGTATAGCAACGATATACCATGAATGTGAATTCATACTTGAGAAATGTCCTACATCCAGTCTCACAAAAAAAGGGATTCCTCAAACATAATATATATGCAGACAAAATCAGCCAAAGTGATTTGCGATATCTAATTAAAGGCCCTACCAAGTTGGTTTTGTTGGATATAGCATGGAAGCACGACGATACTTTAGTGATAAGCGTATTTTTCGTAGTAGCTATAGTATGTTGTTTTATATTATGTATTACCTATATTAAATTAGTTTTAGTATGTTTCGTTTATCTAAAAAAATGTAAAACAAACAAAAATTCTGTTTTTCTTGTAGTTGTTTTTTCGTATAGATATTGTTTTATATTGTAGTAAATTGAATTTAGTTTTAGTATGTTCCGTTTGTTTGTAGAATTATATTTAATTAGATTTGCTTTAATTACTAAAATAAATAAATTTTCAATTATATTTTATGTATTTGTGGAAAAGGAAACCTAGCATTAGCGGCCACATTTCTATAACGGCCAATTGTTTTCTATTTTTAGTGGCCGTTATTGTCAGGTTTTACTGTACCAATAATATTTTATTAAATTATGAAATATTATTTAAATAAAAAATTTATAAACTTGATAAAAGAAAGTTTGCTTAGAATGTACTCCTCTATCTAATTATGGGATTATTTTTAATAAAATAGTATTCACCAATGAGAAGGGGTAACATCCACCCCCAGGATAAAAGCGCAAGTTGGTACCACATAATTTTTGTTTGTTGAGGTATCCTCTAACTACTTACCAATTTTCATGAAAATTGATGGAGGTTCAACGAAATCAGGGGTGAAAACCTTCAGTGACTGCCTTTTTGGAAATATAAAAGATTAATTTTTTTCGTGATTGTCGATTTGTTAATTTTCTGATTTTTGGTTGCTATAAGGTTTAAAAAATTAATAAAAATTATAAATCATGCACATAAATGTAAAAAAATATTTATTTTACTTAATTAAACAAGATTGCTTGAGCCAGAATGCTGAAATCTGCATTTTTATCATTAAAAAAAAAGGTGGATTTCACCCCTAAAATGCAGAAAGCGCAACTTGGTGCCATATCACTTTTGTTTTTTGAAGTATCCTCTAACTCAGCGGTTCTCAATCTCTGGTACATGTACCACTGGTGGTACATTTCATTATTTGAGGTGGTACGCAAAACTCAAAACAGCCAAAATCAGCACCACCATTGGCACAATTATAGTTAATTAGATCACCTAGCTAGACAGGTATTTTAGTTAGGTGGTACCAAAAATAATAAAAAGTATTTGGTGGTACCTGACTCAAAAAGATTAAGAACCTCTGTTCTAACTAATCAACAAATTTCATGATAATCGATGAAGGTTCAAAGAAATCGTGGGTGAAAACATTCAGTGACTACACTTTCAGAAATATAGAAGAATAAGGTTTTCGTGATTTTCGACTTGTTAATTTTCGGATTTTTGGTTGCTGTAAGGTTTGAAAAATTAAAAAAAATGTAATTCATGCACATATATATAAAAAAATATTTATTTTTCTTAATTAAACGAGATTACTTGCGCCATAATGCGGAAATCTGCATTTTTTACAATTTAAAAAGTAGGGGTGTATTACATCCCTAAAATGCAAAAGCGCAAGTTGGCACTATGTCACCTTTGTTCCTTGAGGTATCCTTTAATCACTCACCAATTTTTATAAAAATCGATGGAGGTTCAACGAAATCTGAGGTAATAACTCATATCCACCTTCATTGACTCCACTATATTGGCATATACCAATGATACAAACCAAAGACGTATGACGTAGATATATTAATATTATGTGACACATGTCAGAAGCTCGAAACAAATGACAATCGATGAAAAGCCGTATACACAACCATGCAGTTATGTTTATTATTATTTATTATGTTTATTATTATTATTTACATTATTCACAGACTAGTGAATCTAAATTTTATAGGAGCAACCTACTAGCTTGACATTCATCTGCCCATTTTCTTTGAGGGCACTTTAGACGACACCTGATATTTATTATAAAATATCTAATTCTCTTTGTACTAATGTAAACATTAATATTTTATTTTGTAATATTTGCAGGAGTATGGATGAATTAGATCCCCCCGACGAAGATAATCCAGACAACGCCCGACCTTCAGTCAAAGAACTAGTAGCCAGAATCCAACAACTGAACTGTCAAACAAACAACGGCAACGACAGCGAAAGCAGCGACGAAGAAGAGCTTCCAGTACGCAAAAAACCACCAGCCGAACCCTCCGTTGTAGGTCCGTCCTCTCTGGACTTCCCCGGTGATGCCCCTCCGCGAAGCAGGACAGGCGTGTACAGTCCCACGATAGTGAATAGTGTCATGGTGAACCAGAACCCGCGCTATATCGAACCCATAGTTGAAATTCGAGAAGGTACAAAACAATATAGTGATAGTTACGGGGTTTACCCCCCACAGCTTCCTGTGAAAAGACCCCAAATGTACCAGACCGACCTAGGATTCGTCGAGCCATACAAGATTCAGTATTACGACAATGCTGTAGCAGAAAGACGCGTTTTGAACAGTGCTAAAGTGTACGAAAATGACCCCGCGAAGCCCCCCAGGTTAGAAATGAACTATGCCGGTACGAATGTCCCTGATAATGTCGACAGGGACACAAATAATGATTCAGGTTATTCCACTAAAGTATATGGAAGCTCCAAGGGGAATTCCCCCAGTTTGTGTGGGAAGATAGACGGGGATGGCCTTGGAGCTTCTAGTTTAGTTTAATATATTTTTTTGTTTCTCACTAAAGGAACTTTAAATAAACGTTGATATATTTGTTTGAGTTTCATTACTTCTGTGGATCGTAGAGACTCCTATACTAATATCCTCACTAATACCCTCACCGAAAAACTAATATTAACACCGAAGAGAAAACCAATGAAGACGCTATCCAGACCCCCATATCAAAATACATCCAAGTACCACCGAAATGCATCAAAATTCTGTCTTTCCTTGGACGCCTTGTGGAGGATTTCGACAGACTAAGTCGAAGGGACCTCTTATTATATCCATATATTTACAAATGAAATGAATTTCAACTCGATTCAAGTTCTCTGTGTAACCCAGGTATGACAATACCAAAAGGCACCGTTAGGAAAATATTCCAATTTACAGTTCAGAGAACCTGTATGAAACGAGTCTGTGTATAATACAGAGTATGGCATTAGTAAAATAAGAAAATCTACGGTTTCGTTTTGATTCAAATCTGTCTCCCTCCATCCTCCGATGGAGCTGTCTTCCTCAGAGCCTCCTTGACAACAGGTAGACCTAGAAATAGTACTATCAGAGGATGGAGGGAGACAGATTTAAATCAAAACGAAACCGTAGATTTTCTTATTTTACTAATGCCATACTCTGTATTAGAGTGCACAGACTCGTTTCATACAGGTTCTCTGAACTGTAAATTGGAATATTTTCCTAACGGTGCCTTTTGGTATTGTCATACCTGGGTTAAACAGAGAACTTGAATCGAGTCGAAATTCATTTCACTTATTCCTCGTTAGAGGGCGTTCTAACCATACTGTGATATAAATAGTTTTAATTTATATCGAGAACTCTCTTTACGTAAAATTTAAGTCTATTGTGAACGCTGCATAAAATTATGTACAAATTACGGTTTACGAAATGATAACGGTTTACGTTCATCTTATGGTTACGTCCATTGTGAACAAGCGCTTAGATATGTACCTACCCACATAACAGTGATGTTTGCATCATGTTCTTTGCATATACTACCAACATTCGACAGAGTATATTCTTTTTAGTACATGCGTAGTACAAGCGTAGCATGTACCATAAAAACATTCTAAATTTCATGTTCTTTGCATATACTTTAAAGAATATTCGTAAAAGTAAATTCTTGAAATATACCTTCATCGAATATACTTTAAAAGTATGTGCTTAACACATACTTGTACGTATGTACTTTTAAAATATCTTAAAAAAATATGTATGTATAGGAAGAATAATGTTAGCCTTATAGATTATCAACTTATTATTTTTATAATAATTAATAAAATTTATGTATGTACGTAGGTATCCCAGACGAATTCATTTCTCAACATTGGTTTAATTGTAGGTATGGTAAAAAAGTTTAAAAATTAATTTGTATTAAAGAAAAAAAAATCGTTTTCGTTTTGATTTTACCATGAGTATTTTTACATAGTTGGAATTTTAAGTTTGGAAAGAATACACCATCACCAGATCGTAAAAGATCGGAATAATGCAAACGGAAATGACCCTTCTAATTCTACCTGCGTAGGAATTAACAAAGGTTTTATGAAAATGAAAACACAAACATTAAACAGGCACAGGGCAGAGTGCATAGGCATTATTTGTATTTGTATGTAATCTATGCTTGATGCTGTTGGGGGGAAGACTAACGACAAAGTATACTAGGAACTAGGACTAGGAACATACATAATATCTTTATTTTGTTTGTGGTGCTTGAAAATATTAAATTCATTTTGGTAACTCAATATTACTTAAATAGGAGGTATACCCTATTCCACGAACATACGCCTGTTTTGGATTACTTCGACAACGAATATTTTACTGTAAAAAATAAGAAGAACGAAAGTAAATTGCAAATTACATTGTTGTTTATTGGAATAATTATTAGCGCCAATTACTTTCGTACTTCTTATGTTGCACAGTAAAATATTCGTTGTCGAAGTAATCCAAAACAGGCGTATGTTCGTGGAATGGCCCATAAGTACAAAATAGATAAATTTTAATTATAGTTTAGTTTCACTAAATATTATATAATATTTATATTTAGGTATTATATTTATAAATTCAGCAGGTTTATTTTGATATGCACATACTACCTAAATATAATTTAAGTAAGTATATATTATATACTTACCTATATAATAATATTTATACAAATAACTAAAATTTATATGTACCTATGCTTTTTCTCATGAGGATCTTTCAGTGCGTCACAGTTTTTCGATTTCTTTCTAACGCATTAAATTGCATGTGACAGAAAAAACGCACGTCGGTGATTACATTTCGTCGGTGACATTTATAACATTTATTCTAGTTGTCAATAGATGGCGCTATAATCGAAAAAAAATTATTTCCGAATTACACCGGGTGTCCACTTATATTTTCCCCCATTTTAACTGCTTATAACTTCTAAACGGCTCAAGATAGAAATATGCGGTTTTCGCTGAAATGTTTTATTTTAGTAAAAGTTGTGTCTGAATGGATTGAATTTTTTATATCGCATTCAAATACGAAAATAAAAATTGCGGATTTTTGAAAAAAACGTTGTTGACTTTTTTTTAATGGAACACCCAGTATATTTTTTTGTAAGCTGAAAGAAATGTCATTCACCTATCCAGTGATATAAAGTTTTTTAAAATCGGTTGTCAAATCACTGAGTAATTAATTTTTAAATTGAGAGGTGCAACGTGGATATCACATACCTAAATACCATAACGAAGCAAATTGATAATATGTTCCACATTGCATCTCTCATTTTAAAAATTAATTGCTCAGTTTGACAACCGATTTTAAAATTTTTTATATCGAAATGATCGTTTTTTTCAAGTTACAAAAAAGTATACTGGGTGTTTTAATAAAAAAAGTTAACAACGTTTGTTTTTTTTAATCCGCCATTTTTTATTTAAAGGCGATATAAAAAATGGTCATTTGCCTAAAAACGTGAAAAAACGATCATTTACCTATCCAGCGATATAAAAATTTTTAAAATCGGTTGTCAAATGACTGAGCAATCAATTTTTAAAATGAGAGATGCAATGTGGAAATCACATCAATTCGCTTAGTTATGTTATTTAGGTATGTGATATCCACGTTGCACCTCTCATTTTAAAAATTAATTACTCAGTGATTTGACAACCGATTTTGAAAAAGTTTATATCGCTAGATAGGTGAATGACCTTTTTTTCAATTTACAAAAAATCATACTGGGTGTTCCATTAAAAAAAAGTCAACAGCGTTTTTTTCAAAAATCGGCCATTTTTATTTTCGTATTTAAAAGCGATATAAAAAATTCAATCCATTCAGACAAAACTTTTACTAAAATAAAACATTTCAGCAAAAACCGCATATTTCTTGAGCCGTTTAGAAGTTATAGGCAGTTAAAATGGGGGAAAATATAATTGGACACCCGGTATAATATATGTACGAATATAATCTGTACCATTTATAAGACTATACAAATCAAAGAAAATACCATTTTATAAATGCAATAAACACAATTTATTTTTTATTTTTTTTTTATTTAGCTAATGCTTCGACAACTAATGGCCATTGGCATGGTAGGTACGGTAATTTTGAACAGTTAGTTACCTAGTGTCTTGTGTAGTGTGTGTGTTAAGTAAGTGTTATGCCAAATTGAAAATAAAATGTAACAACCGTCAGATTTAATTAACTAAAATGTCACGTCACTAAAATGTATATTATCACGGACTTACCTTTTTTTCTATCATTTGTGACGCACTGAAAAATGCTCATGAAAAGAAGCATACTTACTTTTTAAGTAATATTGTAAAATGTACTAATTACATTCTCGTATGCAATTTGAATATGTAAATATGATAGTTGGTAGAACCTAGGATGCGATTAGGTGATGCTGAAAACATACTTCTGAGCAATATAGCACTTGCTTTGAATAATCTTAAAAGTATATTCTTCCCACATACTAAAAATATGTGCAGTAGTATATTCTAAGTATATAAATAGAAGGTTTATAGCACTCCCTTGGAATATTCTAAAAAGTATATTCTTGGTATATACTGAAAAGAAGTGCGGTAGTACATTCTAAGTATATAAATAGAACGTTTAAGTACTGTACTGTAGTATATACTCAGCATCTGCTCTGCACATTCGTAATGGTAATTAATTACGCATATTCTCAGCATATACTTTTTCTGAAAAGTATGTTCTATGAATCTACTAAGAACATGAAATTGTTATGTGGGTAAGTGCTGTTAGGTTTAGTACGAGAAAATAGATGAAAAAACACAGGTAAGAAAAAGACTATGTATGATCAAGAAGGTATAATATAATTTTATTATCAACTGGTACATTTTTCAGCTTATAGGTATAGTATATTTTAATTGAATACTCATATTGTTTACAGCTAGTAATAAATATCTGGTCACCCTTCAAAAGCCGTGGAAAATATCCTCAAAATAAAAAGAAAATTGTCTTTATCGGTAAGGTATAATCGATTATATCGATTATAATCGATATGATCGGTATAATCGTTATATATCGATTGCCGTTGAATTGTTTGTCGTCATAGTCTGGTGCTTGGTACATACATGTTATGTTCAACTTACTTCTAGTCTAAAGAACACTTAACCTACTGCAAAAACTTGAATTATAATAAGTTATTGTTAAAATCAAAGCATGCATTGACTAACGCTACTATAACTTTACAATGCCTTAAAAACTAGTAAAAAGCTTTAGGCTGTCAAGCCCAATCAAATATCAATGTCTCAGCGTTTGCTGTCAAGATGACAAGTGGACGACACCTTATTCCTTAAGATAGCGCCCACCAACCAGTGGACAGCCGGTCGAGGTAGTCTTCCTCTGGAGTTACGCTGTTTTCGGCGGAAGTGTCAATTGGTACATACGATTTTTTGAAAGTAATTTGCACAGCTTTTGAAATTTGACTTGTGACTAGGCTAAAGCTTAATGTCTGTTTAGAATTCTACCATGTATATAAAAACCTGTAATGGCCTCGATTGGGAGGCAAATGTACCGTCATTTAAAAAAGGTACTAAAGTATTTGGTAGGGCTTAAATATTACCCTGCTTCAGGCGCTACTGTAAAGTACAGGATGCTTTCCGAACCAACAAGCGGACGATGGTGGAGAATACTGTTCAAAAGGCATCCTCGTTCGAATTTTATAAAAATTAAAGCTTTTTCAGAAGCAGGGTACGACATTAAACGAGAAATCAATGAATCTTACCAAGTTTTGTAACATTCACTGATCGAAAAAAACAAATTTTATCATATATAAAAACATTCCGATAATGAATGAGTAGTTTAATATTATAATGCAACACATACAGAAATGTAGAGAAATAACAAATACACGTTTAAATTATCTCACTTATACTGATAAAAATAAAAATTTCGCAGTTTCTTAAAAGGTACTCATGATGGTAAAATTTAGATGCAGTTTGTTTGGAGTATCTTTTAAAAAAATAAGAAATTTTTGTTTCCGGTCCCTTTAACAATACTTTTCCCACTCACTACTAGATGGCGCTAGTTAAAATAAAGTTACAACAATGTCTTCTTATTTTACCAACCAAAATCATATATAACTATAATCTTATTATTAATTATTTTATTTTGACTAGATTCACTCATAGTGATATAACATAGAAATTAATGTTTGACATTTGTTAAGACAGTAGGACTATTCATCGCTGGATGACGTATGACAATGACGTATGACGTATATATTATTGTACGTCATATGTCGAGTGTACCTGAAAAATACCTGCGATGAATAGCTCTATTGAGCGCCATCTATCAATGAGCTGAAAAACTAAGAAATAGCTGGTAGTATTAACAGTTTAGGAGTATAAGCAATAACAGTGTTAATGTAAATTGTCATTTTGTCATAATGAACTAACTATTCGTCTTGTATTTCAAAAGGGATAAATAAGATACTTTTGCAATATCATACAATAAATATTTCTACAGCTATGATAGTAATAAAAGTACACAAACAAGCATTATTTAAAATATGTTATATTTTAGAGCGGAATCTTTACTTGTTTAGGTATAAAACGACCAAAAGAAAGGATTTTTGCTTGTTTCGTTGGGGGAGGAACAAAATCTTGAATAACTACCCTACAAATACACACATAGCATATATATAAGTGAGTATCTTAAAAGTAATAAAATTTTTAATAATTGCTGGGTTACAGCTGGGTCACCTTAGATTACACTTGCCAACAAAGCTAATATCAAGCTAGATACACTCAGTATATAATATATTTAATTTGTTGTTTGTTCCTCCCCAGCAAAGCTCCTGGGCGTATTGGATAGAAGATGAGGTGAGTAATCTATCCTCCACGAGGTTTTTGACCGGCTTATACGACTGGAAATAAAAATTCCACTCCTTAGACTACGTGTAATAAAAAATAGTTAAAAATTTCAAACTGGTTATAGTTAAACTACATAACAATGGCATTCTTGGAAAATCTTTTAGGGTTTTTGTTTTGGATGCACTGTCAGAATGGACTGCTACGCCGCTGGAGCATATTCTTCTAGGATTCGGATTCGGATCCGGATTCGAAACTAATAAAGGACTATCGGATTAAGCAACAAACTGTTAATGTTGGGCAAAATCATTATCAGAAAGGGGAAAATAATAACTAGGAAGCCGAAGATCAGCTGTTGATTCTACATGATGACGCACTTTCCTTTCTCCGCCCAAGGGTTATTCTTTTTGTCGGGGGCGTGGATGAGAGGGTCGTTCTTTTCGTTTTCTTCGACATACTCCCGCATTCTACAACAAAAAAAAACTATTAGTACTTTGCTATTATTTTATATACATGCTTAAAAATACTACAAATTATCTAAGAACTATTGTATCCAAAGAGTTAATTTGGAACGACCTCAAATAACTGTTCCAACTCGGCATAGTATAGAAAGTTCCGCCAACGAACAGCCGAAGTACGAGAAGTAGCCAGACCATGCGACGACCAGAGATGAGCGGATCATTCCCGATTTTTCTAGAAATAACCTATTTATGTACGTATACCGTATGGAGTATGGTGCAAATGAAAGGAATATATTCGTTACTTCGTTTTCCGGCGACTTTAAGGAAAAATTCCAAAACAGTTCGATTTTTATTCTTAAATTTTGATTTTTGGCATACATAGAAATCATATTAATGACATCATCCATCTGAGCGTGATGACGTAATCGATTATTTTTTAAATGAGAATAGGGGTCGTGTGCTAGCTCATTTAAAAGTTAATTCAGTAATATAAACATTAACATAATTGGTCAAAGTTTTCAACTTAATAAAATATAAAATAATATTAAATTAAAACTTTATTGGGACCATTTTCTGTTACTTAAAAGAATTATAAGCGACCCAGAATTTCAAAATTGGATCCCAGAACACCAATTTGGATTCCGACAAGCTCATTCTACAGTGCAATAATGCCATCGCATATCAAATGTAATTAATAGAGCCTTGGACAATAAATAATATAGCACAGCAGCCTTTCTGGACATCAGCCAGGCATTTGATAAGGTATGGCACCCAGGATTACTTTATAAAATCAAAAAATCTCTACCCAACAAATATTTTGACTTATTAAAATCATATCTAAATCAAAGAGAATTTGAAATTAAAGTGGACGATAAACTATCAAACCGTAACCAAATTCAGACAGGAGTCCCACAATAAGGTAGTATACTGGGTCCACTTCTTTATGTAGGTACTGTACACATCTGATTTACCAACCTCTCTATAAACCACCATTGGAACTTTTGCTGATGACACAGCAATATTTGCAACTGAAGAGGATCTAACAGCTGCAGTATTAAAACTTCAGGAACACCTAGATCAAATCGGACAGTGTTTAAAGAAATGGAAGATAAAAGCTAATGAAACTAAGTCAACACATATAACTTTCACACTGAGGAAAGTCCAATGCCCAAATATTAGCCTTAATCAAATCAACATAGCCCAACAGAATATCATCAAATACCTGGGGCTTCATCTGGATTTAAATTAAACTGGAAACAACACATTTGGCTTATAGGTCGAAAATCTCGACTCTCAATTGAGATCAAACTGCTCATTTATAAAGCAGTCATCAGACCTATATGGACGTACGGAATCGAACTATGGAGTTGTGCCAGCAAATCAAATACAAAAATAATCCAAAGAACCAATCAAAAATTCTGCGCACCATCGCAAATTCCCCGTGGTACATTTCCAACCAAACACTTCATAGAGACTAGTGATGTTGAAAAAGTAACTATTCGTTACAAAGTACTCGTTACTTACGAATACCGAAAGTAACGATTACTATACAGGGAGGTAAATCGTTACTTTGATCACTTTGATTTCTATGATTACTTCTTTACTTCTTTACTTCGTACCAATCGTATATCGGTATTCCACGAGTGTTCGGTATCAGGTACAGTTAACTAAAATTTTATCTATGAAGGGCGAAGGCTATGAAGAGTTTTACAGGATTACAGGGCGCTGAGAAGTAGCTGAAACAGAGGGAGGTATATCATTAAACAAAGCATGCATCCAGAAACAGATGTCTATACGATTTGTCGAGGTAGATAATTCACAGAATTTTACAGATGTTAGTTCTTTTGAAAATAAAAATGCAAAACATTATATTTTAATAATAAATACACACTATTCTTATCAGGCCTAGAAAAAAATTGCTTAGATTGACTGGAAAATATGTAGAAATGATAATATTTCTAGACTATGATCATCAACGTTAATTTTACATGTAGATATGGCATTGTTTTTATTAGACCAGAGGGCATTTAACACTAAAAACACATAAATAAATCTATTTCTAAATATAGTAGGTACATAGAGACTTGCAACTTTTTGCATTGAATTTAGGACTAGGATGACGTCTGGAAAAAAATCTACAATAAAAAAATAGGTGGAAATGCATTATTACTTTTTAAAGTGTATAAAACGCATTGGAAAATGCATAAACATGTTAAAATCAGTATATTAAGGCCAGATTTTCTTATTTCGGGGTATTTGGGGTTACTGAACACGAATTTGCAATCAGAACCGACCTCCGAAGCACCTGGGTGCCCAGGGTTACTGATAAGGTACGTCATCTATAATTTCGAGGGTTTGTTTTTGGCACTTAATTTATGCAAACAGATTACTCGAGATTACTGATATTGTGGAGCAGCAATGACAGAACAATTACATATAATTTAATTTCTATCCATTAAATAGATCGGCGAAGGTCGTTATATCGGATCTTATACTTATACGAAATACTGAGAAATGCGATTCTCGATATGATTACCGGTACTCAAATACAAGAGTAATCATAGTAATTAAAAAATTAACGAGAGATATATAAATCAATTATATTACAATTTACGACAAACACAAGTTCATTTTCCAATTAGTATAGAATATCTACTAAGCTGTCATAAAATGGAAATATTTCAATTACTCATAAACTACTTGAAAGAAACAAATATAATCATTTAAGTGAAATACGTATAAATATAACAAAACTAATAAATTGAGGTAAAAATAAAATAAAAATCTGTGGCTAACGGACTCGCATCCAAGCCATTTTTTCACACACACACACACATAGTAATTAAAGTATCCTACTAATACTAATACAAAATATGTACTGAGAAATGCTATTCTCGATATGATTACCGGTACTCAAATACAAAAGTAACAAAAGTAATCAAAGTAACGAATACTTTAAATGATTACTTTATACAGAGGTAACGATTTGTAATGAACTCTCGAAAGTAACTATAATCAACATCACTAATAGAGACCTAAACATCCCGTTAGTCAGCACAGTGATTCAAGATGGAGCCAACAGACACCATGAGAAATTGAAAGGCCAATCCAACCAATTAATATTACCACTACTGCAGCCACTAAACAACAGAAGATTGCGAAGATTATGGCCCATAGATCTTCGCTGAAACTGAGGTGAAACTGCTGGGTGATGTACCTCATAACGCCATATTAGGCTACAATATTATAGTATATAATATTGTACCTGTAAAGTTATTGTGCTTGTTATCAAAGTAACTTTAGTTCAGAGAAATATGGAAAAAAATATCCTGTTGGTGACACAAACCCCTCCAGGCCGAAACCAAATTTCTTGAGTAGTATGGACATCTATATTAATAACCTATATGTTTCCTGCATCCGATTTTGATGATATACATAGTTATAAACAAATGAGGATCAAAAAACGGTAAATTTTCGCTTTTTCGTCTATTACCAAAATGTTAAGCATTTTAAACAAATTTGAGAGTAAGAAACTCATAAATTGTATAAAAAACTTCAATATGGCGTTCGCTGAATATGTCTATCCTTATTGGTTGCTTAGAAAATTGCAAAATAAGTCATAAATTTTGAGTTTTTATAAATTTTCATAACTTATGTAAAAATTAACTTAGAACCTGCTTATTACACGGAATTCTGAGACTTCTGGTGCTTAAATCATACCCTAAATTTTAAATCAATTGGTAAAAGAGTTTAAAAGTTATTTAATTTGTTTATCCCAAATTCATTTTTTTTGCAACACTGTAAGTCAGAAAATGATGAAGTTACAGTAATACTTTGGATAGTTTATGAAAGAAGAAGATTTACACTATTAATTTAATAAAAAAAATGACAAACAATAATTCTAAATATTGCAAAATTATTTTGTAAGAACATGTGAATTAAATAAAAAAATATGAAAAAAATTTTTTAAGAAACGCTTTTCTTTATTTACGAGTGACTAAAATTAAAAATATTATAAAAAATCAACTAAAAAGCAAAAAATAAAAAAAATGAAAAAATCTAACACATTCGTTAAAGAAAAGTGTGGGGAGCGTCTTCATCGAATAAACGGTTTTCGCCCAACGCTTTTCTTTAACGAATGTGTTAGATTTTTTCAATTTTTTTTATTTTTTGCTTTTTAGTTGATTTTTTATAATATTTTTAATTTTGGTCACTCGTAACTAAAGAAAAGCGTTTCTTAAAAAAATTTTTTTCATATTTTTTTAATTTTTACTTTTTAGTCTTACACCTTTCAAATATTAAATGTTTATTAAAATATGTATCTATATAAATAAAAATGAATGTTTGTATGTATGTATGTATGTTCCGTATAGACTCGCAAACTATGCATTTGATCGTATGATGACCTTAATCAAATTGTTGTGCATAAACCCGGGATGGTTTCTGAAGTGGTACGGTCTACCTAAGTGAAAAGGGGGCTTGCCCCCCCGAAATTTTTTAAAATTTTTTTGGCCAAATTTTTTTTTCTTAATTTTATACGATGTAGAACCAAAATATACATACAATCCTAAATTTTCACTTTTTTATCTTCAACCGTTATTTTTTAATAGCCATTTAAATATTTAACATCTATATATATAAAATTCTCTTTCTCAGTGTTTGTTGCCATACTCCTCCGAAACTACTTGACCGATTTTTATGAAATTTGGCAGTTGGACTCCCTTCGCTATCCAACGGTATATAAATCGTCTCTCTAGCTCAATTAGTTTCCGAGATAACAAAACGAACCCGTAGGACAACACGAGAGACGACATTAAGCACACGAGAAGAACGAGCGAAAATTGTACTAACATCCGTGAAATTATGAAGTTTTTAATTTTTTTTTACTATTTTTAATGTACAAAAAATATTTCAAAATTTTGCCGAAGGACCATGTCTCTGGTATAATAATCAAAATTTTGACAGATGCTTTTGATGGAGGCGCATCTCTGGACAATAATCAAAATTTTGGCGAAGGTGTGTATCTCTGCTACAATAATAATTTTTTCCCCAAAAAACTAGCGCAAGAACACTTCGCTCTTTGTCTCAACAGGTCCGTCCGTCAGTTTACTCTTTTTAATGCTTTTAAAATTTTACCAAAATACAGAAGCATAAAATCAAAGGATATTGTTGATCAAAAAATTTTTCTATAAAATATTTTGTAGAACACCTACATTTTTTAGAGTTTATACAATTATTACAGAGAAAAGCAACTGCCAAAAGGCCACATTTACTCAAAGTCAATTGCTCGAATAACAAAGAAAATTGTATATCTAAAATATTTATTCACAATAGTACAAAATATAGACATAGGAAAGATAGTATAATAGAACAAATTATATGATATTCCACGTATATAATCGTATATTAATTTATGCTGAAAACATCTTTATTATAAATCTTAAATATGTTTGAGCTTTGGAAATATAAGAAAAATAACGGCAGAAATTTATTTCCGCTCTAGAACAAGAACAAAGTTTAAATGAACTAAAAATTGAACAGTGTGGTCCTTCTCAGAGGCATTTTTCAGTATGTCACAAGTGACCGCAAAAAAGGTAAGTCCGTGGTAATACACATTTATAACATTTATTATAATCTGACATTTAAGTTAATTGTGACAGTTGTCAGAATCGTAATCAGCCAAATATGAAAAGGGTATTGCAGTTTAACCCTTTAATTTGCAATTTGGTATAAAAACAAATCAATTGTGTTTATTGCATTTATAAAATGGTATTTTCTTTGATTTGTATAGTCTTATAAATTGTACAGATTATAGTCGTATATATAATTCGTAAATCATTTTTTGTTCGATTATAGCGCCATCTATCAACAATTAGAATAAATGTTATAATAAACTGTGATCACGGACGTACCATTTTTTCTGTCACTTCCAACTTAATGCGTTAGAAAGAAATCGAAAAGCTGTGATGCACTGAAAGATGCCTCTAAGAACGAGTATCCATAAGTGGCAAACAACCTCAAAATGGTCATAGAAGATATAGAGATAGTGTTGATAGGTTATTGCGTTTAATAAACAATTACATATTATGAACCACAAATTAATATCTGTGATTATATACGTGGAATATCACATAATTTGTCCTATTAAATGTACATCTCTTATATACCTACAAATTTTGCATTATTGTGGATAAATATTTGGACATATAATTTTCTTTTTTATTCGAGCAATTTGTATTTCGATCAATTTTTATATCGAGCAGTTGATTTTGAGTTATTGATCTCTAGCAATTGCGTTCGACCAATTGATCTAGAATTAAAATTATGACACATTATCTAATTATGACACATTATCTAAGGTGCAACGAAGTTCACCTGGTCAGCTAGTAAAACATAAATATGATGTACAAACATGAAAAGTAGTCGGAATCGGCAAAAAATTTGAAACTTTATTGTTTATCTATGAAGCATAACGTAAAAAATTAACGTAGAAAGTGAAATTATGTATAGTTCATATAATTAGCTACAATCTGTAAAAGTTTCAAGTTTCTTCATTGTACAAAAACATTTTCCGTTTCCGGAATTTAAGCATTTTCCGTTAAAATCGTTTTTTATTTTAACAATTAATAAACATAAATGTTTTTATTGACTATTCGTATATTGTTCCCGCGAATGCATATGTCTGCAAATGTTTATTTACTTGCATTGAAGAAAAGTTAACCGTCCAAAACGTATAAAGTTGCAGTTAAATTAACGTCCAAAGATTTGACCCAAATGATTAAACTAAAGAAAAGCATTTAATTAATACGCCAAAACGAGTTTTAATGTTAATTGTAGCACAAAACGTCTCTATCGGTTGTTTTTCTAAGACTACGATAAAAATACGAATTTTTTGAATTAGAATTTTGGTTGAAGTTTTGTTTCGTATCGTATTGAAATTTGACACGAATAAACGCCGATTTATGTATAAACAAATATACATATGAGCGTTCAAAATTTTAAATCTTATTGTTTATTTATGAAATATAACGTAAACAATTAACGTAAAAAGTGAAATTATGTATAGATCATATCATTAGCTACAATCAGTAAAAGTTTCAAGTTTCTACATTGTAAAAAACAAGAGAATTTAAGCATTTTCGATTAAAATCGTTTTTTTTTATATGTAAACAATAAATAAATATAAAAAAATATTTTTTATTGGCTATTCGTGTATTGTTCCCGCGAATACATATGTCTGCACATTTTCATTCATTTGCATTGAAGAAAAGGCAGTCAAATTAACGTCTAGAGATTTGATGCAAACTATTGAACTAAAGAAAAGCGTTTAAAAAAGGGGGCTAACTTCGTCCCTAATTGTCCTAGGGCAATTGTTTTTCTTTCTAAATGTGTATAAAAATTCAGTCTTTTTAAATATTATGAAAAAATAATTTTTTCTACGGGTAACGGTTAAAAAGTTATTCTAATTGTTTATAAGTAAGCAAAAAATCGACATGCTTTTGTAAAATAATTTTACACCGTTTAAAATTACTTTTTGTTATTTTTTTTATTAAGTTAATAGTATAAATGTTCTTCTTTCATAAACTGTCCCAAGTACTACTGTAACCTCATAATTTTCTGACTTACAGTGTTGCAAAAAAAATTATAAACAAATTAAATAACTTTTAAACTATTTTACCAATTGCTTTGAAATTTAGGGTATGATTTAAGCACCAGAAGTTTCAGCATTCCGTGTAATAAGAAGGTTCTAAGTTAATTTTTACATAAGTTATGAATATTTATACAAACTCAAAATGTATTACTTATTTTGCAATTTTCTAAGCAACAAATAAGGATAGATATATCCAGCGAACGCTATATTGGAGTTTTTTTATAGGATGTATGAGTTTCTTACTCTAAAATTTGTTTAAAATGCTTAACATTTTGGTAATAGACGAAAAAGCTAAAATTTACCGTTTTTTGATCCTCATTTGTTTAGAACTATGTATATCATCAAAATCGGATGCAGGAAACATATAGATTATTAATATAGATGTCCATACTAATACTACTCAAAAAATTTGGTTTCAGCCTGGAGGGGGATGTGTCACGAGAAAAATCTTATTTCTCTGGACTACTTATAGAATGTGTAATTCTGATTGTTAATAAATGTTTATATAAAAAAAACTTCATAAACTATAATATTTAATTAAAAACCTCGAGGTTACACCTCGGTGGCTTCTAAAAATGCAAGCCAAGCGGATGCTTGGTCCTAGCTCCACGGATAGGCGCATTAAGAAGAAGAAGAATTAGATGGTTTACGTCCCATATATATTGAAAAGAATCTCAAAACATTCAGACAAAATATTTTGCACACATATAACTCGGTATACACAACCCTATCTATAAAACTAATGGCCTATATTGTGTCTTTAATGTTATTTTCCCCACGGAAAACATGTTCATGTCGTCCTAGTTACGTACAATTTCCACCAACCCCGATTTTCAACGTCTCGCCCCGCTTTTCCCTGCAATTTTAATCTCCCTAATGCAGTATAATGTTTCTTTGACGTCTCGGCTGGGATGTGGTTCGAGTTTCAATAGCCATAGCCAGAACATATCCCTCCTATGGCTATGGCTATATATCAAATAGACAGGACTGGACTTCGCTGATTCGATTCAATCGGAGTGTTGTGATTGACGAAGTCGAACTTTAAAGGCAGAGGATGAAAAATGTGGAAAACTTGAAGTGAATGAAACTCTTCTTTGCTGATAGTTTAAGCTTTTGGATTTATATCAATCAAAGTTCGTTATAAATATTAGAAAAAGACATTATTTTCTTAGAAATGGTGTGTGGAAAATTAAAACAACTTTACTTAACATTAACATGTACTTAACATAAAAAATAATTTTTCTAGATATTGGTTAGAAGCGTCATTTATGTAGGTATCTAGGCCTGGGTACTGAAGCGTTTTTCAACAGATAATACATATATTATCAGGGGCGGATCCAGAAAATCGATTAGGGGGGGGGGCACATAGGGTACAAACTCAAGGAGTCTGGAATGAACCCCGATAAAATCTATTCTATCTAGTGTATTTTTGATCCGTCTGGGGGGGGGGGGCACGTGCCCCACCCCTGGATCCGCTACTGTATATTATAAGAACAAATTGTAACTATTTCCTGCGTAGCATCTAGCGGCCGTTTTTATTTATAAAGAATTTAGTTTAGTGTCAAAAAACCGCCTTTTTTCCTGTTTTTTTTTTCAAATCAATGGAAAACAGTGAAACTTATGGTTTTTTAGTACAAAAATCTTTGAGAGCATGGAAAAATATTTAAAATGGCATATTATAAAGGTTGGTATACTCATTTATTGTTAATATAATTGCTAGGTCTGGATCCCGCGTATGAAAAAGAAGTTGATTAATAGCAAGCTGAAAATTTGTTAATACCTTAAGGGTGTCTAGTCGAATAAACTTTGATATATGGGAACACTGGAACAGGGGCAGTTTTATTTGTGGAACAGGTTAAAAATTTGGAACGGTCAGACCACGAAAACGACACATTTATTTTGTCCGACATAATAGACTTAAACTCTCCGAACAGAGATTAAACTCTCATGCAAAAATCAGACTGCTATTTATCACCTGTCATAATTCCTGTCATTTGACATATTCTACATGTTCCACTCATTAGAACTCCCATTTGGTAATAAATACCAGTCTGATTTTTGAAAGACAGTTTAGTCTCTGTTCGGAGAATTTAAGTCTGTTCTGTCGAACAAAATACATGTGCTGTTTTCGTGGTCTGACCGTTCCAAATTTTTAACCTCTTCCAGAATTAAAACTTCCCCTGTTCCAGTGTTCCCATATATCAAATCTAAATTGCAAAAAAATTAATTTCGCAATAACTATTGTACAAATTAGTGTACAGCTTTGAAATTATTGCCAAATGAGGGTTCTTTGGTGCTTAATATGTGACAAAAATTTTAAAGTGATTCATTCAATTGCTTAAATTTCATTAAAATTGTTTATACCAGAGAGCTTTTTCTGCAGTAGGTAACATGTCAGAAAAAAAAAGATGTTATAACCATTCTACAGGTG
Organism: Diabrotica virgifera virgifera; assembly: GCF_917563875.1. Lineage (NCBI taxonomy): Eukaryota > Metazoa > Arthropoda > Insecta > Coleoptera > Chrysomelidae > Diabrotica > Diabrotica virgifera. The sequence continues at coordinate 227,783,107 of NC_065450.1, read as the reverse complement.
TCAAATAAAAGAGCATGAGCTAAACTTTCTCAAATTGGTTTAAAAAAGTGAATAAAAATGCATTTATTAGTAATAAATAATTATGCAAAATTATCGTCAATTTTTCCTTATAAACTTTTTGAATAACTTTCTTGATATTATTCGTATAAAAATTTTTTTACATATTTTTACACGAATTAAAAAAATGTTTTGTTAAACAATTAATTACAAGATTCAAATTACTGCCACTCCAAGCAAATTTATAGAGTAAAAGTCGCAGTTTTATTGAAATTTTTCTTTTTTTTTTTATAAACAAATTATATATATTTATTACAATTTTTTATTAATTAATATATGAATAACATTACTTGGTATTTGTGCACCTAAAACACGGTAAAAAAATAGATTTTTTTGACTTTTTTTTTTGTTTAAACAAATTAAATTGTTTATTAAATAATTTATGAATCAACTAACTCCATACTTGTAAAGTACGCTAAAAGTACATACAAATTAAAAAAACATTAAAATCTATTGGTTGGTTCCCAAGATACAAAAAACTGTAGGGTTTTGAAGTTGATATTTCAATTTGGGGTCGCACGGATTTTATGCTTCTTCGTCGGTTGCAAGCGGGCCGCGTTTGTACTTCATTTTTGAAGCTTTAATGACGACTCCCTTGAAACAGGGCCGGATTTAAGGGGGGGCAGGCTGGGCAGCTGCCCGGGGCCCCCACATTCCGGGGGCCCCCACAAAGCCCCAAACTTAATAAAATCAGCACATTATTCATATAGAATAGTTTTTGTCAATAAATTAACTTTGATATTTCGTTACATGGAAGGTTTCACTCATGTTGAAAAGTTTGTCATATTTTGCCAAATCACGGTCATAAAGTAGAAGATAATACCTATTTATTTCTCTAATGACATTCTTGCAAGAAGATGGTGTGATTTGAAAAACTGCAGGAGATAGTCCTAGGACAGCGTGTCAGTTATGAGTGAAAAATAAAATGGTGTTCAGGCTAAAATTAGATAACATAATAATTTGGTCTTCTGGTTGTGGATTCCATGTGCTGCCCACTCTCTAAATTTAGTTGCAAAAGCTGAAGCTGAATGTTCTTTGATTTCTTGGAAGGACTATATGAACGATATGTATTTTTCACTTCCTCTACATAGAGATACAACTTGTTAATCTAATGTTTAAAAGCTGCGTTTTTAAGCGAGAGCAACGCCGACCGTAGCAGAAATATTATGGTTCCTAAAAGAGTAAATACTACTAGATGGTCATCTAGAAGTGACGCCACAAAAGCACTAGTTAAAGGTTATAATCAGGTTAAAGGAGCATTATCCAAAATTTCAGAAGATGATAGGCAACAATTTGAAACTCGTAGCGACGCAAATGGTTTGTATTATAATCGAATGTGTTTACTGGAAACAGGAATATTTGCAATATTTTGGAATGAAATCTTTTTAGAGAGGACAACAGCACAAGTCGAATTCTCCAAGATCCAATTATTGACCTTAACTCTGGAGTGGCAGCACTTAGATCACTTAAAGAATTTATATTCTTTTAAGGAATATTTCAGAGACTAAAATGACAACATCTGAGAAATTTAGGGCACAATAATTTTATCGCTATTATAGATCACTTCATTTCCTCTTTAAGTCAGAAGTTTTTGCATATGAATCCATTCATTCCAATTTTAAATTTTTACATTATTTGGAAAATTTAACTCCCAATGAAATTGAAGCTCACTTACTGAAGTTTAGCTACATTTAGAGTTTATAGCAATGATTTAGATGAGAACCTAGGTGTTGAACTGGTACAATTTGTAGAATTTTTCAATTCATTTCGGAAATCAGCTCATCAAATATAAAGTAAAGACCTTCAAAAATGTATCGACTGCTAAAAGAAAAGAATGTGAATGAGGCGTTTCCAAACATTGTGGTGACACTTCGATTATATATTTAGTTCTGATGCTAATTAATTGCAGTGGAGAGAGATCATTCTCAAAATTTAAGTTAATTAAAAATCAACTTCGGTCTATGAAGGGCCAAGAGCATTTAAAATGTCTTAAAGCAACTATGACCGACTTAACTATAACCGACAAGGAATTTTCAATTAAAAAATTTCGATACATTTTAGTACCTATGTTTTTTTTTTAATATTCTACTGTAACAAGATACAGCTCTTGTATCTTTTATTACATATTTAAAAATATATATTTCTGAAAGGGAAAACCCTGTAGTTGGAGGTAGGGCCCCCCACCAATTCTGCCCAGGGGCTCCCACTGCCTTAAATCCGGCTCTGCCTTGAAATGCAAATGACTCAATATTTTTTTATGAATACTTCATGTCATTGAAAGCGAAAAGGCGCTATTTTTGATCCTTAATTATTATAAACAAATTAGCCGTGAATTAAAAAAAATGTTGCTAACTTTGGCCCTAATTGATCCAGGCTAACTTTTTTTACTTTGAAATTCGTGTAAAAATGCCTGATTTTAGAATATGTAAATTTTTTTTTGTACGCACAATAACAATAAAGTTATTCAAAAAGTTTATAAGGAAAAGTTGATGATACTTTTACATAATTATTTATTACTAATAAATGCATCTTATATTCACTTTTTTTAAACCAATTTGAAAGTTTAGCTCATACTCTTTCATTTGACACCTGTAAAATGGTTTTAGTACCATTTTTTCTGATTTATGTTATTGCAAAAATACAGCTCTCTGCGATAAACAATTTGAATAAAAAAAAAATAAAATAAAAATTTTATTTTTAATTCAGTTGCAATGCGAAGGTAAAACAATCCTACTTTTCAATTAGAATACGGAGCGCAGTCCAGTCCCTTGAATCGCGATTTTCGGCTCTTATTGGAGCCTCATCGGAAAGAACGTAGGCTTGTTCTCCATGATTGAAAAGTAGGATTGTTTTGCCTTCGCATTGCAACTGAATTAAAAATAAAATTTTTATTTTATTTTTATATTGGTCTTTACTCCTTCGAGTAACTAGGTCCATTTTCTGTTGGAATTTACCAGCTGAACAGACGGGGTCGTGAATTGTAAGTTTTTTGAATTCCCTCTTGTCTTCTTCGCTTCAGCATCCATTTGGCTTGCAAATTTTAGAAGCCTTGGAGGTGTTACCAAGGAAATGGACCAATAAGTTTTCGATTTAAAAATCTTTTAGTATTATTTTAATATTTTCTAAATATTATTAATAATGCTATTAGGAGCGAAAACTTCATCTTTTAATTTAAATAAAATTTAAAAAACTGAATAAATCGCTTTGAAATTTTTGTCACATATTAAGCACCAAAGAACCCTCATTTGAGAAAAATTTCAAAGCTGTACACTAATTTTTACAATAGTTATTGCAAAATTAATTTGTTTGCAATTATATTAACAATAAATTAGTTTATCAATTTTTATAATACGTCATTTTAAAGTTTTTTTCAAGCTCTCGAAGATTTCTGTACTAGAAAACCATAAGTTTCATTGTTTTCCATTGATTTGAAGAAAAAAAAGGAAAAAATGCCGTTTTTGCCACTAAATTGTTTGTAAATAAAAATGGCCGCCAGATCCTACGCAGGAAATAGTTACAATTTGTTCTTATATTACCTTGGACTAATCTTTTAGAAATACAAACTTCTTGCATATGTAGTATAATATAATATACATTGGTTTGTTATGAAAATCGTTATAAAACTTTCTTTTGAAAATCTTGATCAAAACACCCATTCAATTTTCCAATTTCATAGCACTTCCCGCTATTCTAACGTCCCTACAGAATAATATTTCTATACCCAAATATCTTGACCCGCTTATTTCCCCTTGGAAAATCTCAAGAGGCTCCGCTTTCCAATTCTGATCTGCCTAGGGAACAAATATATAAACGGCAACGAACGGCTGACATTATTTCCCATCCTGTTAACGACAATTATGTGGAACAAATGAAAATCGCGGAAAATCCTCGCGAGTTTCCACGGACGAGTACACTGTAAATGGTGCATTCAAATGCATAATATGAGTGATGATATGATATTGAGTGCACTTTATATAAATAGCAACATGCCCACTAGTTTATATTAAGCGTATAAGATGTGGTTTAGTCAGAATAACTCTGAATAGCCCACGAAATCATGTAATATGGAAAGGATTTATCATCGGATGAATTTGAAGTGAACAGAGGTCTTAGACAAAGAGATCCGTTATCCACGGTGATTTTTAACGTAGTATTGGAAACAATAATCATAAATAGCCGAGTTAAAACGACCGGGGCCACCTACAACAATGAACATCAATGTCGGGCCTTTGCTGATGATCTCACTATTCTAACGAAAACAGAAGAATTAAAAAATGTTATATAAAAAGATTGGAAAGAAAGGTGAAAGTTGGCAATTCGTCCACAGAGAGCATTGACATCAGAAAAGGTGTGCGACAGGGATGTGTTCTCTCGCCTCTTCTTTTTAATATGTACTCCGAACAAATTTTTAAAAAAGCACTGGATGAAGCAAACGAAGGCATACAAATCAATGGAGAATTGCCAAATAATATCCAATATGCGGAAGATTCAGTCGTACTTGCCAATAGTATCGATGAACTTCAGCATCTTATGGACAAGATACAAAGAGCTAGTGAAGAAAGAGGACTTAATTTCAACATAAATAAAACAAAATGGATGCTGGTCAGCAAAATTCAAAAGCATGCCAAACAATTGAAAATAAAAAATCAATCAATTCAGGAACAGGAATTCTTGGAACAGTAGTTAACTCAAAATGGGATCAAACGACAGAAATACGATCTAGAATTGAAAAGGCCAGAGCAACACCCATTGCGACATATCTCTCCCACTAAAAATACCGTTGTTAAAATGCTATGTATTTCCAATCTTACTGTATGACGCAGCCGTAGGCTGGAGGCATTCGAAATGTGGGTGTACCGACGTATCCTCAAAATATCCTGGACGACTCACACCACCAACGTAGAGGTATTGCGCCGAATGGGAAAACAAAAAGAAATCTCTTTCACAATTAAGAAACGGAAACTTGAATACCTCGGTCATATTATGAGATATGATAAATACAGGGTGTAACGAAAATACAGGTCATAAATTTAATCACATATTCTGGGACCAAAAATAGTTCGATTGAACCTAACTTACCTTTGTACAAATTTGCACATAAAAAAAGTTACAGCCCTTTGAAGTTACAAAATGAAAATCGATTTTTTCGAATATATCGAAAACTGTTAGAGATTTTTTATTGAAAATGGACATGGGGCATTTTTATGGCATTAGTATCTTAAGAAAAAATTATAGTGAAATTTAGACACCCCATAAAAACTTTATGGGGGTTTTGTTCCTTTAATCCCCCCCCAAACTTTTGTGTACGTTCCAATTTAATTATTATTGTAGTACCATTAGTTAAACACACTGTTTTAAAAACTTTTTTGCCTCTTAGTACTTTTTCGAAAAGTCAGTTTTTATCGAGATATTTTGAATATTTGTCAAATCCACCACATATTTGTATATGGTTAAGTACGATTATGGAGACTTAGTAATAATAGGAAAATTAATTTATGATTTACATTTTTAGGTATATTTTGAACCATATTAAAAAAGAAGCCACATCTCGATAAAAGGTGGCTTGTCGAAAAAATACAAAGAAGCAAAAAAGTTTTAAAAACACTGTGTTTAACTAATGGTATCGCAGTAATAGTTTAATTGGAACGGACACAACCATTTGGGGGATTTAAAGGAACAACACCCCCATAAAATCTTTATGTAAACATATTAAAAAAGTGGCTGCAACTCGATAAAAACTGCCCTATCGAAATAATACCAAGAGCCAAAAAAGTTTTAAAAATATTGAATTTAACTAATGGTATCACAATAATAATTTAATTGGAACGTACACAAAAGTTTGGGGGTTTTAAGGGAACAAAACCCCTTTAAAATTTTTATGGGGTGCACAAATTTTACTATAATTTTTCTTTAAGATACTCCTGCCATAAGAATGCCAAATGTCTATTTTCAATAAAAAATCTCGAGTTTTTGATATATTCGAAAAAATCGATTTTCATTTTGTAACTTCAAAGGGCTGTAACTTTTTTATGTGCATATTTGTACTAAGGTAAGTTAGGTTTGTTCGAACTATTTTTGGTCCCAGAATACGTGGTTTAATTTATGACCTGTATTTTTGTTACACCCTGTGTATACGCACATAAATAAATATATACGAATAATAAATATATACGATATAAATATATACGAATCAGCGGGAAACGACAAAATTACTGGTACTTGAAAGAAAGATACTGCCTATGGGCCTTGCAGAGAAGAGACAACAGGAAAATGGAGAAGAAGACACAATGATGAACTCCAGACAATATCTGGAGATGAAGAAAAGGTCAGTTGGTTTCCCAAGAAAGAGATGGAAGGACGCAGTAACCAGTGATCTACGCAAAATGGGAGTACAGCAATGCGAAATAGCTGCTCAGAACCGACAACAATGGAGGGAAATAGTAAACGCGGCCAAGACTCACATAGAGTTGTAGAGCCAAATGATGATGCTGATGTTAAATATATACTCCAACTGATAATACAAGGTAAAATAGAGAGCAAACGGGGACCCGGAAAAAGAAGACACTCATGGCTTCAAAACTTACGCCAATGGTTTGGACTAACATCTATCGTGTTATTCAGAAACGCCGCAAACAAAATTAAAATTGCTATGGTGATAGCCATCGTCCGCAACGAACAAGGCACATGAAGAAGAAGAATAAAACGATTGGAAAAGGAGGTAAAATATTTTATCTTAGAAATAAACCAGAAAAAGTCAAAGTACATGATACTCGGAAATACAGAGCAAAAAGAAGAAGCACAGTTTACTTTCATATCTAACGAATCAAGGGAATATTATTTCGATAGAGTGGTCCATTTCACGTATCTGGGTGTTATTATTGAACAGAAAGGCCATGAAGAATGGGAACTGAATGCCAGATTGGCAAAGGGAAATAAAAAGATATGAATCATATTATATGACCACTGATGAAATCCAAATATGTATCGAGAAAAACAAAGTTAACGATATACAGGTGTCCCGAAAAGATTGGTCATAAATTATACCACACATTCTGGGGTCAAAAATAGTTCGATTGAACCTAACTTACCTTAGTATAAATGTGCTCATAAAAAAAGTTTCAGCCCTTTAAAGTTACAAAATGAAAATCGATTTTTTTCCGAAAACTATTAGAGATTTTTTATTGAAAATGGACATATATTATTCTTGTGGCAGGAACATCTTAAAACAAAATTATAGTGAAGTTTGTCCACCCCATAAAAAATTTATGGGGGTTTTGTTCCCTTAAACCCCCCAAACTTTTGTGTACGTTCCAATTAATTCATTTTTGTGATACCATTAGTTAAACACAACGTTTTTAAAACTTTTTTGCCTCGTAGTATTTTTTCGATAAGCGAGTTTTTATCGAGATGCGGCTTCTTTTTTAATATATTTACATAAAAATTTGATACGGGTTTTCTTCCTTTAAACCCCCCAAATGTTTGTGTGCGTTCCAATTAAACTATTATTGTGGTACCATTAGTTAAACACAATATTTTTAAAACTTTTTTGCCTCTTAGTATTTTTTTGACAAGTCACCTTTTATCGAGATGTGGCTTCTTTTTCAAAATATACCTAAATATGCAAATTATAAATAAATTTTCAGATTATATTATTAACAGGGCTCTATCTATAATCGTACTTAACCATATACAAATATGTGGTGGATTCGACAAATATTCAAAATATGTCGATAAACACTGGCTTATCGAAAAAGTACTAGGAAGCAAAAAAGTTTTAAAAACATTGTGTTTAACTAATGGTGCCACAATAATAATTTAATTGGAACGTACACAAAAGTTTGAGGGGGTTTAAAAGAACAAAACCCCCATAAAATTTTTATGAGGTGCACAAATTTCACTTTAATTTTTTTATAAGATGTTGCTGCCATAAGAATGCAACATGTCCATTTTCAATAAAAAATCTCTAAGAGTTTTCGATATATGAAAAAAAATCGATTTTCATGTTGTAACTTCAAAGGGCTGTAACTTTTTTTGTGTGCACTATTGTGTATAGGTAAGTGAGGTTCAATCAACTTATTTTGACCCCAGAATCTGTGGTATAATTTATGACCAATCTTTTCGGGACACCCTGTATAAAACTATAGGTCTTATAGGTCCACAGTGACGTATGGTAGCGAAGTATGATCAATTCTTCTTCTGGTGCCTATTCGTTACGAATGTTGACAATCATTCTGGTAATGATAATCCTATTAGCTGCTGCCTTGAAAAGCCCTGTAGTGGATATCGCAAACCAGGTTCTCAAGTTCCTGAGCCAAGATATTCTTCTTCTTTCGACGCCTCTTTTACCGTTCACCTTTCCCTACAAAATGCATTTTAACAGGCTATATTTTGTTTTATTTCTTGTAATGTGGCCGAAATATTCTAATTTTCTTCTTTTCATCGTGCACATTATTTCCTTCTCTTTGTTAAGTTTTTGGACTATTTTGGCATTTGATATTTTGTCCCTCCATGATATCTTAAGAATTCTTCTATATGTCCACATTTCGAACGTTTCCAGTCTCGTCGTTGTTCCTTCCGTTAGAGTCCAAGACTCTACTCCATATAATAAGATGGAGAATATACAACATCGGAGGAGTCTGAGTTTCAGTTCTAAATTGAAATTGTGTGAAAAAAAAAATTTTTGATTTACATTTACTCTGTGTGGAGTATGAAGGGAACCATTCTCGTTGGAACTTTACCGCGCTGAGCAGATGGGACGTGAATTGTAAATTGTAGAATTCCCTCATCTTCCTTAGTCTCAGCATCCGTATGGCTTGCAAATTGTAGAAGCCTCGGAGGTGTAACCAGAGAAGGTTCCCATTGTTTTCATTCTGGTGGGGTGTAGAATAGCATTATGTTGTTTTATATGCCATTAAAGTGAAAACTTAGTATTTTTGCTAGCAGTTGCCGCTAGGGCATCTATGCCATTTCGTTCGTTGCAATCCGGGACTGCACGCTGGGGTTTGTTTTGGTTGGATCAGGGAGAGCAGCATATGTGCCTCCTGATGAGAGACTAATAAGTTTCGAAACCGGTAGGGGTGCTTGCAGCACTCTCTGATTGGACTAGAATATGGTTCGGCTGTGTTTTCGTTTTGCAACGAAATTGAAAATGGTTATTCATTTTTGATTTACATTTACTCTGTGTGAAGTATGAAGGGAACCATTCTCGTTGGAACTTTACCGCGCTGAGCAGATGGGACGTGAATTGTAAATTGTAAAATTCCCTCATCTTCCTTAGTCTCAGCATCCGTATGGCTTGCAAATTGTAGAAGCCTCGGAGGTGTAACCAGAGAAGGTTTCCATTGTTTTCATTCTGGTGGGGTGTAGAATAGCATTATGTTGTTTTATATGCCATTAGAGTGAAAACTTAGTATTTTTGAAATTGTGTGATTTGAACAGCTTGGACATTTGGATGAAAGCTGCCCTTGCTTTTCTATTCTAGCTTTTATTCTTGGGAGTAGTCCCACTGCTCATTTAATGTAGTGCCAAGGTAGGTGTATTTTGGCACACGTTCTACTACTTTTTGGTTGATGGTAAACTGTACCCTCTCAATTGTTTCTTTGCTGATTATCATGACTTTAGTTTTAGAAGCGTTAATTTTTAGTCACTATTTGCTACTAACCTCTGCTACTTTGTTCATTAAAAGTTGTAACCCTTGTGCAGTGTCGGCAAAGATAACTAACGGTACCGTAAAATGGGGTTACTTTGACCGCTGGGGTGAATTTGACCGAAAACATAGAAAAATATCTATTGTGATATACTTAAGCCACACTGTATATTTCTTAAAATTATTTTTAACGATCCAAATTTATAAATATCTAAGAACTCCTTTTTAAATAAAAACAAAGAATTAATATTCCAAGGGTTGTTAAATCCACCGATATAACGAATTAAGAAAAAATGGTTTAAAAAACGGTCAAATTAACCCCACCTAAAAGAAAAATAAGTTTAACAGGCAAATAGCATATACGGTCAACTTCCCCCCAGATGGGGTGAACTTGACCAAAAGCATTTTTTATTTTTTTTTTTCTAAGTCATGATTATTTTCTTATAATTATAATCTAAGCTACTGAAAGTAGACGCCTAAACCCATAACATATTTGTATATACAAAAATGTAGCAAAATTTAAAATATGATTTTTATAGGATTAAAGTACCAAATCGGTCAGTCACCCCATTTTACGGTATCATCGGCATATCTAAAATTTTTTAATAGTTCGCCGTTTAACAGAATTCCTGCTTCTATATCTTCTAGGGTTCTTGGAAAATTGCCTCTGAATATAAATTGAATGTAAGGGGTGACTCCTTGTCGGACTCCTCGAAGTATTTTTATATAATGAACAATGGAAAAAGCAAATACGAATAACTGGCAACCTGTTATTAATGCATTCTCCTATTATTTAATTTATATAAAAATATGATTACACAAAATTTGTGATATACATATTATATGTATATCATATCAATATATTTGTGATATATAAAATATATCTTCATATGAAGATAGTGATTCTCCAGTGGGATATCGTACTATTACACCAGTTATATTTTTTAATACAACTGCTATTTTATTATGTTAACCCCGAACAGTAACTACCGAAAAACACATAAAAAAATATAGTAGTTGGCTTTGAAAAAATCATCATCAAAATTATTTATAGCCTAGCGGTCGTAAAAAAAGAATCAATGATATTTAAATGGCTTTTAATAGAATTTTTTTATTTAAAATTATCACAGATGAAGAGAATCGGTCTAGAAATGTTGCGGTATAAAAGCATGTCTTACAAAGTTGTTTATATTAATAAAAATATCCCTTCAAAGCAATAAATCTACAAAAAATTTAAAAGGAAATAAAATTTCTTAGCCAAAAGTGAAAGATGGTTGATTGACTGAATTAGTGCATCTTCTTCTGCTTTATTCCTTCGAATTTCCTCTTTTCCCTTCTTTTCCATTACTTTCTATTTCTCGCTCTCTGTTTAATCTCTCTCCATCTCAGGCCAATTCTTTCATGCTCTTTAGTTACAGTTCTCCAGCTATTATCCGGTCTTCCTCTTCTCCTTCTTCAGTCTGGTTGGTCAGGTTATATTATTTTGGTCTTTCTTTAATATTTAATGTATGTCTATTCCATTTCCTTCTTTTAATCGTGACTGTTACTTTTTCTTGTTTTGTTCTTCTCTATAGTTCTGCGCTTATTATTTTATCAGGTCAGTACATTTTTAGAATGTTTCTCGATGCTTTATTTATAAAGGTTTGTAACTTTTTGACAGTCTGTCTTCAACATTCTGTGTCATACAAGAATGTACTCTTAATATAGCTAGCAAATATTTTGATCTTGGTTAATTCTGATATATCGCGTGTGTTCCAGATTTTATTTATGGTTCCAGACATTAAGACATACAGTATCATCATCATCAATGATGCCCTATAAAAGAGCCTCGACCTTCCCAAGTCTATTACGCCAGTCAGCTCTATCCATTGCCAACTGTTGCCAGTTTGCTGCGCCTATTTTATTACCACGCTCATCTACACAATCCTTCCATCTGAGTTTTGTCCTACCCCTCTTTCTACTTCCCACTGGTTGTGACAAAAGGATTCTTCTAGGAGGGTTGTTCTGCTGTGATCTTGCTAGATGTTCTGCTCATCTTAGTCTTCCTATTTTTATAAGAGATACTACGTCTTCGCCACCAAATATATGTTTATATTTGTGGTTTATCTCGTGGTTTTACCTCCTCCTCCAAACACCATTTTCACAGATGCCACCGAATATTTCTCTCAGGATCCTTCGTTCAAATATAAGCAGAAAGTTTTCATCTGCCTTGGAGATGGTCCATGTCTCCGATCCATATGTCAACACTGGTTGTATAAGTGTTTTGTATATGTTTATTTTTGTTTTTTTTTGCTTAAGTTTCTGCTTCTCATATGTCTACTCAGTCCAGTCCAAAATAGCATTTGTTTGCTAGGATATCCTTTGCTTGATTTCTTCCGTCATGACGTTCTCCTTGGTGATCAGGGAGCCTAAGTATGTGAATTTGTCCACCACTTTAAAGGTAGAGTTATCAACCGTGGATTGGTGACCGATGTTTCTGGCTCTAGTGTTGCGTGTTGATGCCATCATCTTAGTTTCTCCTCCTTTACTTGCAGGCCCATATTTCTTGAGGCATTTGGGAAGGTGGTATACATTTCGTCTAGCTTGCGTGTTGTACGGGCAACTAGGTTCACATCATCTTCATATGCCAAAATTTGAGATGATTTATTAAAAATATTTCCTCTGTTGTCTATTCGGGCATCTCTGACCGCCTTTTCCAGAGCTATGTTGAAAAGGAGACACGCCAGCGCATCTCCCTGTCGCAGACCAACATGCTTTTCAAACACCTGTGATTGTTCGCCCTGTATTTCGACTTTGCCAACAACTTTACGCATTGTAGCCTTAACTTATTTCTTAGGACACTATCATAGGCCGATATAAAATCTACGAAAAGATGGTATGTGTCGATATTGAATTCATTGGTTTTTCCAGTATTTGCCTTACCTAGCACAAAGATCTGGTCTGTTGTTGATCGACCAGGCCTAAAACTACTTTGATATTCGCCAATAATCTCCTCTGAATATGCACTTAAGCGACCATATAAGATACTCGAAAATATTTTGTATGCTGTGTTAAGAAGGGTTAAGAAAACATACATTATAAAAAACGTAAACACATTATGTATCAGTTTTTGCACGTGTTTTTCTCTTCACTATCTTCACTATTGATATTTTCCCGTGGCTCATAAAAAGTAAAATACATCAAGCAATTACGAATTACGTACTAGTTGAAGAACTTCGTCAAAAGTTAGTGGTAGGTATTTAAAGTAAGCAATTATAAGCTTCGTAATGAATTTCTACAGATAACGATTTTATGTCTATTAAACATTTTAATTACACGGAAAATATGTTTTATGTTAGAATAATTTATTATACACATTATTCTCCATTTAAATGCAAACTTACAAAAACTCTAATGTAAAACGTAAAAGTAATAGTCTAAGAGCTAGTGAACCCTTCGACTAACGGTCGTCCTGTAAGGCTAGAAATTTTTCTAGTGGTAATTCATAGCACACCAAGGCTAAAAACCATGACCTGGCAGGCCTCAGCGGTGCACGTGTATCTACCAGGTGAATCGAAAAGTGCAAATTTAGGGGGTAAAATAAACTTTCTCCTGTAAGTATGTGTTTGAGTAAGTCATTTAAAAGAAATGTGTACAATGACAGGCGATTCTGAAGAGCATAAGACCTTGCCAGGCGAGGGGAAAGATTCGGGAGTTTTTCCTAAATTAATTTTTTTTGCATTGAACAAATTTTTTTTTAAGTTTTTTTAATCATTCCAAACAGAAAAGGTCTTTAGTGGTTTTTCTCTTAGTTAATAGTTTTTGTTATATGTATAAGCGATTGAAAATTTTGAAAATTGCGAAATCGACCATTTTTAACCCTAAATCGGACATTTATCTAAAAATTTCAAAGTTGCCAAGGTAGGTAGATATTCTTTAAACATTGATTGATGAAATCCCAAAGAGTTTTTTGCAATACAATATCGAAAACCCCTTTGTTTTTTAATTGCTAATCAAGCGGACGCGACACTGTAGTATAAGTGAGGACGTTTGAGTTGGCATAAATTCATTATCTCGAGAATGGGCAAATTTCAAGAGCAATCCTCAGACAGGTCGATTTTTATTTTTAAATTAGGACATTTTGGCATATATATAATACTAGTGACGTCATCCATCTAGCTCATTTGAAAGGTTATTTAATTCTCTATTCACTAATATAAACATTAACATAATTATTTATACAGCGTGTACAAAAATTTTTTTTTATTAAATTAACTTTGATTAAATTTGACAAATAGAAAAAAAAAATTTTTTTGTACACCCTGTATAAACAATTATGTTAATGTTTATATAACTGAATAGAGAATTAAATAACCTTTCAAATGAGCTATCACACAACCCCTACTCTTATTTAAAAAAAGCATCGATTACGTCATCACGCCCAGGTGGATGATGTCACTAGTATTATATATATATATATATATATATATATATATATATATATATATATATATATATATATATATATATATATATATATATATATATATATATATACCAAAAAGTCCTAATTCAAAAATAAAAATCGACCTGTCTGAGGATTTTTCTTGAAATTTGCCCATTCTCGAGATAATGAATTTATGCAAACTCAAACGTCCTCACTTATACTACAGTGTAGCGCCCGCTTGATTAGCAATTAAAAAAACAAAGGGGTTTTCGATATTTTATTGCAAAAAACTCTTCGGGATTTCATTAATCAATGTTTAAGGAATATCTACGTACCTTGGCAATATTGAAATTTTTAGATAAATCCGATTTAGGGTTAAAAATGGCCGATTTCGCAATTTTAAAAATTTTCAATCGCTTATATAACAAAAACTAATAACTTAAGAGAAAAATCACTAAGGACCTTTTCTGTTTGGAATGATTAAAAAAATCTAAAAAAAATTTGTTCGATGCAAAAAGAATAATTTTAGGAAAAACCCCTAATCTTTCCCCTCGCCTGGCAAGGTCTTATGCTCTTCAGAATCGCCTGTCATTGTACACATTTCTTCTAAATGACTTACTCAAACACATACTTAAATTTAAACCTTACAGGAGAAAGTTTATTTTACCCCCTAAATTTGCACTTTTCAATTCACCTGGTAGATACACGTGCACGGCTGATGCCTGCCAGGTCATGGTTTTTAGCCTTGGTGTGCTATGAATTATCACTATACAAATTTCTAGCCTTACAGGACGACCGTTAGTCGGAGGGTTCACTAGCTCTTAGACTATAAGTACCATTGTAATTTCATTAGCATTCATAACTGTTTAACTGGCGCCACAATAAAATTATACAATTAAAACAGAAATACAGAGTCTTCTTCTTGTACAAGTTGTAACAAAAACGTGGGTCATACCTAATGTAAAATTTAAAATTTAATTTTAATTCATGATAATGGACCTCTACATACCATTAGAGTGACTAGAAATATCATTGAAGCAGAAGGTATCCCTTGTTTAGAGTGGCCTGCTTGCTCATCCGAGCTTAACCCTATAGACATAGAGTATGTATTTGTGGTATAAGCTTAAAAGAAAAATTAGGGCTCGCCGGGATAATAGTACAAGCTGCTCTTGAAGGATGGAACAACCTACCACAACAAAATGTTAATAATTTGATTAGGAGCGTGCGCACGCAAACTGATGCTTGCATAAGGACCAGAGGTGATAACACTGACTACAAAAAATAAAAAAAAATAAAAGCAATTTAAACCATATTCGTTGTACATTGAAATTTT
The DNA here is from genome assembly GCF_917563875.1 of Diabrotica virgifera virgifera. Taxonomy (NCBI): domain Eukaryota; kingdom Metazoa; phylum Arthropoda; class Insecta; order Coleoptera; family Chrysomelidae; genus Diabrotica; species Diabrotica virgifera. The sequence continues at coordinate 227,767,645 of NC_065450.1, read as the reverse complement.
TTATGCTATTGACTTTAAACAACTAATCGCGGTGTGCAAGTACTTGGAAGGGATACGCGAAACGTTCGTGCGCGAATAGCGGAGAAATATTGCAACTTTCTTAAATAATTCATATTGTCAATTGAAATTGTCAAATTGACGTACATTTCATACCTATTGTCATTTAAGAAGAAAAATTATATATTGCTCCACAATATTGATATGATATACAATTATTATATAAAGGTAAATTTAATTAATTGTATTTTGCTTGCAGTACTGCATTTTAATAACTAATTTTATTTACTACATACAATTATTTACGTTTTAATAACATAACCTAAATCTTATTTTTTTTTCTTATTATTTTTTTTTTGGACTATGGCCTTGACAATTATCCAGTAACCAGGACTAACGTAATTGGCCAATATAATTAAAAGTGCGAATAAAAGTGCAGAGCGTAGAAATCAGGTGTCGCTTTTCCGAACTTGCACGGTCCCAATAGTTCGTGTGTTCGTTGTTTTTAAATTCGCACGAAATAATAAGAAATAAGATGATTCCATATAAGTTCGGCTGTGTGTAGTTCGACTGAACCTAACTTACCTTAGTACAAATGTCCACATGAAAAAAGTTACAGCCCTTTGAAATTACATAATGAAAATCGATTTTTTTCAATATATCAAAAACTGTTAGATATTTTGTATTGACGATGGACATGTTGCTTAACAGTGAAATTTGTGCACTCCACGGGTGTTTTGTTCCCTTAAACCTCTCCCCCCTCCACCCATTGTACGTTCCAATTTAATTATTATTGTGATACCATTAGTTACATAATGTTTTTAAAACTTTTTTGCCTCTTAGTACTTTTTCGATAAGCCAGTTTTTATCGGGATATTTTAAATATTTGTAAAATCCACCATATACACAACCAAACTTATATGGAATCATCTGATATTTTTTATTATTTTAAGCGAATTAAAGCTAAATTTAATTTTCTTCCGCGTTTTTTTCTTTCACGCCACGTTAACGTGGAAGGGAGAACTTTCCAAAATTTGTTTAACTTTGAGTTGTATTCTTAAAAAAAAACAAATACAGGGATTATAACGATATGCGTTCAGCCTGGCGTTAGGCAGATCAACAGCAGAGAACCGCACGCGTTCCAATACCAGCGCAACCCCACTACGTGCCACCTATCCAATGGAATCAAGGAGTGATGGTACCGAGAGTGTACACAACGTAAGAAGAGAAAGGAGAATCATGAAAGCAGGGCCCGGATTACGTACACTCGATACGCATCGTATCCGCCATGTTTTCCCATAAGGCGCTACAGTAAAACATGGCGGATACGATGCGTATCGAGTGTACGTAATCCGGGCCCAGGTCCAATCAATCCAATTGAAAGGAACTCAACCAGCGCCTGCCAGCAGGAGGCCAACCAGCGGCAGTTATGCGATGAAAAGAATCGGAACTCTGCCGCGGTGAAAGTGCACCGTAGTGAAGAGATGTTTCGCCAGAACTGTAACCGCAGTGAGCGGTAGCTGTCATCTCCGACCCGGAGCTGGCGGATGGATAGCTGTGTGTCGATGTTTGATTGTGATTACACTGAATTGAAGTGTAATGGGCTACGAGTCTGTTTGTAATTATGTATATGTATTCCGTACTTTACTGACATTGTTTTTACGCTATTGCTAATAGTAAATACAATTAAAATTTTTTTACAGACGTCCGCCAAGGGAACTTTTTCCGAAACGGGGCAAAGATAGAATACTATTTTATTTTGTTATTTTAATTTTAAACTGTATATAAATATCCTCAATACATTTATTTTGTTTTAACCTGTGTTTTACTGAGTCTATTGTCCTGAAAGAAGTACCAGTCACAGGATCATTACAAAACCTGACACCATAATATACAGAACGAATGTTATACATTTTCCCAAATTAAAAATAAGAACAGGAAATCTTTAGATCCATGAACTAAACCAACATTTTGATATTTCAGCACGAAAAATAAACTAAGGAAAACAATGGATTCAAATTTGCATATAATCTTAATAAAACGTTATAAACATTCTAACCATTTGTCTTAAAAAAATGGTTCCCACGACTGTTGGTTACCATGATTAATAAGTTTGAACTAATGGTAGGGCCCACTACATTACTTTGTTCTTTTGTTTAAACACGTAATAAATATGTACAATGATTTTTAATTGCCATTATAATCTAGATATAGTAAATTATAAAACAAAACCCGAGTAATCCTTGAAGAAAACAAAGAAAAATTTAATAATATTGAATATCTTATTTGAAGTTTGAAGCAATAAGAGATTCAATACATAAAATTCTTGTCAAATTTAAGATGCTCCTATACTAAAATCACAATAAAGATGCACTAGAAATCAGGGCTGCTTTATCCATTAGGCAATATAGGCAGCTGCCTAGGGCGGCAAATTATGAGAGGGCGGCAAAAATACTGTACAAAAAATATTTGTATATAAAAATTAAAATCGAATAACACTTAAGTACATTGTACATCCATCAATGGAATATAAGTGGACATTCATTTCTAGAAAACAAATTGCATTTTCTTAACACTATTCATTCAAAAAGGACAGAAGTAAATTTAGGCATTATTGAGCCGTCGGCAGCACCGCAAAGGCGGCGGGCGCACTGTTCTATAATTTTCTTTAAACTGAATCCTTTTGGGTTATTCGTGGTTGAAAATTTGCCATTTTCATTGAAAAATGTCGCCTTTTCGGACGGTTTTTGCGAATACCTTAAAAATTATGCATCTAACGAAAAAACTATATAAAACATGTTTATAGCTTATGAAAAATCAAAGAGATTCGTTCCTTCATAAGTCTTCTAGTGATAACATAAAAAGAGATACTGTAAGTGAAAATACATTTTTTTTGTGCATGCTCAAATGGGTGTGTTCAACTTAATAACAGACAAATGGTCGATTTTAAGGGTATAATGCTATCAATATCTTTTGTAAGTACTGCCTGAAAAGACCTTTAAAACGACCGCACTGTTAAATTTCGATTACATTCAAACTAAGCGAGATATGGTGCAACAAAAAAGGATGACTAATTCATTCTAAGATAAAATGCGAAGTATGTATATTTTAACCCCTCATCCGCCAGATTTAAATGCATCGTTTTGCTTCTACAATACCTTTTACTATAGTGTTATTTCTATGTTCAACAAGTTCGACGGGTTTAAAATGTATGGTTTTTGAAAAAAATAAGATCAAATTATAGAGAGCATTTTTAATTTTTTTTAATCTTCCTTTTTTTCCATGTAACTCGAAAATGTAATGAGATACAGTAATGAAAGAAAAATAAAATTGTTATCTAAAAGAAAACCTACATTTTTGTAAGGTATTTTTTTACGTAGTAAAACTCTTTTACGTAGGTACTCTTATCATTTTCGAATTACATGGAGAAAAAGGAAGATTTTTAAGAAAATTTAAAAATGCGCTCTATAATTTGATCTTATTCTTTTCAAAAACCATTCATTTTAAACTCATCCAACTTTTTGAATATAGAAATAACACTATAGTAGCAGGTATTCTAGAAGAAAAACGATGCATTTATATTCTAGTGGATGAGTGGTTAAACATACTTCTCATTTTTCATTAAAATACATTAGTCACAAGTATTTTTGCACCATATCTCGCTTAGTTTGAATGTAACCGACACTTAACAGTTCTCGTTTTAAAAGCCTTTTCAAGCACTACAAAAGGTATTCGTACCTCTAAAATCTACAATTTCTGTGTTATTTTAAGTTGAATGCACCGATTTGAGCATGCACAAAAAAAATCTTTTTTCACCTACCATCTCATTTTTTATTAAAACTAGAAAATTTATGAAAAAATTAATCTCTCTGATTTTTCATAAACTACAAAAATGTTTTATATAGTATTTTTCGTTAGATGCACAATTTTTATGGTATTCCCAAAAAACAGTCTCCGAAAAGTGTCATTTTTCAATGAAAATGGCAAATTTTTAAACACGAATAACACAAAAAGTATTTAGTTTTCAAAAAAATTTATAAATCAGTTATTGCTTAGAATTAGGTTCTCTGGCCACTTCCGGTGTTACCTCCATCATTCATACATGAATGCATTCACTTATGCTGGGGCCACAGTAACGTCTCATCATCATCAGTAGCTCGACAACCCTTTTTGGGTCCTGGCTTGTTTTCCCGCCATTCTGTTCTGTTCCTTGCTTTGTCCTTCCAGTGGGTAATCTCAAGTGTTTTCAGATCTTGTTCCACTTGTTCCATGTATCTAAGTTTGGGTCTTCCCTTTGACCTTCTCCCTACTGGTGTTTGTTTCATTACATGTTTTGGTGTTTCGGTCTCCAACATTCGTTCAACATGGCCCATCCAGTAACGTCTAATGTCGTTAATTAACGCATTATTTTAATTACAGAGATGGAGAGATGGAAAATAATGCGTTAATTAACGGCATTAGAAGTTACTGTGGCCCCAGCATTAAAGATTCATTTGGATACCACAATAAAATCACCAATCACCAATAATTGACATATCTAAATATTTAAAGAAGAATGGAATGAAAGATATTTTCCCTAATTTTGATATTGCTTTGCGCATTTATTTGTGCCTCCCAGTTGCCAACCAACGTGTCCGCTGAAAGGTCATTTTCGAAAATGTCTAGAATTTAAAATAGTCATGAAAATAATTTCTGATCAAGTATGAAGTATGACGCAAGAACGTCTTAACAATTTGTCGATTTTGTCCATAGAAAGTGACGTAACAAAGGCGATAAATTATGACGACAATATAGATGATTTTTCCAAAGAAAAATCAAGAAAGAAATCTGATGTGATCGAACTGAAATAACATTTTTTATGTATTCTTATTTAAATAAAAAAATCTGCTCGCAATTTTTTTTTTCGCAACAATGGTACATGCTTGAAGGGCGGCTACTAGAGAATTGCCTAGGGCGTCAATTGACCTAAACGCGGCCCTGCTAGAAATAAACAAACCAAGACAAGTTGAATTGAAAAATAAATACAATACCAAGACCACTTGTCATTGGAAGAGTTAATATTTGCAAAATCTAATTCAAATTGTTTACAAGCAAACAAATAAAAAAAATACATTGGGATTGCCATATCCAAAAACAAAGCATATATGGCCTTCGTAGACCTGCAAAAGGCATTCGAGAAGGTGAAACGACAAACTCTATGGGAAAATTTGATAAGAAGAGAGGTTGAGGAAAAACTAGTTGAAATCATCAAAAGTTTATACAAAACAAATACGAACTACATAATACATAAAAACATGAAATCAGCAGATTTCGAAACAACTGAAGGACTAAGGCAAGGAGGTGTCATGAGGCCAACCCTCTTCAACATCTGTATGGATATAATCATGAAAGATTGCACTCCAAAACTAAAGAAATCACATGTAGGGTACAGCAACCTTTAAAGTGTTCATTTCGAAATGTGTATTCACAGATGACGAAGTTGTTATGTTACAAAAAGAAGAAGACTTGTAAAATGACCTGCAGACGTGGAATAACACGTTGTGTAAACATGGTATGAAGTTCAATATAAACCAAAGACTATGGTAACCTCGCAAGGACTCGTAATAAATATACAAATTGATGGAAAGTAAATAGAGCAAGTGAACCATTTCCAATACTTAAGCGTTGCAACTGAAAATAATGGAAGGCAGGTCAAAGATATTGCAGAAGGGATAAGTAAAACGTCAAAACTGTTCCATGCAATAATAAATAACTTCTTAAACAAGAAAGAAATTACAAGGACAACCAAATTAACTGCGTTTAAAACCATATATTATATGTATATAGACTACCCAAGTAGCAATTTTTCGACGCATTGGTTGTCAGTACAAACAAATGCACTGTCTACAACGTTGCCCGAGAGCATTTTCAGTTGTTTCGGCCAACGTCCCCTACCCCGACTGACATTACGATGTTACAACCTGTAGTTATACGGGCAACTAATTTATTACCATTTTGACAACTACATATCACACTTCAGTTTTTTCAACAATCGCAACGACTTAAAAATGTTATAATGCTAAACTAATTATTATATATTTTATTTTGATAGAAATTTTCGATTTATTTAACAACCTGTTTATTTGTTTTTTTAATAGCTGGTTTCCATTCCATTGTTTTATCAGTAGATTTGAGATTTGATAACCATCTTTGTATCTGCTTTGGTAGACAGGGTTGCCAGGTCAGTTTTAACTCTTTCAGTAGTTTTGTTTTCACAAAATCAGTGGATTCTTTTTAGGCCATGTAAATATACAGTAATACAGTGATATGCACATCCGTCCTAAATGTCCCAAGAGCAATTCCGCAAAATTGGAAACCTAATTATTCCAAACCACCAACTGGTAATTATAATTTTTTAGCTAAAATCTACTAAATCAAAAACTAAAATATACTTAAGTATTTTTGGGATATATTTGGGATTTTTTATAATAAAAACAACAGCTAACTTAAGGGGATAGGCGCAAAATGTCGTCTGTTAAAATGTTCAATGTATTTTAAATGTTTTCGTTTTTTGCGAATCCTTAGAAAACTAATAAGTATTTTTGAAAAATTTAAACGCACAAAGAAAGATTACGTCATTACCGAGGACCGAAAGTCCCTGAAAACTTCTATAATGTTTATTTTAATACGTTACAGGGGTGAAAAAAAGAAAAAATTTAGTGACTTTGAATTCCAAATATCTCGTTCAAAAGAAACGTTTTGGTTTTTCTAAATAATGCAGTCTTTCATTCTGCGTTTAAATTTTTCAAAAAGACTTATTATAGTTTCCTCATGATTCGAAAAAAATGGATCAAATTCTGTTGAAATATACCAAAAATCTACTAAAAATATTGCCTACTATAATTTTTTAAAAAATATCAAAAATCTACCAAAAAAGTAGAAATCTACTAAATGTGGCAACGCTGTTAATGAGAATGATACACTTTTGACACTGGTCACATGACCTCTGTCACCCAATAAGAGGGTGCGTTCTAAAATGGTTTTGATAGTCGGCGCGGCCGGGTTTGGTTGGCGATTGGACTTCTAAGTTGTCTTATCCGTCTAAGGTTGGTAATTAGGTATTTTTTTAGTAATATTGGTAATATTGTTTAAAGCGCCATTTTGGTTTTACTTGAGATTTTTGGGATGTAAAGAAAATGAAAACACAGAATATAAAAAATGCAGGCATTTTCTGATAACTTTAAAAGCACCATCAATACATTAAATTTATACAGAACATCTTTAACATAAATTTTGACTTTTATACTTATTAAAATTTGATTTTTTAAATTTGCATATTTTTTGTCAAAAATGTCATAAAAAAAAGCAGCGCGTGTGTTTTTTAAAGGTGAAATATCCATATTTGATGGTAATCTGAGATGCGTTTATAAATTTCACATCAGGTAATAAGTCCTTTATGTATTTATATCATATAAATTTAAATACCCAATACGATGTCAAAACAGTTTACTTTTTGGTTTTCGCATTCACCATACAGGTGTTAAAAATATAGGTAAGAAAACATAACTAGTCTGACTCCTTGAGCAACCATTGCACGCGCAGGTGCTTTTTATAGTCGCTTCAGTTGTCTTATGCAACGGTTACGAAACGATGTTGCTTAAACAGGAGGTTGCCTAGGCAACGTCAAGACAACTCAAAAATCGTCCACCAAATCAGTGCAGAATAGGGTCGTCTTTTAGGCAATAACAACGTTGTAAGAAAACGGTGCCACGCGGTAGACAACGTTGTCGCGTCGACAAATTGCTAGTTGGGTAGTACTTACATACGGCTGCGAGTCATGGATATTAACAAGAAAAACTAAAGATTAAAGTACAAGCCATAGAGATGAAATATTTACAGTTAGAGGAGTGACAATGAGAGACAGAATAAGAAATACAGATACAGTGGAACCTCGGTTATCCGTCAGGGCACCGGACCAAGGATATGACGGATAATCGAAAAGACGGTTAACAGAACATTAACAAAACTTAATTGATCAAATGACTAAGTGACACAATCGATGTTCGAATTTGAATCAAATTTAATTATGGTGACACACAGATATTGACTGTAATAATTATTGTGCTGTGCATTTTTATTTTCGGCTTGCGATTCTAAAAATATAACTCTAAAAGCAGGGTATCATTATTTATCACTTATTTAAATTGAAATTAAATCCAGAGCCCTGAATAAGAACAAAAATTATTTACATAAGAAAATGCGATGGTGGCATAACTGCACGTGTACATTTTAACGAATATCGTTTGGCTTATCGCAATGCACAAACAAAATGAATTGATGACTACATTTTTACTTATGTAGTCAATATAACTTATGTAGGTATGGACCCTGACGGTTAACAGAGGTGACGGTTAATAGAGAGACGGATAATCGAGGTTCCACTGTATACGGACATACCTTAAGACGAAATCCGTACTTGAGTATATTGAAGAAAAACAACATTCCTTGGCAACATTCAAATTTTCAGTTTTTCACATAGTTTTTGACGGTTAAAAATGGCCGATTTCGCAATTTTTCAATTTTTCAATTTTTAATCGCTTATATGTCAAAAACTATCATTTTTAGAGAAAAGTCACTAAAGACCTTTTCTGTTTGGAATCATCCAAAAAACCTAAAAAAACTTTTTTCCATGCAAAAATAATAATTTTAGGAAAAAAACAAAAAAAAAACGTTTAAAAAATTTTTGACCACCTTTTGGTCCTGGCAACATGCAAATTTGTTAAAAGGAGTCCTTTTTGAGTAAGATTGTGCATAAAATCCGAATTAGAATATTTTTCCTAGCGGATGCGCAGTGGCTTTCTGGACTAATTACTATTAATAAATTTACTTTTTAAGTGCTCGTTTGTCATCTGTCATGAAAATGTAAAAATATTACTACTACTTCTCTTCTGATTCTGTTAGAAAATTTATTTTTCAAACAATTCAATGTTAGCGGTAACTGATTTCAATTTATCATTCTAAACTACTTAAAGAACGAGGTGAAGTCTCCAAGTGATTCATACCCACAATCACGTACGAAGCATTGTTTTCCTTCCTGAGAAGTGTTTTTGCAAAAATCAATAGCATTCAGCTCTTACAGTTCAACCGGACAAATCAAAAAAGATCCCACACAAAAGATTTTATGTCAAAAAAGATTTACACACCAGATTTTTCTTTTGGGGTTTTCCGATATTGATTTTTCGACAAGATTTGTTGTCAAAAGTTGAATTTTCGCCGGTGCATCACAACTATTTGTCAACACACTTATTATTATTGATTTTGGGGTCTTTCTAAAAGAAGTGTCACAACAAAATTCTCAAATATTGACTTAACACTACTAGATACCTCAAACGAACCATAATATAGGCTTGGGCTTGCCATGTCTAAAAACAAAGCATATATGGCAATTATACACCTGGAAAAGGCATTCGACAGGGTGAAACGACAAGCTATGTGGGACAGCTTGATAAGAAAAGGGGTTGAGGAAAAACTAGTTGAAATCATCAAAAGTTTATACAAGACAAATACAAACTACATGATACATAAAAACATGAAATCAACAGAATTCGAAACAACTGAAGGACTAAGGATAGGAGGTGTCATGAATACAGGTATACAAATTAATGGAGAGGAACTAGAGCAAGTCAACCATTTCCAATACTTAGGCGTTACAATTCGAGATAATAAAAGGCAGGACAAAGATATTGAAGAAATAATTAGTAAAACAGCAAAACTATTCCATGAAACAAAAAATAACTTCTTAAATAAGAAAGATATTACAAGGGAAACCAAATTAACTGTGTTTAAAACCGTATATAGACCAGTAGTTAATACTGTTGCGAATTATGGATATTAACAAGAAAACTAAGGAGTAATACACAAGCCATAAAAATGAAATATTTACGAAGAAATAAAGGAGTGACAATGATAGACAAAATAAGAAACACAGATATACGGACAGACCTTAAGACGGAATCAGTACTTGAGTATTTTGAAGAAAACCAACTAAGTTGGTAGGGACACATGAAAAGAATGAAAAACAACATACCGATGAAGAAAGTATGAAGGCAGAAAACAAAAGAAAGAAATAAAGGAAGATCTAGAGAAGATTGAAGATGAAGTACTGAGAAGAATAGGTAAAGAAAAGGAAGTTGAACTTACAATTAAAGAAAAGAAGCTACAGTATCTCGGACATGTGATGCGGGGCGAGAAGTATGGTATCCTACGACTCATAATGCAGGGAAAGATAGATGGCAGAAGAAGCATCGGAAGAAGACGAATTTCATGGTTGAAGAACCTGAGAGAGTGGTTTGGATGCAGCTCGAAACAACTATTTAAAGCTACTGCCTCAAAAATTAAAATAGCTATGATGATTGCCAACCTCCGTAGCGGAGATGGCACCTGAAGAAGAAGAAGAGAAGATTGGGATACAGCAGTCGCGAAAATCATTAAAAGGATGGGAAAAACAATAGCAGAAGCAAGCAGGTTAGCACATAATAAGAAACAATAGTCAACATTTGTACTACACACGTGAAAAGACGTGTCAGTCCCGACACTGAAAAGTAAAAGGGACTCGAAAGACTATACAAGCAAACAACTAGAAACATTATTACTTATTACTATTAAAAAAATTACTTTTTAAGTGCTCATTTGTCATCTGTCATGCAAATTTAAAAATATTACTACTACTTCTCTTCTGATTCTGCTAGAAAATTTATTTCTCAAACAATTCAATGTTAGCGATAACTGATTTCAATTCATCATTCTAAACTAAACAAAGAGGTGAAGTTTCCAAGTGATTCATACCCACCATCTCGTACGAAGCATTGTTTTCCTTCCAACGAAGTGTTTTTGCAAAAATCAATAGCATCAACTCTTACAATTCAACCGGACAAATCAAAAAAGATTCCACACAAAAGATTTTATGTCAAAAAAGATTTACACACCAGTTTTTTCTTTTGGGGTTTTCCGATATTGATTTTTCAAAGAGATTTGTTGTCAAAAGTTGTATTTTCGCCGGTGCATCACAACTATTTGTCAACACACTTATTTATATCGATTTTGGGGTCTTTCTAAAAGAGGTTTCACAACAATATTGACTTAACACTACTAAATACTTCAAACGAACCATCATATGGGTTTGGGCTTGCCATATTGCCATCCCCAGTTTGTTTTCCATGAAGATTTTAAGTAAAAGTGACACTTTTTCTCGTAAAATAGCAAATATTCGGTTCTAGCAACTTATGTTAACGATAAAAGAATGTAAAAACTTACGCTGCAATAGATTTTGACAGAGGCCACCGCTCCATAGCCGCCTGGTATTTCATATTCTCGATCTGCTTCTTCAAAGCATCCTTGTCCATAGTTGCGAGAGTACTGGCGTCCATCTGGGCTGGCGCTTTCGACGCCTGGCGTCGCGCACGCGTCCGATTTTAGATGGAAATGAGGTAGGTAGATGGCGCTGGTGGGGAGAGCGTCGCTACGGTCAGTGAAACGTGGGTGGCGTGCTCGATATACCGGGGGAGATTGGAAAGTTGTTTACCTAAAATACTAATAAATGAAGAATGAGTATTTTCTGAGTTTTCTGAAATGGAACACACTGTAACGAAATGCTATTTTATGGTAGGTACTTTATTATTTCTTAACCTTCCGATGACCAACCCTTTTTTTGTTACACGGATGACCAACGGGGGTAAAAAATGACCCCAAGTCAAAAATGACAATTGACAAAAAATTGAAGTTGTTTTAAGAAATGTAATAATGTATTCGTAATTTTAATGTTACTATTGTATCAATAAATTATAAATAAACATTAGTAAAACATATTTTTAATTACAACAGAACAAAAACAGGAATCATCATTCTGAACTTAGAACTAAAGAAATTTTAAAATATACACTAATTACGTCGTCACAGGTTTAACAAACATTTTTTTTTCAATATTGAAATGTTTCTTACATACAATTCCACATAATAGACGGTATTTACTTAATATAAAATCGGAATATGGAAGGCCAAGGGAGTTCGTCTTTGACCCCAAATTCAGAAAATATTTTTTTTTCGTAAAATATAGGGAATTTTACGAAAAAAAAATGAGGGTATCTAGAACGATATTAAAGTCAAATAAAAAAATAATGAGTTTAAAATTGAAAATATTTCTGAATTTATTAAATAAAAACATGCACTGGGGTCCAAATCTACCCCCTTGGTCATCAGAAAGTTAAGCAGTCTCTATATTATGTAATTTGTGAGTAACTCGTGATGATTTAAGCCAAACATTAATTGCAACAAAATTAACTAAAAATGTATTAGGTTGGCCGTGAAAATATTCAATCAAAAATAATTTTTTGAAAATAAATACATATTAATCTAGACTGATCCTTAATTTATTAGTATCGGATGAGATATCAAAATACCTAGGTACGTAGTTAAGATTGTTGGTTTGTTAAATATTAATAAAACCACACAATATTCTACCTAATTGGCTGTGACTTTGACACTAAACTTGCTTAAACATTTGGCATTAGGTATACTATTTTTATAGTTCCAGTTGCTCTGTTACTATTATCAATATGGATTTTTCTAATGAGGAACTGATTAATATTGGTTTTGTGCTAGGAAAGTATAACAGCAGAGAAGAACAACAAGGATTCAGAAAAGACAGGTCGACGCAATATCTGTTATGAAACAACTGAAAGAGCAGTCGATAGAACATAGCAAATCCGCATATGTTTGCTTCATAGACCATTTGACAGAGTTAGACTTAGCGATATATTACAGAAAATGAAGCAAAAAAGGATATCGGTAAACATTGTGGAAGTCATAAAACAAATGAACAATAACAACACGACAAAAAATTAAATCGGGGCTCATCTATACAGGGCCCCCGTAACCGGGCGTGCAACGCGTGCGGCGCACGCGGGCGTAACCCCAAAGGAGCGCCAAACCGAAGGTTTGATAAATAACAAATATATATTTATTTTAAACGAGATAATCATTTTTTATATACAATTTTAATTATTTCATGAACAGCTAGAGAAATCTCAAAAATCAAATATTGTGTTATTCCTGAAAAAATAATTATTTCCGTCCTGAAATGTTGAACTTACTCTGTCAAAAATATAAATATTACATTTTGTTATTCCTTCCTAATTTTTTTCTTTAAAGTAGATTGAATTACGCTTGGCATACCATCCAGTCGATTTTATGTTGTAAACTAAAGCGACACTCAAAATAGTCAAATAAACATCAAATCACACTCCTTGACGAGTAGAAACATAAATTAACACCCATAAACGCAACTTAGCAGTTTTACTCCAACAAAAACACAACTTGCTGGATCAAGCAGTTTTACTCATATAAAGTGAATCTTTTACTCGAATTTATGATAATTACCCTTAAATAAACAAATACTCTATGAATTATGATTATGTATTTGACTTAAGTATCTTTTCCCTTCTCGTCTATGCGTTTATTGGGAACAAACATTATTTACTGTAACTGGTGAACGGGTGGTTCCTGCAGTGAAAGGTTTAAAATTTTTATTTTATATTGGCGTTAACAATTATTACCTACGACTAGGAATTATTGTAATATCCGTTGAGTTTATTCTGCCCTAATTTTAAACTTTTGTTTTCGTTTAAAAAAATATTGAAAAATCTTTTTTATTTGTTGTTATTTTAAGTGGTGTGGAAATTAAATTAATTTTGAAAATGGTAAGTATCATAATCATTGCATAGAATAATAATAATTTATTTTAAATAGTTATAATCGGGTTTCCTCTAATAAAATCCACAATTTAAAATTTATTTTGAAAAAAAAAATAAAATAATTAAGACATTGTGTATGGGAAACTTTTTTATTATTAATTTTACGGAAAAATTTATTCTTCATAAAATGCTTTGTATATAGTCTAAAAACTAAAATGGAACCAAATATAAAATTGTGTCAATTTTATGAGTACCTATCAAAAATATGAATTTCGATCAAGAGTATCAAGTTTCACAATATCGAAAATTATTATTATGAAAAGTTGTTTGGAATTAATTAAAAACTATGTTTTAATATGCAATTACATCCTTTTAATTGAATTTTTTTCTCAAATTAGAGATACCCAACGCCTTTTTCATTTAGTACGAATAATGCGATAACTCTTTTATTGTTATTGATTAATTAATTAATAATAATATTATTTCTAATAAATGAAAAGGGCTTTGTTGAAAAGTACAATTAATGTACGATAAAAAGTTCTTTCTAAAAAACTTTGCCTGGTCTAAAATTTAAGATACAACCATCAAATCCCATCAAATTTTTTCAATTTTATATGAGATATATGTAAAAAATATGAGTTTCGATCCAAAGTAAAGTACCTTTCTAGATCACAATATTTGAGGCCTTTAGAACACAAAGGGTATAAGTGACAAGTTTTGAGAAAACAATGTTCAAGGTTCTAGACAAATTTAAAAAATCTAGCTATAGTCGGTTCGCTAAACTCAGACACAACTGGCTAGTGATTTTAGTAGGTAATTTTTTTGTTTACTGCCATGGCAAAATTACTAACTATTTAGTAATTATTAACTATTTAGTAATTATTTTGCCAATTTTACCAAATTGGCAAAATTACTTACTAAAATCACTAGTCAGTTGTGTCTGAGTTTAGCGAACCGACTATAGGAACTACTTAGCATGTTTTCAATGACATGTCATTTTTGATTGTTAGTTTATGTAGAAAGTTTGAAACCACTATGTTTTATAAGTGTTTGGGAGTCCATTTTTGTATTTACAATCTGATTTTCTAAAATTGTCAATTATACCCCTTGTGTTCTAAGGGCCTCATTTCAATTAGAAGGATGTAATTGCATATAGAAACATAGTTTTTAATGCTGAACAACTTTTCATAATAACTTTTCAATATAGTGAAAACTAAACGTACTTTGCTCTTGACCGAAATTCATATTTTTTGACGTACCTCGTATAAGATTCATAAAATTTGATATTTGATGGTTGCATTCTGAGTTCTAGATAATGCAGATTTTTTTATGAAGAATAACTTTTTCTCGTAAAAGTAATAATAAAACAGTTTCCCATATGGTTCCTAGTTATGTAGACCCTGTATAAAATTTGTTTGAAAACTTTGAAATGACAAAATATTCTTATTTATTTACTTAAATGTATATTTTTAATTTAATATGCAGGGTGCTTCATTAATGTTGCAAAAAAATATAAGGGGAAAGGCGCAAAATGTCGCCTGTCAAAATTTTCAATGTGTTTTAAATGTAGGTACATATTCATTTTTTTCGAATCCTGAGAAATAGTCCTGTCGCCAGGGGGGGTACAACGGCCTCGTTAATTCAGATGGACTTACCCAAGTTTTTTTTATGTATTTTGACCCGTAGAACACGAATTTTTTGGGTAACAGTTGATCCGGATGTCGATAAGATTGTTATAGACCAAGAACTTGAGGAATCAAATAACAGCGATTTTTGGCAAAACAAAACAATATTTTGTATTTTTTGGGTCATTTTAAGCAAAAAATATTTCTACAAGTTTTTTAGTAGGATGCACAGTTTTCGAGATAAACGCGGTTGAACTTTCAAAAAATCGAAAAACTGCAATTTTTAAACCCGAATAACTTTTGATTAAAAAATAAAATAGCAATTCTGCTTAGCGCCTTTGAAAGTTCAAGTCAAATTATGTCGGTTTTGATTATTTGCATTGCTAAAAATTTATTGTGTTATTGTTAAACAAAGCTACAAACAACTAGTGCGTGAGTGATGTTTCTATGATTTCTCATTTAAAATCGAACGAGTAGGTAGAATAGGTACTAGTGCAATCAAGACTATTTCTACGTTACATGCGGTAAAACGCATGTAAAAGCACGGGAAACCCTACGTGTTTATAGCTTTGTTAAACAATAAAAAAATAAATTTTTACCAATGCAAATAATCAAAACCGATATAATTTGACTTAAACTTTCAAATGCGGTAAGCAGACTTGCTATTTTATTTTTTAATCAAAAGTTATTCGGGTTCAGAAATTGCAATTTTTCGATTTTTTTAAAGTTCAACCGCGTTTATCTCGAAAACTGTGCATCCTACGAAAAAACTTGTAGAAATATTTTTTACTTAAAATGGCCCAAAAAATACAAAATATTGTTTTGTTTTGCCAAAAATCGCTGTTATTTGATTCCTCAAGTTCTTGGTCTATAACAATCTTATCGACATCCGGATCAACTGTTACCCAAAAAATTCGTGTTCTACGGGTCAAAATACATAAAAAAAACTTGAGTAAGTCCATCTGAATTAACGAGGCCGTTGTACCCCCCCTGGCGACAGGACTAAAAACTAACAGTATTTTTAAAAAATTTAAACGCAGAATCAAAGATAACGGTATTGCCGAGGGCTGACAGTCCCTTAAAATAAATAAAAAGTTTCTTTTGTATTAAATATTTGCAATTATTAAAAATCACACTAAATTTTCTCTTTTATTTTCATCCCTGTAACTTATTAAAATAAACATTATAGAAGTTTTCAGGGACTTTCGGCCTCAGCAATAATGTAGTCTTTCATTCTGCGTTTAAATTTTTCAAAAATATTTATTAGTTTTATATAGTAGATGTAAAGGGCGCTAAAATATGTCCCGCACGCGGGCGCCAATCAGCCTTGCGGGGGCTCTGCATCTATACATTAATGGAACGCAGATAGACAGCGTAAAACGATATCACTATCTGGCAACTATTAAGACCGCTTTACAGCTTGCAAGAAAACTTGCTGCAATTTCTTGCATGCAAGACTTTCATGCAAGTCTATTGCATGGTCTTTTATAGCTTGCAACCCGGCTTGCATGCAATTTGAAAGTTTTACCCTTAACCTAACTTATAAACTTTTGTTTTTTTTTAATTACTTTATTGCTGTTTATTTAACTTGGTAAATTTCGAAATGCCAAGACTATCAGAAATAACCAAATATAAAAGGAAAAAGGCGATAGCAGCAACTTTAAGTATTATTATTGCTGCAGCCAGCCTTTTAGTCACTAATTTAGAACGCCGAGATCGCGCGGAGATGGTGAGTAAGATCTTAGTTGAACAAGAAGAGGGGTAATAATGTATCTCCAACAGAAGAATTTATCCAAGTAGATGATGAAAATGACTAATTTTCTAGGAATGAATGTACATTTTAATAAACTCTTGGGAAAAATTGAACAATTACAAAGAAATCTATATTTCGAAATACTATTTCTGCGAAACACAAATTAATTATTATCCTAAGGTACTTAGCTAGAGGAGAGAGGGCTTCCGTAGCTTAATATACAATTTACAATAATTATGGAATCTCAGAAAGTGCCATTTCATTATTCATTCATTTCCATCGTTGATATATTTCACAAACAGAAAACAGCTGATCGGCATGTCGGCATGTATTCGTGAATTCGTGTCGTCAATGACATTTGATATTGTGGAAAAATCAAATTCCCCTAGACTTGCATAAAAACTTGCAGAAAAAATGGCACCAAACCGATTATCGCGCAATTGCAAGAAGTTGCATGCAATAATCAACTGACGACATACTGCGCATGCCTTTAGGCAACTTTCTTGCGTCTTGCAGGTAGAATTGCAAGCTGTAAAGCGCCCTTTATAAATGAGCAGTGGAGCAATGTACAGGAAATAAAGTGCCGCATAGGAAAGGCAAGAACGGTTTTTAAAAAAAGGAGTGTGCCATCTTCAAAAGCCACAACATACCTATCCCTAGATACAAAAATGAGATATTTGAGATGTTATGTTTCCTCTATATTATTGTACGGAGCGGAGGCATGGACTTTTACAGACACCACTATTAAAATACTGGAAGCGTTTGAGATGTGGCTTTATAGAAGAATGCTGAGAATATCCTGGACAGCAAGGATCACGAACAAGAAAGTTATAGAACGAATAAAGAAGGAATCGGATATTGTGTTTACCATCAAACGCATAAAACTGCACTATCTGGGACACGTTATGAGAAATCAGCACCGTTACTCTCTGCTGCAGTCCGTATTGCAAGGTAAAGTCAAAGGTAAGCGGGAACCCGGTAGAAGGAGAATATCAAGGCTGCGGAATTTGAGAACATGGTTTAAGAAAATTTCAACGAAGAATTTGACAGACAGCCTGTGGAGTTAGCGGAGACAGTAACAGCAATGGTTACCAGAATAACAAACGAGGAAGTGGCTCAAGCGTTTCAAAAAAAAAGAAAGGAAAAGCTGTCGGACCAGATGATATTCCTGGGGAAGTATGGACAGCATTGGGAGATACAGGAATAAGTTGGCTAGCAGGTCTATTTAATAGAATTATGGAAGTTGGACAAATGCCAGACGAATACAGAAGCAGTATATTAGTACCTGTCTACACAAACAACGGAGCATACAACAACTAACAAACTACAGGGCTATAAAACTACTTAGCCACACCATGAAAATATGGGAGAGAGTAATTGATAGACGGATACGTGAAGAAACCGAAATATCCGATAATCAATTTGGCTTTATGCAGGGCAGATCAACAATAGATGTAATTTTCATTGTAAGGCAACTGACGGAAAAATACAGGAATAAAGAGACCAACGCTCATATGGTATTCATTGATTTCGAGAAAGCATATGATAGAGTTCCTTGAGAGATTCTGTGGTGGGCACTCAATAAGAAAGGAGTCCCTGGCGAATATGTAAAGATTGTGAGAGATATGTATGAGGGAGTAACGACTAGTGTTAGGACAGATGTGGGAGAGACTGATAAATTTCTGGTGAAAGTAGGATTGCACCAAGGCTCGGTGCTTAGTCCTTATTTATTCTCTTTAGTTTTGGACCAGATAACAGCGAAACTACAGGGTAGCATTCCATGGTGCCTAATGTATGCTGATGATGTAGTGTTAGTAGGAAATAGTGAAAGAGACTTAGAATAAAAACTGGAACAGTGGAGACAAGCTCTGGAGGAAAAAGGTTTAAAACTTAGTAGGACAAAAACAGAGTATTTGGAATGTTCATTTAAAGATGGAGTTACTACAAATAAAATGGTATCTTTGGATGGTGAAATGATTGTGAAAAGCAATAGTTTTAAGTACCTAGGATCGGTATTACAGAGTAATGGAGCAATAGATGGAGATGCATGCAGTAGAATTAGGGCTGGATGGATGAAGTGGAAAGATGCGAGTGGTGTGTTGTGTGACAGAAAAATTCCAATGAAGCTGAAGGGAAAATTTTATAAAACAGACCGACTATGATGTACGGAACTGAATGTTGGGCAGTGAAAAAGAAAGAGGAACAACGAATGCATGAGGCGGAAATGAGAATGCTTAGATGGATGAGTGGAGTGACAAAGAAGGATAAAATTAGAAATAAGTATATTAGAGGAAGTCTAGGTGTGGCACTAATTGATGCCAAAATGAGAGAGCATAGGTTAAGATGGTTTGGTCATGTTCAACGTCGAGACGTTAATCACCCAATACGAAGAATAGCTGAAGTGCAGATTCCTGGAAGGAATAGGAGAGGAAGACCAAAGAAGACCTGGGGGGAGACGATAAGGCAGGACATATTGGTAAAGAGGATTAACATTGATATGGCCCAAGATAGAATTGTGTGGAGAAATGCAATTAGGGAAGCCGACCCCGCATAGGGATAAGGCAAAGAGAATGATGATGATTTAAGAAAACTTTAACGGAACTGATAGGAACCAGAAGAAAACTAAGAGAAAACACTGAGAACACCAAAATTAATAGCAAGAGTTTGATAAGCAGAATTGACCGGTATTCTAGGTGTTAGGTGCTATTCTAGGTGCTACGAAAATACATAGATATTATATTAATAGGGAGAAAGAATATAAAATCAAAAGTATCAATGAATTACTTTTGAGTGTTTATATATAAAATGAATTTCTGGTGAATTTATTTATCTCTTCATTTAAATAAATTATTTAAAATGGTTACTTACGTGGTTCAATAATTAACGAAACTATGCTAATAGCTGTAAAAAGTTGTTTGGCTACCGCTAAAATCCCTTGATTGTGTTTTAATTTGAGTCAAAAGAATCCAAACAAGTATGGTAAATACACGAAACTAAGCCAATGACTATTCCATAGGTATGGAGAACTTACCGACTAGAAGGTAATATTGATAAAAAAAGATAACGACGAGTATACCTAATGAGGTAAAAATCAATTCCACCTAGTTACGAGTATGAGAAAGTTTCAGCAAATTATAATATTTTGTGGTATGTAAAAGTGTATATGTTAGCGAAAGTTGTAGGCCAATATAAAAATATAATTAATATCGTTAAATGATATAAACATCGTTATAAACACAGGAATCCGTTTCATATTTAATTTAATAATGGACAAAAGAATAAAAAACCTTTCCAGAACAGCTGAATTTAAGATGGGTAACACATTCTTTAGAGTCGTTTGCTACGCTGATGATACTGACCTTATTGTGATTCTGAAGACAATCTCCAAAGGCTGCTGCATGCATTTAATACTAAAGCTAAAAAACTAAATGCGCTCATCAACACCGAGAAGACTAAGTGCCTAGTAGTTTCCAAAGAAGCGATAAGATGCAAATTGGTAATTGACTCCAAAACTGTGGAACTGGTGAATCACTTCAAATATCTTGGTGTGGAAATAATAAGCTATGGAAATCTCTCAAAAGAGGTTAGAAAACAAACAATGAAAGCAGCTAGAATCTCGGGATGCCTGAAATAAATCGTATGGAAGAACAAATATCTAAATACTGAAGGCAAAATCAAAATATATAAAACAACAATAAGACCTATTAAAACATATCCGGCAGAAACAAGACCAGACACAAATAGAACGTTACAAATGACGAGAACAGTTGAAAGGAGAACACTAAGAAGTATACAAGGCAAAATTATACGTGTAAGAATAAGAAGTGAAGACATCAGACAAAACTGTGGAATACAGGACATAGGAAGGTGAGTCAGACAGAGCGGCGTTATCTAACTGCCCCACGAACTACCTGGGCCCATTAATCCCAAGTACCTGCTGCCCCATCGCCGAGAAACTTGGAAATTAAGTTTAATGACCGGAAATTCCAAATTTGATTATGGTTGAAAGTAAGAATATAAATATTTTCAGTTATTCACTTCAGTTGCAAGTATGTATTACGGAGTATTACGGTATAGTGTCCGGTTTTGTCCGTTAGTGTTAGTAAATTGCGAATCCAACGACTATGTTTAGTCAAAGGGGAGAACTTTTATTAATAATTAATGAACATAAATATTCAAAGACCCATGTCTCCAAAGATGGAAAAGTTAGATGGCGATGCATAAAAAAAGGCTGTCAACAAAAGTGTACACAAAGGAAGGTGATGAAAATTACGTTATTCTTGAAAAAGCATCGGTGGAGCATAATCATGCTCCAGAGATCCACGTTGACCGGCAAATTTTTAGTAATTTTACAAAGAGGAAAGCTGTAGAAGATATATGTGAAAGATCTTTAAAGATTGTCCACAAGGAATTGAGGAAGGAAAATTTCAGCAATTTACCGCTGACGACGAAAGGCATTTCTTGCGTTCGAAGAAATATCTATGCTGCAAAACGAAAATTCACACCATCATTGCC
Organism: Diabrotica virgifera virgifera; assembly: GCF_917563875.1. NCBI lineage: Eukaryota > Metazoa > Arthropoda > Insecta > Coleoptera > Chrysomelidae > Diabrotica > Diabrotica virgifera. Next base: position 227,746,028 of record NC_065450.1, on the reverse strand, counting down.
CAAGTCACAGGAAGAAGTTTTAAAAGTGTTAGTGAACTTAAATTAAAAAACATGTACAGGTGAAAACTTTTTATTATCTACGAAAAATAATTCCACAATTTTTAGTTGTTTCACAAATCTTTACTTTTTGTGTAATGTAGATTCTTTGTATGTAGATGGAACTTTTTAATACTGTTCTAAATATTTTTGTCAGATGTTTACTAGACATGGCTACAAAAATGGTTTTTATGTTCCTGTAGTATTTTGTTTGTTACCAAATAAATCACAGCAATCGGACAAAAGTACTTTTGATACATTAGTAACAATATGTACAGATTTGAATTTAAATTTCAAACCGAAGCGAATAATTTCTGATTTTGAAATAACAATTCAAAATGCAGCCAAGTTAGTGTGGCCCGACATTATTATTTTTTGTTGCAAATTTCATTTAACACAAAATTGGTACCGAAAAATTCAAAATTTAGGTTTGTCCTCGGAATATAAAAATCAAACTGTTATTGGAAAATATTTAAAATTATTTTTCGGCATTCCTTATTTAGATCCAAATTATGTTGGTGACTTTTTTTCTGATGAACTTTTTAATATTATGCCAGAAGATGACAGAGTTTTGCAATTTTGTGATTACCTAGTTGATAATTATTTAACGGAAGATTCAACATTTCCACCTTACATGTGGGCTTCAAATTTATCATCTCTTATATTTACTACAAACGCATGTGAATCATTTCACTTGAAATTTAACGAATGTTTTTATAAATTACATCCTGACATATTTAAATTTACAGACATTTGTTAAATTTTCAAACAGAAGTATATGTGAAAATTAGAACTGCACATATATTCGAAAAAAAAACTTCATAAAACGACAAAAAGAAAAGTTGATTTTATTGAAAATAGGCTAAATGAATAAACATTACTAAATTAGACTTCACTTAAGTATTAATTAGTACTTAAGTCAGTTTGCAATAATTATTATGCAGCTAACTTTTAAAACCTAAAATCTTACTTATTTTAATCACTAATCAGACATTAGAATTAAGCATTGTTATTGTTTAACTGTAGTTTTTTTTATTGTATATAAGTTAATGTAGATTTATAAATAAACTTTACCTAAATATTACCTAAGTACCTAGGTAGCGTGGGGCTGTTCGTAGTCGCTTTTAATCCTACTAAAAAACTGAACCCATTAAAATCTAGGTAGAGTGGGGGATTTCGTAGTCGCCCAGACAGAGACGACTATATTGGAACAAAAACAAAAGAGAATGGAGGAGATCAGACTCGTTAAAAGTGCAAAAACAAGAAATCCAGTAGGTAAAAGACCACAGGGTAGACCACCAAAACGATGGCGAGATTGCTGGACCTCAACGTCCTGGAAAGACTTGATAGCAATGAACAAGCAGTAGCCTACTAGCATGATCGGTTATGCTAGAAAGAAGAAGAAGGAGAAATTATTTGATAGTGGGATTCTATTGTGAACACAGTAACTGAAAACCAAAAATGGAGCAGAAACAACGAGGGTGATTATAAAAAGAAAAAAATGATAAGGAAAACGAAGTAAACTGTGATATTAATCAAGTAAGATTCTTCTTATTTGCATATCCGTCTTCTTCTTCATGTACAATATCCTTTCAGAACGTTAGTTACCATCATAGCTATCTTAATTTTATTCACTGCCGCCCTAAATAGCATGCTTGTATCAACACCATACCAATCCCGCAAGTTCTTCAACCATGAGGTTCTTCTTAGTCCTGGACTGCGTTTGCCTGCTATTTATCCTTGCATGATATTTTGTAGCAACCTATATTTGACATTTCTCATTACATGTTCGATATACTCCAGAATTTTCTTATAAAACGGAATATCTTAGAATAAAGTACGAAGAAAGAGACTCACAACTCTCGATTAGAGTTATAAAAAATGCGAAGAATTTAAATACCTAGGGATAGTCATAGCGAAGAAAGGAACATCGAAACGGGACATTTAGTAAAAAAAGAACAGTGCCAAAATGAGGAAACACTCAGTTGTTCAACACACATCATCAATACAACAGCCAAGAAATACAATATGATATAATATCAGCAGAAAAAACCAAATGTATGACAACACCTAAATACCCACTATGATGTAAAATCGAAATTGATGGGAAAATAATAAAACAGGAAACAAGGTTTAGATATCTGGGAATAGCTATAACTAGTTACGGAGATGTTGAAGAAAACGCTTAAACAAAGCTTAAAAGCAAGTAAAGCGGCGGGATCTCTAATGACACAATCTGGAAGAACAAACACCTAAGACAAGACACAAAAGCAAGAATCTATAAAGCAGTAATTCGACTATAAAAATACTTCGACGAATATCAGGGAAAAGTCTGTTGGATAGGGAGAGAAGCGAAAACATAAGAAGAGCGTGCAATGTAGAAGACATACATGGATGGGTGAAAAAACGGAAACACGAGTGAAAGGAACACATTAGTAGAATGGCAGAGGATAGGATAGTACGAATAGCACGAGATAAGTCACCAAATTGACGAAGAAGTATTGACAGACCAAGAAAAAGATAGTGCGATAATTTAAACAATGTAGGAGGTTAATGTTGAAGAAAAAACAGGCTTTAAATCCTACATACAAAGAAGAAGAAGAAAATTCAAAGGTAAAAGAATTCAATTACACAAGTTTACAGAAAACTAAAATATAAATAAATAATGAATGGGTTGCATGTGTGAGTCCATACTATTGTAGTAAAGAAAAAAGAGACGTTCTCACAAACAATTTATTTTACAACTGACGACCGGTTTCGCTGTCTACAATATTCACAGCATCTTCAGGTCACGGTAAAAGTAAAATTAAATGCTACAAATAACAAAAAACCAGAGTTAGTTAAGTGGTCTGGTTGAAATCAAAGGGTAAAGATCAAGCCAATATTAAAGTATATATATTCATGCATACATATTTACGTACATTTTAGCATTTATAGGTATGCATGAATATATATACTTTAATATTGGCTTGATCTTTACCCTTTGATTTCAACCAGACCACTTAACTAACTCTGGTTTTTTGTTATTTGTAGCATTTACTTTTACTTTTACCGTGACCTGAAGATGCTGTGAATATTGTAGACAGCGAAACCGGTCGTCAGTTGTAAAATAAATTGTTTGTGAGAACGTCTCTTTTTTCTTTACTACAATAAAATATAAATATTTGTAAGCATAACTTACCCAGAGAGATGCACTGTTTCTTATAAATAATAAAAATATGTTTGTTTATTAACTCAATACAGATTGTTTATTAACTCAAACTACAAACTCAACTACAAGTGTTGTAAAAATCTATATAATCATTTGGGTCTAAACACAAAACATGTAGGTAAATCCAACATCCAACCTAATTATAAACAATATCTAATCAATTGTTTCCGTTGACAATTTTATTTCGAATACATTATCAACTATTCAAATTATTATTTGGTTTAGTTCTATTACCGAAATTTTTGTGTTCTTAACTGTTATAGTAAAAATACACGAAGCTGTTTCAATGTAGCATGAAAACAATATAAAGTGAGTACTTAAAAGGAGGAATAAATTATTTTTTCGTAAATAGGCCATTCTGAAAATAAATCCTGAAACAGGTCAATTTTTATTTTTAAATGTTTAAATAATTGTGTTAATGTTTATATTATTAAATAGAGAATTGAACAACCTTTCAAATGAGCTATCACACGATCCCTATTCCTGTTTTAAAAAATCATTGATTACGTCATCGCGCCCATATGGATGACGTCACTAGTATAATATATATTATGCCAAAAAATTTATTTCCAAAATCACCCATTTACGAAAAATAAATTGATTCCAACGTTTACGTGCTCACTGTATAAAAAAATGGTAGGACCTAAAAGCAAATTTTCTATTTTGTTTAAACAGATGTCGCTAATGCGTCCAGCAGCAAATAATTATTGTTTATTATTTTGGTTAATAGACAGCCAGATTTAGTTCGCTTCAAGGTACACCACAGGCAGTCCTGATGACTCTAAAAAGAAGAAACATATGTCAACTGATGGCAGTGGCCCCTGAATCGAATTAAATGTAAAGTTGTCTTTACTTTTTGCATTTTACTCATATTTGAATACCAGTGGCGTAACAAACTCCGTCGGGACCCCCTGCAGAATTGGATACCGGAGCCCCTTTAAAAAATTACTAAAAGCGACATGTGTTACAAATACCTATATACAGCCCAGTAAATTAACGTAAAATATAGCAATACCGTGTAATTTTTCAGTGTCACCACCGAAGTGGTCAACTCAAGACTTTTAGAGTTATTTATTAGTAAAAATGTTTATTGTTCAACAAACAAAACACGTTTTTAGGCGATTTTTCGCAAGTAGTTCAAAGAGTAAGTATTTGATCTAAAAGAATATTGTTAGCAAAAATGTAGCTTATGAAAAAATGAAACAGAAATTTATCGACCCAGTAAAAGAAAAGTTGTAGCTAATGAAAAGTTTTTCTTATACGTCAAATTCCAAATTTAATATTTTAACGTGAAATAACCAAAAAATGAAATACTTTTCGTGGAAAACTCATTAAAACTTTTTTAAAGTGTTTAAAAAAAACTTTATTTTTTTTTACAAAAGTTTCTAGCATCAAACATAAGCAAGTTACCCTCAAAATACTGTTAATCCCATTTTTTGGTAAAAGAATTGTGAAAATCTCACCCTATTTAGCACCCCAAATGAAACTAATCATAATCATTATCGCTTTACAAATTACTTAACTTTTTTATATGACCTGTAAGTTTCACAGGTTCAAAGTGGTTATTTTTGAAAGGGTTCTAGTTGAAAGGGCTTGAACGAGTCACTAATCACGAGTATATGCACATTTTAAACAGCCATATCTTAACCAATTTTTGTCCTAAAGAATAAAGCAAACATTTTTATAAAAGGAAAATCCACATTTCTTTATTCTTTGAGATTTTTCGTACCACTAATACTTTTTAAGTCATTTGGAAAAAAAGCATTTTTCCAAAATAAAAAAACTTTTTTTAATATAAAATTTTTTCAAAAATAAGAACTTTGAAACGGCCAAACTTACAGTTCATATAAACAATAAATATTTAAAGTAAATGGTAAAGCGCTAACGATAAATTTTATTTAGGGTGCGAAATAGGGTATAGTTTTGGTGCTAGAAACTTTTATAAAAAATAATAATAAAGCCTTTTGTAACATTTAAAAAAGTTTTAATGAGTTTTTCGCGAAAAGTGTTTTTTTGGTTATTTCAGGTTGAAATATTCGATTTGGAATTGGAAGATTAAGAATCATTTTTCATGAGCTTCAACTGTGCTTTTACGGTGTCGATAGACTTTATAAATAAGCACACAATTTTTTGTATCTTATATGCTACATTTTTGCTACAAATATTTTTCGATATCTAATATTTAATTCGATAAAATACTTATTTTTGAGTTATTTGTGAAAAACCCGTCCGAAAACGTGTTTTTTTTTTGTTGAAAAATAAACATTTTTCACTCGTAAATTGTCTTTTATTCGTTGATTTTTGATGTTTTTTGTACATGATTTTTACTTTAACTATTTTTTTGGACTCGTTTGTAAATGGTTCTACCGTTGAAATAAATAAATAAATAAAATAAATAAATAAAAAGTATTAACATAGATAAAGAAACTCCATAGAACAAAAGTTGCTTATAATTAGTCAATTTATACATTTCCGGGCTTATTTTAAACGTATGTTTTTGACCCCAAGAAGTGGAGTCACCCCCCGAAGTAAAAGCAACCAACGGCATAAGACCAACTTCTAAGTGGAGTGTAACTAGAACCTAAATCCAAATCCAAAGGAAAGAAGGAAATCCAAATTGTCAAGCAATTTGGATTTCCTAAATCCAAATTGTCAAGCAATTTGGATTTAGGTACTACTCCATTGCCTTAGGCAATACTCCAAAACTGTGATTTACTGAACTATTGGTATATTCATGCATTGTTTATGACGACTTACATTTTTCATATTTATTGGTATAGAATAAAATAGAACAAAAATTACTAAATGATTACATTAGTATATATAGTATTATTTTATGAGAACAACTTTCTTCGTGCACTACTATCATCTAATATATCTACAATTTTATTAATTCGGATGGGCAACTTTATTCTCAATACTGAACTGCTTAAAAAACGTATGTATGCGAATAATATAACAACACATTTTTACATAATATATTAGACGAAAGATGGGGCCCCTGACATATTGTATGTATCTCTGAATAATTGTATGTATCGAAATACTAAACGTAGGTAGAGATTAAAGAGGAAACCCATTTCTAGATTTAGAAATATTGTTCTAAAATTCGGAAAATTGTAATTCTCAAATCTTTCAATAGTCACGTACAAAGCATTACAGTTTATTGTCGTCACCAAAAAAGTTCGAGAGACCAGAAAGGATATATACACACGTAAAATAATATATAACAGATTTTTACATAATATCAGACGACAAGATGGGGCCCCTGATCGATTGAGGCCCCCCCGCAAGATTCATGCAGCGGGGGCCTCTGTTACGGCCTTGTTAAATACTAAGGAGGTAGAGATTCTGTTCTATTTTTATCTAGATAAGCGGACAGGTAATGAATGCAAATTGTAGAATTTCCCATGTCCGATATTTATCGGTCTGTTTGCTTTATAAATTTTAAAAACCTCAGATTATAGATAGTTACCATGTTACTACGAACCCTGTATTTCGACCTAAAAGGGAATTAATTTTCTCTTTTCTATTTTGTAAAAATAATGTATTTTATACAAATTTTAGCATCAAATTATTAATTTAATAAGTAAGATTAAGAATAAAGTTTTGTTTTATCAATAATCTTACATGGTCAATATCGAAAATTGCAAATAAAAAATGTTAAGCTCAAAACAAAAAACTTACCTAAATAAACAATCTTCAAGAAATAATCATGTGTATCATTTATGCTCGATATTTTCAATCACATTAAGGAAACTGAACAGTTACGTTATACTCTTTTTATACTAACTGTTATTGGCGATTTTATAGCAATATTTACATTAAGTTTATTATTACAGGTTAATAGTACCAAAGGATAGATAGATGATAGATTTGTATAATTAAAAGTGAATAACGTTACCTATATGGGGCTGGTCGAAAATCTCAATGAAATGATAATTATTGACTGTTTTAAATTTAATTATTTAAATCGTATCTGCCAATTAAAGTTAGCAGGTATGATTTAAATTTAAATGATCTTAAACTTTCTCCAGAGAAATTCAACGAAAATGCTGCAAAGATAAACAAAAAATCAACGAAAATGTTTTTAACATCCGACAGGAAATAAGAAATCCAGAACATCACAATAAAACTCTTTTTTAAAACTAGGTCGTCGAATTTCAATCCTAAGTTTATTCCTTATGCCTTTTTGTGTACTGATAATTTCATATGAGATAAGCAAGAAGAAAAAGAAATTTAGAGTTGAGCTCGGTTCATTTTTCTGAAAATCGAATTTTCCTTATTTTCCGCAACTTTTTCAAGATACAACTTTTCGTTTTCACAGTAAAATGGCACAGGGGAAAAATCGTTGCAGCACATGCGATTTTCATTACAAAAGAAAAAAACAATTTTCCTAGGAGCCCCCACAATGTTCACATATTTTACTCTGCTTGATTTCATCTTTCATTAAATGTTTAGGAGTATTTTCTAAAGCTCCGACTGCATCGTGATATGCTATGGAGTTTTGCTGCTCTATTGGCAACAATGAGGATGTCTCCTTAAAATCCATGCCATAAATTGTGAGCCTTGGTCTGTTAATATTTTTCTGAGCACTCCCGACCTCAAAATAAAGTTTCTACAAATGATTTGGCTACTGTTTCGGCTTCTTTATTCTTTCTAACATATCCTCTATGTATTTATTTAACCCACATTGTAGTATATAGTATATACATCTTATAAGTAAGCCAAAACACTTTGTCGCTAATGATTTCTCTCATCTGTTTGGTTATTCTGCAATATCAGAACTCAACGCTAAATTTCAAGCTTTTAAGCAAGCCTTAAGGTGATCGAGAACCAAAGTTATGGTAGTTTTAATTTTAACTTTAATCTGACGTATCCAATTCGTGCATTCGTTATTTATCTGGATTCATTTCGCACAATGTGTCCGAAGTACTCTAGCTTTGGAGATTTGATGGTGGTCAGTAGGTCTCGGTTCTTCTTCATTCTTATGAGGATCTTAAGTATTTTCCGATATTCTTCTTCTTCAGGTGCCATCTCCGTTACGGAGGTTGGTAATCATCATAGCTATTTTAATTTTTGAGGCAGTAGCTCTAAATAGTTGTTTTGAGCTGCATCCAAACCATTCTCTCAGGTTCTTCAGCCATGAAATTCGTCTTCTTCCGATGCTTCTTATGCCATCTCTCTTTCCTTGCATTATGAGTCGCAGGATGCCATACTTCTCGCCCCGTATGGTACGGGCCGTATCACATGTCCGAGATACTGTAGTTTTCTTTCTTTAGTTCTAGGTTCAACTTCCTTCTCTTTACCTATTCTTCTCAGTACTTCATTGTTCGTAACTCTATCTACCCAGGAAACTCTCATAATTCTTCTATAGTAGACCAGGGCATTTAGCACAAAGTAAATAATTTTTTAAATACAGCACCTAGAGACTTGCAGTTTTTTGCATTATGTTCAGGATGACGTCAGGAAAAAAGTCTACTATTCAAAAATGGGTGAAAATGCATAACTGCACTGTAAAGTGCATAAAATGCATCAAAAATTGCATAAATATAAAAATAAAGTGAAAATCAGTATACTAAGGAACAAAATTTATTATTAGGGGGGTTTTTGGGGTCACTGAATACGATTATGCCATCAGAACTGACCTCCGGATCACCTGGTGCCCAAGGTCACGGCAAGAGACGTCATCTTCTGGAGTTTCGATGGTTTTCGGCATTAAATCAATGCAAACGGATTACTCGCGAGTTTTAGGGGTCCCTAAATACGAATATGCCATCAGAATTGACCTCCGCAGTACCTGGTGCCCAGGGTCGTTACTAAGGCACATCATCTTCTGGAGTTTCGAGGGAATTCGGCACTAAATTGATGCAACTGGACTATTCGGGGGGTTTTTGAGGTCGTTAAACACGAATACGAATATGCCATCAGAAGAGACTTCTGGATTACCTGGTGCACAAGGTCACTGCAAGAGACGTCATCTTTTGGAGTTTCGAGGGATTTCGGTATCAAATTGATGCAAACGGATTACTTACGGGTTTTTGAGGTCGCTAAACACGAATATGCCATTAGAATTGGCCTCCGGGGTACCTGGTGCCCAGGGTCGCTAATAATTCACGTCATCTTCTGGGGTTTCGAGGGTTTTCGGCATTTAATTGATGCAAATGGATTACTCATGGGTTTTTGGTGTCGCTAAACACGAATATGTCATCATAATTGACCTTCGTAGTACCTGGTACACAGGGTCGCTACAAAGGCACGTCATCTTCTAGAGTATCGAGGGCTTTCGGTATCAAATTGATGCATACGGATTACTTACGGGATTTTGAGGTCACTAAACACAAATATGCTATCGAAACCGACTCCCTGTGCACCTGGAGCCCAAGCTCACAGCAAGGGGCGTCCTGTTCTGGAGTTTGAGAAATTTCGTCATTAAATTGATAAAAGTGGATTACTCGGGGGTTTTTAAGTCGTTAAACACGAATTTGCCATCAGAATAGACCACCGGATCACCTGCTGCCCAAGGTCACTGCAAGGGACGTCATCTTCTGGAGTTTCTAGGGCTTTCGGTATTAAATTGATGCAAACGGATTACGGTGCAAAGGTCTGTCATGATAGCATCTTCGTGTTTAACCACCTCAAAAACCTCCCGAGTAGTCCAGTTACATCAATTTAGTGCCGAAATCCCTCGAAACTCCAGAAGATGACGTGCCTTTGTAGCGACCCTGGCACCAGGTACTACGAAGGTCAATTCTGATTACATATTCGTGTTTAGCGACACCAAAAACCCGTGAGTAATCCATTTGCATCAATTAAATGCCGAAAACCCTCGAAACCCCAGAAGATGACGTGACTTATTAGCGACCCTGGGCACCAGGTACCCCGGAGGCCAATTCTGATGGCATATTCGTGTTTAGCGACCTCAAAAACCCGTAAGTAATCCGTTTGCATCAATTTGATACTGAAATCTCTCGAAACCCCAGAAGATGACGTCTCTTGCAGTGACCTTGGGCACCAGGTTATCCAGAGGTCTGTTCTTATGGCATATTCGTGTTTAACCACCTCAAAAACCCCCCGAATAGTCCAGTTGCATCAATTTAGTGCCAAAATCCCTCGAAGCTCCAGAAGATGATGTGCCTTAGTAACGACCCTGGGCACCAGGTACTGAGGAGGTCAATTCTGATGGCATATTTGTATTTAGGGACCCCTTAGTCCCGCGAGTAATCCATTTGCATCGATTTAATGCCGAAAACCATCGAAACTCCAGAAGATGACGTCTCTTGCCGTGACCTTGGGCACCAGGTGATCCGGAGGTCAGTTCTGATGGCGTAATCGTATTCAGTGACCCCAAAAACCTCCAAACAATAAATTTTGTTCCTTAGTATACTGATTTGGACTTTATTTTTATATTTATGCAATTTTGGATGCATTTTATGCACTTTACAGTGCAATTATGCATTTCCACCCATTTTTGAATAGTAGACTTTTTTCCTGGCGTCATCTTGAACATAATGCAAAAAACTGCAAGTCTCTAGGTGCTGTATTCAAAAAATTATTTATTCGGGTGTTTTTAGTGCTAAATGCCCTGGTCTATAGGTCCACATTTCAAAGGCGTTAAGTCGTCTCATTGTCTCTACATTTAACGTCCATGATTCCACTCCTTAGTATAGTACACTGTATACGTAACATTTTGTTGGGCGTACTTTGAGAGCTTATGTTAAATCTTTGCTACATACGACCTTTTTCATTTTCATAAAATTAGAATGTGCTTTTTCGATTCTGACATTGATTTCTGCAGTGTAGTCATTATTTTCTGTTATAAGTGTTCCTAGGTAAGTGTACTTTTTTACTCTTTTGATCTGCTGGCCCTCTACTATCAAGATTTCGTTAGTATTATGTTGTTTTTACTGATTTTCATAAACTTCGTCTAAACTTTCCTTTTTCATAAACTACTTTCGTTGTTTTTACTAATTTTCATAAACTTCGTATTTTTGATATTGAGAGAGAGTCCGTACTCCCTACTACACCTTACTATTTTACTCATGGATCTTTGCAGGTCTTGTAAACTATCGGCTATTATTACTGTATCATCTGCATATCTGATGTTGTTAACTAAGACTCCATTTACTCTTATGCCGACTGTTTCATCTTCCAGAGTTTCTCGCATTACCTCTTTAGAATAAGCGTTAAATAATAGAGGTGATAGTATGCAGCCTTGCCGGACTCCTCTCTTTATTTTCATTTCTTCAGATGTTTCTTTTTCAATTCTTACTATTGCTCGCTGATTGTAATAGAGGTGTGTTATTAGTCTTAAATCTCTTTCATCTAGGTTTTTAGTTTTCAGAATTTCCATGAGTCGATCATGTTTTACTTTATCAAACGCTTTATTGTAGTCTATAAAACAGACGTAAAGATGACGAAGATATCCAAACATCTCTGTGTCAGCACGTTGAAGGAGAATAATGCCTCTCTGGTACCCATACCATTGCGGAAGCCATATTGAGTGTCACTAATATCCAGCTCCAGTTTAGAGTGTATTCTGGCGTGGATAATTTTCAGAAGAATTTTTAAGGTATGTGACATTAAACTTATGGTTCGGTAGTCACTGCATTCTTTGTCACTCACTTTCTTTGGCAAACACACAAATGCTGATGTCAACATTTCTCTAGGGATAATTCCCGTAGTATAGATAGCGTTGCACAGTTCTACTATTATGTCCAGGTTTTTCTCGTTGACCAACTTTATCAGATCGCTAGGTACCTAATTCATCTGGACCAGCAGATTTATTGGTTTTCATAGAGTGTATTGCCTGACTAACCTCTGATTTGGTTATCTCTGGGCCCACATCTCGGGTTTGGCTATCTACGGATGTGCTAGCTTCTCTCTGGTCATGCAATAGTTCCTCGATGTACTCTTTCCATCGTCGTAGTTTTCGTTCTGTTTCCATTATAATATTTCCATTTTTGTCGAGCAATATATTTGAGGTTCTTCTATTTCCTATTCCGGCTAGTTCTTTGACTTTTTTTTGTAGGTTGAAGTCGTCATATCTGTTTTCTCCGATATATCCACATCTAAAATGTTTCCAATTTTCTGCACATATCTTCGTTCAAGGTATACAATTCAACACCATAAAAAAGGACAGAGAAGACGTAACATCGTAGCATTCTTACTTTTATGCCAAGAGAGAGATTGTGGCTCTTGAAGAAAAGCCTCATTTGGTTGAAGGTGGATCTAGTTTTTCTGATGTGCGCTCTTATCTCTTTGTTGTTGGCCCATTATTCATTTATTATAGTGCCGAGGTAGTTGTAGTGCGTAAATATTTCTGTTGGGGTTTGACCTTCTGTTATACTATTCTTGTTAATTTTAAAGATAGATGAAGATATTTTAACAAATTGGTGTCTAAAGGGAAGATGAAATCGTAATAAACTGATGATGCCTGAAAAAGTGGGAAGCAAAATAGCTTGACTGGGAAAGCTACAAACGTCAAGAATACATAAAACCTAATGACAATAATAATTATATTATTGTTTTTCATGTTAAAATTATAAGCCTATAAAAATTTTTTTTGGCACACAAATTTTACTAAAACCTAACCACATTTCAAAAATAATTATTTATACAATAAAATAAAAATGTGTGTACCATTTTTATATATTCGGCTGCAATACGAAGGAAAAACAATCTTACTTTTTAATTAGAATAAGGAGTGCAGCCAGTCCCTTTAACTGCAATTTTCTGCTCTTATTGGAGCTTCATCAGAAGGAACGTAGGCACTGTTCTCCTTAATCCAATCAAATCGCATCGAAATGTTTTTCCAAATATTGCAGCCAAAATGATGGTATTGGGTGGCTAGCGCCATCTGGCCGTAAAAATACGAAGCAAGCTTTCAATCCTAATAGCAAATAATTAATATTGAAAAATATCAAAAATTACTAAAAGATTTTTAAATTGAAAACTTACTGGTACATCCCCATGTATACACCTCCAAGACTTCTACAATTTGCAAGTCATATGGATGCTGCAGTAAAGACGATAGGGAAGGAATTCTAAACTTTGCAATTCAAATCCCCCGTCTGCAGCCGGTTAGGAACTGAAAGATGCACCATAGTTACTCTACTGAGTAATAAGAAAATAAAATAAAAATGTGTGTACCATTTTTATATATTCGGCTGCAATACGAAGGAAAAACAATCTTACTTTTTAATTAGAATAAGGAGTGCAGCCAGTCCCTTTAACTGCAATTTTCTGCTCTTATTGGAGCTTCATCAGAAGGAACGTAGGCACTGTTCTCCTTAATCCAATCAAATCGCATCGAAATGTTTTTCCAAATATTGCAGCCAAAATGATGGTATTGGGTGGCTAGCGCCATCTGGCCGTAAAAATACGAAGCAAGCTTTCAATCCTAATAGCAAATAATTAATATTGAAAAATATCAAAAATTACTAAAAGATTTTTAAATTGAAAACTTACTGGTACATCCCCATGTATACACCTCCAAGACTTCTACAATTTGCAAGTCATATGGATGCTGCAGTAAAGACGATAGGGAAGGAATTCTAAACTTTGCAATTCAAATCCCCCGTCTGCAGCCGGTTAGGAACTGAAAGATGCACCATAGTTACTCTACTGAGTAATAAGAAAATAAAATAAAAATGTGTGTACCATTTTTATATATTCGGCTGCAATACGAAGGAAAAACAATCTTACTTTTTAATTAGAATAAGGAGTGCAGCCAGTCCCTTTAACTGCAATTTTCTGCTCTTATTGGAGCTTCATCAGAAGGAACGTAGGCACTGTTCTCCTTAATCCAATCAAATCGCATCGAAATGTTTTTCCAAATATTGCAGCCAAAATGATGGTATTGGGTGGCTAGCGCCATCTGGCCGTAAAAATACGAAGCAAGCTTTCAATCCTAATAGCAAATAATTAATAATTAATATTTAATATAATTATTTATAATAATTAATAATTAATATAATTATTTATACTTATGTAGGTATTCGCATTCTTATACGAGTATTAGGTCCAATTGAGCATCTTCCGATTTCGCTTGTACTAATTTACCTGTCTATTTATCTAATATTTGTATTGTAAGTCTTATCATGAGATAGCAGTGTACGGCTCGATTGTTATGGCAAAAAAGGCCACTGATATGTGTCTAGGTGTCAATACATCACCTTATACGATTTGAAATACTGCCGGTAAAGGTAAAAAAATAAGTAAACTCTTTTTGATTCTAAAAATAAATATATTCCATAATAGTCACTTCTTATCTTTGATTATACTCTTTAATACAATGAATTAAATTAGATCAGATAAGTTTACATTAGAATTTAGATAGATGTCAACAAGAGATGGAAAAATTACTTTGAGTTTATTAAATGAAGAATTTGACAGGAAAGAAGTTGACTTAACGGAGGCAGTAACAGCAATGGTCACCAAAATATCAAACTAGGATGAGGTTCAAGCACTTCAAAATATAAAGAAGGGAAAAACAGTTGGACCAGATGATATTCCTGAGGAAATGTGAAGAGCATTAGAAGAGACAGGAACAAATTGGCTAACAGGTTTATTTAATAGAATTATGGAAGTTGGACAAATGCCAGACGAATGAAGACATACAACAGTAAAAACGGTATAATGTACAAACTACAGGGCCATAAAGCTACTTAGTCACACCATGAAAATGTAGGAGAGAGTAACTGATAGACGGATAAGTGAAGAAACCGAAATAACTGATAATCAGTTTGTCTTTATGCAAGGCATACCCACAACAGATGCAATTTTCATTATGAGGCAATTAATGAAAAAATACAGAAATAAACAAACAAACACTCATTTGGTATTCATTGCTCCTAAGAAAGCATATGATAGAGTTCCTCGAGAGATTTTGTGGTGGGCACTCAATAAGAAAGAAAGGAGTCCCTGGTGAATAGGTAAAGATTGTGAGGGATATGTATGAGGGAGTAACAACTAGTGTTAGGACAGCTGTGGGAGAGGCTGATAAATTTCATGTGAAAGTAGGATTGCACAAAGGCTCGATGCTTAGTACTTATTTATTCTTTTTAATTTTGGATCAGATAACAGCGAAACTACAAGGTAACATTCCATGATGCTTAATGTATACTAATGATATGATACAGAGTTAGTAGGAAATAGTAAAAGCGATTTAGAACAAAAGCCATAACAGTGGAGACAAGCTCTCGAAGAAAAAGGGTTAAAACTGAATAGGACAAAGACAGAGTACCTATTTGGAATTTTCATTCAAACATGGAGTTACTATTAATAAAATGATGTCTATCCAATGAATCTGAAGGGAAATATTCTATAAAACAGCCATAAGACCAGTTATAATGTACGGAACTGAATGTTGGCCAGTTAAAAAGAAAGAGTAACAACGAATGCATATGGCGGAAATGGGAATGATTATACTAAATTTACATTCAAATGCAGTAGAAATAAACAAATCAAGACACGTTAAATGCTACTAGGAGCACTCCCGAATCATAATTTACAATGTATAAACTTTGGAAATCATGATTTGGGATTTACAATGTATATAGTTACGGTAAAATTGATAATTGGTAATTGTATACAATTACCGGTAATTGTATGCAATTACCAGAACCGATGGTAAATGTAGAAAATTATTTTCAATTATCTACTTTTACCGGTAATTGTATACAACTACCAAGGACCAGTGGTAAAAGTAAGATGATGAATAAAAAGAATAAATTTCAACAGCTACTCCAGAAGTGTACCTAATTTTTACTAAGTTGATTTTTACTTGATACTACTACTTTACTTACTTACGATTTGTTGTGACATGGCAAACCCTCATGGAACTTGGAATTATACAACTTTCCATTTTTTACATTTACATTTATCTGTTTTACATTTACTTTTGCAAGCACATCGCTGATAGCCTTGCCCACCCGACAAAGACGTTTTTTAACATACCTGCTCTCGCAATGATAAATGTTTAGTTTTGAAACTATGTCTAAAGAAATGAATGATTAACAAAATGTCGAAACCCAAAAGACTCCATTTTCAAACAAATAAATGTTTAAAAATAATAAAATCTTTTGGATTTCTTAGTTCGGAAACAGATTCTCTCTTATACCTATTCCCATCCTTCTAAAAATTGCAAGGAAAAGGGTGATGAATGTATAGACATGGGGAGTCTACATAGTTGCACTCCACAACATATCAATTCACCGAGGTAAAGATCAACAAATCTGCTTCCTAGTACTCGATACGTGAGTAAAACCGTGGGTAGATAAAAGGCATTATATTTAATTTCGATTCAGAGATCATTACCATCTTTCTATGGACCATTTCGAACTCTTTTGTTCTCATCAGAGAGCATCATTACAGTTGCTTTCCTGATGAGAACAAAATAGTTCGAAATGGTCCATAGAAAGATGGTAATGATCTCTGAATCGAAATTAAATATAATGCCTTTTAAATGAATGATTCTTTGCAGAAGGTAAATTTATTTCTGCTATTTCTGCTATACAACTGTAGCAGTCGCCCTTCTTTAGGACCCAATTTGCATAATTCATTTTAAACCCTCATAAAAACTAACAGCCAAACGTATTTAATGTTTTAAGCATTTTCTTCGCTTGCTATTCAAAGGCCTTCCTTTGCACGTGTCCGTTTAACTGCAACAGAATCTCGCCTCTCTGAAACTTGATTAGAAAATCGTTCTTCTTGAATCGCATTAGATTCATTCACTGATGGTTGTTCAGGTTTTTATGGTTCTTGTTCTATTAGAAGCTCGTTTGGTCCATCCACGTCTGCTTCTTCACGTTCTTTAGAATCAGGACCTGACTGGGTTTCTTCTACTTATTCTTCTATTTCCAAATCTTCTTCAGTCGAAATATTTTCTAAAGGATCTATCTCCTGGCAGTGATGAAGTTTTGAAACCAATTTTGGCAGGAACTCCAAACGTTGCTTCATACGGACTGCACTTGATGCGATAAGGGTAAGATCGGTACTTGGCGAATTGTACAGATCGAAGACGCTCTAACAACTTGTTTCTTTGCTTTCCAACTAGTATATTTTCAGTGTCTTGATTCGCAACAGATATTTGTGACTGACTATGTCTTGGCTTACCGTGCACTATCTCTAAATCTTTCAACGTGGATTACAGTTCTTCTATAATTATGTTGGAGAATTCTCGTTCATTTTAATTTTGAAGAATGCTAGGAGCTCTAAATGCACAAAATATGTCAAGAAGAACTAAAACTTCTTCTGCACGTTTAGTTTTCAACGGCTGTAATTGTACAAATTTTGTTAAGTGATCTTGGTAGACAACAATGAACTTGAATTCATTATCTGCTTGGGCTTGTATATCTATCAAATCTATTTGACCTCTACTATCATTTCTTTTTGACAGTATAGGTTTCGCTACTAAACCTGTTTTGGGAACTTTAGATTTTTTCGACAGTTTCACACAGATCCAAATATATTGTTATAATTTCTACAGTTATGTATTGTGGCTTTCCGCTTGTGTCTCTATCGTTGAAATTTGATCTTCTTACTTTTACCAAGATCCTCTGAAAAATGTATACAATTACCGGTAATTGTGTACAATTACCAAATTATCTACTCTTACCGAAACATATACATTGTAAATTATGATTCGGGAGTACTCCTAGTAGCATTTAACGTGTCTTGGTTTGTTTATTTCTACTGCATCTTAATTGTAAATTTAGTGTAGATTAATGAGTTACAAAAATAATATAAGTAATTAAAAATGAATATATTAGAGGAAGTCTAGGTGTTTCACCAATTGATGCCAAAATGAGTGAACGTATTAAGATGGTTTGGTCAACGTCAAGACGTTAATCACCCAGTATGAAGAATTGCTGATCTGAGAGTTCGTGAAAGGAGTAGAAAAGAGTAGAAGACCAAAGAAGACCTTGGAAGAGATACTTGGTCAGGTCATGTCGGTAAAAGGGATTGATATTGGCATTGCCCAAGATAAAACAACTTATGAAGACATGTGATTAGGGAAGCTGGCCCCGAATAAGGATAAAGACAAAGATAATGGCGTTTATTATGTTTCTTTGTAGACGTAGATATAATTAATACTGTTTTGATTTGAATTATAGTGAAAAATGAAACTCTACTTCACTGTATTACTGTCGTAGATTCGTGTCATTAAGAAATAGGAAGAAGACGTATTAGTACGAAAGCTCAAAAGTTACTTCCTTAATCCTATTACCTCAAAACACAGTCTGAAATAGCATACAATTGTATTGTAAATCGTGTGATACATATGTTTTGGTATTCAGGAATCTGATCGTTTATTATTATATGAATAAAAGTCAAATTATTCGTATTTCTTATATTTATTAGACAAATAACGACAATTATTATTAATAAATTAAATATGGATAAATTAGAATACTCATGTTTTTTCTTCTTTTTGTGATGTATTTCTTTAGCTATCTATTATCCAAATTTAGCCATATGGTTCACACTCCCTCTAAGGGGAAAATTGACTCATCCCAGATACCTACGGTATCAAAAGGATTGAACTCTGGTGGGACTCTTTCCGTGTTATCGAGCTCTATAGGTGACTTGGTACGCAGGTGTATCTCCCAAAAATTTTCGTACACATCTGGCCGTTGCGGGCGTTGCGAGTAGTACAGCTTTCTGCATTGTCTTGTAAAGGTGTTCATTTAGACCCAGCTTTTTTATGCTTTCGAGGAGGTTCTTCGGTATGACTCCAGTAGTAGACATAATAATAGGTATCGTCTGGGTACTTTGCATTCTCCATTGTCTTCGTATTTGAATTTCCAGATCTCTGTACTTCGCGATCTTTTCAGTAAATTTACTACGTAGATTATTTTTGTTAGGTATCGCCACATCAATTATTAGTGTTGTTTGTCTTGTTAATTTATTAACTAGTACGAGATCTGGTCTATTATGTGCCACTGTTTGGTTTGTGAGCACAGTGCGGTCCCAGTATAGCTTGTAGTTGCCATCCTCAAGCATACCTTCAGGGACGCATTGATAATACGGGAGATGGTCCGTTTGGAGAAGTCCCAGCTTGATCGCTATCTCTTGATGAAGAATTTTTCCCACTACGTCATGCCGTTCCTTGTATTCAGTTGCAGCAAATGCCTGGCAGCCCCCTGTAATATATTGGATGGTTTCTTGGGTTTTACATCCATACCGGAATTTGTCATTTTGGACCTGAGGGTATTTGATGATATATTTCAGGTAACTTTTGGTTGGTATAACCTGATTCTAAATGGCGAGTAATGAACCTTCCGTTTCAGGAAACATCTTTCCTGATGTCAACCAATAGTTCGACGCTGTATTTTCGGCATAGACTTGGCTGACCCCATTGGGATATCGCACGTGCATAGGTTTACCCATCGAGGTGCGCATTTTCCGTCCTTTGTAAGGTGGTTTATGCGCATTTCTGGTTCCCTCAGTTTGATCGGTGTTGTGTCATCTACTGCGCAGATAGCGCGATGTAGAGTAGATGTCTCAGCCTGCATCTGAAAATAAGTTCTTAAATTAGCAATTTGTTTATCTAATTGCTCACCTATATCCATAAGTCCTCTTCCTGATAAATTCCGTGGTAATGTCGTTCTTTCTACTGCACTTCGAGGATGGTGTTTTTGTGCCTTTGTGAGAAATGTTCTTACTTTCCTCCGAAGACCTTCTATATTCGTTGGCTATCTATTATCATTAGTAGGTACTCCTTTCTTTGTCTCACTTCTTCTATTTCTATAATTAGTGCGTTTTTTGTTAATTTGTTGCTATTTCTGAAACAAGTTCAGAAAAAAAGAAAATAAACGGTAATAATTGTTTTTGTGAGAAAAGTAAGGTAAAATGCACAAGAAAAAAACCACTTTCACAGGGTTACTATAACATAACGAGACCATTAAAACGAAGAAGAAAACAGAACGAATATTTGATAAATATTATTAACATCACTCAAAGTGACATATAATATCATGAAATAATAAACAAATATACACAAAAATCAAATATTATAAAATACTATTATAACAAAAAATTTTAGTTACCAGATGTGGCACATATAACAAGAAACAAATTTTCGAACGATTTTTTTGTATCTGTCATGAGCACAAAAAGACATAAACCAAGATCTCTTGATAGAGATCCTTCCAGAGACCATAATGTTGTACAAAATAGCAGGTCTAGATCAGAACCGCAAAGAAGTAAGTCATCATCTTCATCAGTCTTCTAAAATGACTGATTAAATGGATGGTAAAATACCGACATGTGCTTATCTTTAAAGCGGCTACTCGAATTTCTTAAACATTTGTACCAAACATTGATACCGCCACGTTGTTGCGCATTCTGACCGATTTCCGTTTCTACTGTACTTATATAGAAAACATGTCTAATGTATTTCTATTGGAATGACCAAAGACCAAAATAATATACTAACTTTAACAGAATATGTACAAACTGAAGTGTCCTTACTAAATTTGTGTATTAACTTTACTTTGTTCGTCTTTATTTACTTGATTATGTAAAAAATTTTATTCTAAACATAACAATTATTATGTACAATTTATTTTTCGACGATACAAGAAACGCACTACTTCATGCCAAAATAATTAATACCTAAGCATTTCAAGTTATGATATATGTATATGTTTTTAATTTTTTTCTGGAATCGTCGAGGCTGGCCCTCGGAGAGATCAGCTTTTTCCGATCTTCCATCCTGACCTCTAGTAATGGGACTGGTTTTTGGCGGCTGAACAAAACTAACCTTAAATATTATACACTGCTTTCTAAAGTATTTTTAAACGTTTTTATATACTTGGCTTCGTCTTTGTCACTGTCTCCGCAAATTTTGTAATCCATTTTAAACAGAGTTCTAGGCTACCTAGGCACCTGAAATTTTCAGAATAGCTCAGAACTTGCTAACAATGCAATATTTAACTGCTATTATATGGATAAATCTTCTTCTTCTTCTTCTTCTTCTTCTTCGTGCGACTAGGATTACTCCTCTTTGTCTACCTCTTATTCTGTTTCAGTTGTTATTGACTGTACATTGTCTTTCCACCTTTTCGGCGCCCTTCCAACGGGTCTTCTTGTATACGGCTTGTTATTTTTACAGATGTTCGCTAATCTATATGGTTCCATTCGGTTTACATGTTCGTTCCAGTTTTTCATTATGGATAAATCAATTTTTTTTTAATTTCAAACTATGTATTTTAAAAATGTGACTAATGCAATGGCATTTAGATTCCATTTTAAAGTACGTCAACAAATCGATAATTAAAAATTGATGGTGGATCAGTGGTAGAGCATTAGACTGCAGATCGAGAGATCCCGAGTTCGAAACCCGGCTGTTGCGTATCTTTTTTTAATTTTTTAAATAAATAATTAAAAGTTATATACTTAAAGTTCATATTTTATAAGTTAATTATTATACTGGGTTGGGATAAAGTATGGAACCAAGCAAATATCTTTGAAACGAAAAGAACAATATTTATGAAACTTTGCATGTAAGTACAGTAACGCAAAAGGCATCTGTTGCCATATTTCTTGTTACTACTCCACTTCCGGTTTCACCGGAAATACCCTTAACCTATGTACCTAATTTAAATGGGACACCCTGTATATTTTTGCGGATTTTAAAAGAACTTGTTATTTTTAATTCATACATACCTTCGCACACATCTTATGGAAAATATAATGTCACTCAAATTCAATAAAATTTATATGAATAGATTCGTTTCAAATTAACGCTCAATTCTTATCATTGCGCCAACTCTTAATTTTCAATAATAGGAGCAGAAATTGATATAAATCAATCTGAAATCAAATGGGTAGGTACATAAGTTAGAGAGAGAAAAAATATTTTAAAATACCCAGATTATCGGTAACTTCATAAATCTTCTCGGGCTATTAAGCATCTTACTATAATAGTTTCACTAATCCGCTTAGGCCCAGCGGGGTTTAAGCTGTTTTGAATAGCACCCAGAGCAATAGTGATTATAACTGACACGTTTATGAACTCCAAAAATGTGATTTCGATAAATTTTAATTGCAATTTGCGCCGTAATTAATCATAATTAAGAGTTGGCACAATGATAAGAATTGACAATGATTATTTTCCATAAGATGTGTGCGATGTCCTTTGGTAGAAAAAAATTGTTAAAAAGTGTCTGTAGATAATTTTTTGTATTAATACAACGTACTAGGAAATAAACGAGTACCATCTATACTGTAGACTAAAATTGTTGTTTACATGCACTGCATGAGTTATTTGAATTTAGTATAGTAGGTAAAACTTTTACTGAACTAATTAACAGAAATGAGTTGTATTAAAAATTGTTCATTTAAGTGAAAAAGATCGTATTGAAATATTAATGATAATCGGTTATGGTGAATTTTCATTTTTTGGAAGTGAATTTTCCAAATCGATGGATTGGACGTAGAGGATTCATAGAGTGACCCGCACGTTCTCCGGACCTCAACCCGTTAGATTTTTTTTCTTTGGGGTTATCTAAAATCACGTGTTTACGTTAGACGACCAAAATGCTTGCAGGATTTGAGACAAAGAATAATAATTGATGAATGTGAACTAATACGTGGAGAAATCTTGCAAAAAGTGACTCACGAATTTATTTATAGGCTTGCACGTTGTCAGGAGGTAAACAGCAAACATTTGCAACATTTGAAATTGTTTATTTTTAATTTTTAATATCATTGGTCTAACGTAAATAAATTAACCTATTTTTTAACTGTAAAGAGATTTATTTCTTGTTTTAATAGTTTTTTTAATAGTTTTTTCTTCCAAACTTGGTATGTATGAATTAAAAATAACAAGTTCTTTTAAAATCTGCAAAAATATACAGAGTAGAGTGTCCCATTTAAAGTAAATAAGTTAAGGATATTTCCGGTGAAACCGGAAGTGGAGTAGTAACAAAAATATGGCATCAGATACCTTTTGCGTCACTGTACTTGCATGAAAAGTTTCATAAATATTGTTCTTTTTGTTTCAAAGATATTTGCTTGGTTCCATACTTTATCCCAACTCGGTATATAAATTGAAACAACAAAATAGTTTATAATTTTATATTGGGTCCTATAAATAATGAAAACGTTTTATTATAAAAAGTTCTTTTTTATAAAAGTGTAATTATTTAAAACATAGTTTTCTATTTATGTATTTTTTGCAGGTGTCAGAAGTAGTTATCCTCCTACAGAAACATACACGACAGCTGTGGAACCATCTACAAATCGACGAATTTTTTCAAGAGGAATATGCGGTCTACCAGATTTTTATTCCAAACTTCTCGGTCCTACAGCGGAAGAAACATTGTTAGTAGGATTCAAAACCTTCCTCAAAATAGGTTTAGCTTGCAATTCGGATAGCGAACTAGGAGATTATACAATGTCAACATCTATAATAAGTGTAGGTCTAATCATGATCACTATTTAGTTATATATATTAAGAATTTCAACAGTATTCACGGTATTCCTTCACTCAACAGTTTTCTCCAATTCTTTCTGTTTTGCCAGTTCACTTCCTGCACATTTCTTTTTTCCATTGCTTCGTTCACTTCATCTCTTAAAGATCTTCGGGGTCTGCCTCTCCTCCTTCTTCCTACTCTTCCCACTCTGTTATTCTGTTTATACAACGTTTTTTGTCTGCTCTTCTGACCTGTCTGTACCAGGTTAATCTTTTCTTTTCTATGTAGTCTATTATATCTGAGTTCTTTTCCATTGTTTTCTTAATCTCTATATTATTTATTCTATTTCTTCTTGTTACTCTGCAGCTTCTCCTTAGGAATTCCATCTCTGCTGCTCTTATTTTGCTTCTGGTTTTCTTATTTATTATCCAATTTTCACACCCATAAGCGAGGATACTTTTGGTATGGTGTTATATATTCTTCTTTTTGTTTTTATACTGACGTTCTTATCCCAAAGTACCGGGTTTAAATTTGGTACACAGTCTCTTGTTTGTCCTAGTCTATTTTGTATATCTTCTTGGGTTGTTCCTTGTTTGACATTATGAAACCTATATACATACTTCTATTTGACTATTCCCTTGATTTGTTTACCTTCGTCTATTTCCAGCTGTTTTATTTCTGTATTCTTCGTTGTTAAGTATTCAGTTTTCTTTAAGTTTATTTCCATCACGTTCTTTGTATATTCCTGTTCCAGTTTTCTCATCAAAAAATTGAGGTCATCTTCGTCTTGTGCTATTACTATTTGGTCGTCAGCAAAACTTAGGGTATATAGGTGTGCGCTTCAGGGCCGCCGCTAAAGTGTTGGCCGCCCGTGTGCAACTTAATATTTGCCGCCCCCTTCCAACACTTTAGTCGTTTGAACATAGGTACTATATAGTAAATGTGCAGGAGACCGTAACGCGTATATGAATAATAATAATTGCTCTGATCTTGACGTTACTTTTAGACCTGGATCCCGCGTATCAAAAAAGTTATTATTATTATGTCAATAATAATATACAGAAATGCAATCTTGCACCAATACCTATATGTGTAAGTTTTGTTTACAAGACTACTTACAACATTCGGCATGCTTAATTGTTTACTAATACATATATTTAAATACATATTTGAAATACAGTAGTGTGCAAAAGAAACGGGCACACTACTATTATATTACAAACAAAATAGTTTATCAAAAGCGTGTCTAAAATCATCAAATTCTCAACTTAGACTGAACTATAACCCGTCTATTATAACCATACATAAGCATAAAGGAACAATATTATAATAGAGCAACCATCGAGTAATAAAAAATATTTTTTCAAACCATCGAGTAATAAAAAAAAGACTTTTTTATTACTTAATGAGAGCAAGTTAACAAGCACTTATCTAAATTCTCGGAAAGTATCCTATTGTTGTAACTCTCTTAACAAATCATAAATGTTCAGAATTTTAAAAAAGCGCATATTGACCACGTAGATACAAAAAAGTCCGAAAGTCGCCATCCGTCCGATCTGCCAGCCACTTTGAATTAAAAAGCATTCTTGGAACTACTTTATGACTACAGCTGCAAAAGGGCAGTTCATATATAATAAATAACATTTTCTGGCATTTTTGTTTAGATTGTTTGGAATATTAGAGTTTATAGAAATATCTGAATCATTACTATTTAATTTTTTAAATTTATTTTCGTTTTAAAAAAAGTATTATCATCAGTGGCCTGCTTTTGGCCGCACCTATAATCGGCCGCCCGTGTGCGATGCACACTTTGCACACATGGTAGCGGCGGCCCTGGTGCGCTTCTTACTGGCATACCCATTTCTTCGCAATTTATTTTCCATGATTTCAGGGTTTTTCCAGGTATATTTTAAACAAGGTAAACCAATTAAAAAATTGATTTCGTTTTGCGGCAAATTCTTTTATTTACTTATAACTAACCACTTTATTTCACTCTGGGTTGCTTTTAATGTATATTGCTATCCCTCTGTATTGCGATGTATCTCTTTGATTAGATATTACGTATACTTGTACTTGAACTAGCTGTAATAAATATATTCATTATCATAGGAAGGATCTGGAATATTTACGGAGAGCGAACAAGACAATTTAGGACCAAATGACGAAAATAGTCCAAAACAGATCGATATCTCCACAGGAGCTTCTACTTCTGATCGACATAAAACAGAACTTGGTAATTATTTGTTATGATATTAAAAAAACGCGGTCAAACTTAAAGTTAGATATTTACTTACTTATACCGTGGCTCTACACAGCATATTATGTTTGCCACCCATCCCAATAGTGACATCCCAGTCACCATTTCTTCTTATCATATTATATCTTCTTCAGTAACATCTCTTTTTTCGACTTTTTTATGCTGATCGCAATATGTATATACTTACCTATCTCCTTTTACCGCTAGGCCCAGAAACAACAACTTTCTTGTCCATCGTATTTCTATCTATCTATAAGCGAGGTTCCTACAGTCTCTGTCTCTTCTCGTATTTCGATCGCCATTGTTTTCTGTCCACCCATTCGTCTTCTTTGATGGCTCTATTTCTCATGATGTGCATTTTCCTCACAGGCAGCTGAAGGCCTTCCCTTCTTCTTCTTTGTTGTGGTATGTAATTTAAAGCTTTCTTTGACCATATATCGTCATTCATTCGTTTCACGTGACCATACCACACTAGTTGTCTCATTTCAATTCTATCTACACTGGAATATACAGTATTTGCCCGCCTTTAATATCTTCATTCCGGATGTGATCTTTTTTGGATATACCACACTCTCTCTTTAGATAATCCTTTTCTACTACTTCTATTATTTTTTTATCTTTTTTCGTGATCTGCCAAACTTCTGCCCAATAAGTCATAATAGGCTCTACCAAGGTACTATAGATTATCAATTTCGTTTTTGTCTTATATCTTTAGACTTAGACCATAGTAGAGAGCCTAGAATGTTTACCGCTTTTTTGCCGTGCTGCGTTCTGCTTTCGATGTCTCTTTTGGTAGTGCCTTCTTTAGATATTATAGATCCGAGATATTTATATCCTTTACATGTTTTTGTGGTTCTAATTTCTAACTATGGATCTTCTTCATCATCCACCATTTTAAGATAGTCTGTCTTTGACATATTCATATTGAGGCCCCATTTTTCATACTCTTTCTTTCGTTTTCTAAACATGTAGTCCATGTCTTCCTCATCATTCGCTACGATTACCTGATCACCTGCGAAAAACAAAGTTTTTAGACTTCTACCACCACCTGTGTCTATTCTCATTCCGGATACTTGTTTCCTCTACTGCTCTAACGATGATTTAATCATTGTTTTTACCATTTTGCTCATCCATCTTATTTACCATTTCATTTTTTATTCTCAGATTACGATGAAACGTTAATAAACAAACGAAGAAAGCCATCCAAACAATCCAATGACTTTGAAAACGATCAAGAAGAAACCATTATTTCACATCCAACAAAATATATTAAAGAAGAATTAGACCCTACAAGCGTTGAACAAAAAGAAGCACCACAGACATCAGAAAAAAAATCTGATAGCAAAAATGGATCTCAACTTTCACAAACCTTCGATCAAATCAATGATAAATTAGATGAAAAAGTATCGAAAATAGAAGATAGCACCGAGAAAGAAGATGAAAAAACTAGCACAAAAATCATATCAACTGATAGTGTACCTATGTCGTCTTTTCACTCAACATCTTCAAATCCTCAACAACCATCGGCAGAAGTTAGTATAACTATATCAATAGAAAAACCAGAATCGAAGACGAAAAAATCGTCAATAATTAGTAAGGAAGAGGCAAAAGATGTAAAATTGGAGGAGATAAAAGAAGAAGCTGACGAAAATGTTAAGGAAGATAAAGGTATTAAACAAGAACCTGTTGATGAAACAAGTGATAGAAAATCAAAATTATCTTCCATAAAATCATCTGAATACAAACCAACTGAGCCCAAAGAGAAAGAAGAAATCCAGTCAATAAAATCAGCTACTTCTGACTTAAGCCACAAAAGATCAAAATCAGCTTCAATAGAGCATGAAACAAATGATAGAAAATCAGATGCGTCTAAAGAGAAAGAAGAAATTCAATCAATGAAATCAGCTACCTCTGATTTGAGCCACAAAAGATCAAAATCAGCTTCAATGGAGCTTGAAACCAGTGAGAGAATGTCCAGTCAAAGAAAGAAACCCAGAGAAACCCAGTCAATGAAATCAGCTACTTCTAATTTGAGCTACAAGAAATCAAAATCGGTTTCGATAGAGCTGTATGAAGTCCAACCAGCAACACCAGAAGAGGTAAGTGTAGGTCAGTCAAAGAAAGAAGTTACTGAAGAACCTGGACAGGACAGAGCAACTGCATCAAAAGATCTGGTCAAACAAGAGCTTAGTGAACTCGTGTCTAAACCAACCAATGACATTCCCAGTAAAGTATCTACAAAATATATTTTGGAACCATCTCCTGGTAAAATAAGTAGTCAATCAAACAATATTTCAAAGTCAGCTCTAACTGATGCTTTAAAGAAGCTGTGTAGTTGTCATTCACAACAAGTAAACAACAGATGTGCACAGATTTATCCAGAATGTCGTCCACAGAATGTAAAACAATCTTTGAAAATTCAACATAGTAAGTAACTTTTATAAATAAATAATTTAAACTAACATAAATACACTGCGCGTCACAGAAAATTTAAGAACATTTTCAACGAAAACATTTCGTTTAGAAATTCGCAAAAGTGTGTGTGTTATTGCGTTGCCGCTCCTGCAATACTCAGATCAGATTTATCGATGGATTCTTATGTAGTTTTTCTTCTGAATCCAAATCTGAAAACGGCATTTCGATATTTCTAACCGTCTTCGAGATACTCGACCTCAAAGTCTAAAATGTGACGTCACAATCGTTTTATTTTCTGCCGACACACTACACGTCCAGCTGAAATCGTTGCTATTAAGTAGGCTAGTTTTCAACGAAAACATTTCGTTTATAAATTAGCAAAAGTGTGTGTGTTATTGCGTTGCTGCTCCTGGAATACTCAGATCAGATTTAGGGGAAGGGGGGGTATGATGGGGTAGCTAAAGAAAATAACAAAAATACAACATAATTACTACGTTTATTACTATTACTAATTGATGGCGCGTTACGTCATTAATCTAATTATGATTTGGTACAATCTTTGGAAATTCAACCTATCACATTTTTCAACAATTAGCCATTAAAAAGAACATTATAAAAAACCATCTTGCCCCATACTATGGGGTATGATGGGGTAATGGAATTGGAGCATGATGGTGATGCTAATTAATTCTCACAAAACAAACAAAAATGTGTATTTGCTCCAGATCTTCATTGTCCACCCTAGCACAAGCATTGTGAGCTCAACATCCACAGATCTGGCAGCCTACCCAGGGTTCTGACGATATCACTTTATCTATGGCTGTTTTCATAGCATCTCTCGACCACTCTCCTCTTTTTGTTTTTTCTTGTAAGTACGTACCATGGTATTATCTAAAACAATAATCCAATGTTATTTATTAAGAAATTTAAATTAACCCAGACTTACCACCAATGTCCCATCATACCCCGCACCCAATACCCCATCTTGCCTCAAAAGGTAACTTTGAACAAAAAAAAAATTCACTAATTAAATGTTTAACGTATCCACACAAACAATATGCCATTATCAAAATAAGAATACTAGTAAACAACGATAAAAAAGACATTAATGAGGTGATCATAATTAGCTTAAAATAACGATGGTTGTCCTTGCACAAAATTAGATCAACGGAGCGCTAAAACAGTTTTCCGTTTGTAAACAAAAAACGCGTGCACTTTCATTCACGGTTTCTCTTGCAGTGACCGTTAATCGAATAACTCTTCTTATTGAGTTACTGCATGCTATTCACCAACGTGTAGTTTCTTGTTTGTGTGCGGTACCCCGTCTTACCTCGCGACCCCGTCATGCCCCCCATTCCCCTATCGATGGATACTTATGTAGTTTTTCTTCTGAATCCAAATCTGAAAACGGCATTTCGATATTTCTAACCGTCTTCGAGATAATCGACCTCAAAGTCTAAAATGTGACGTCACAATCGTTTTATTTTCTGATGACACACTACACGTCCAGCTGAAATCGTTGCTATTAAGTAGGCTAGTTTTTTAATCTCGATTTGTTAAGCAAAGCATAGGTTATTTACATTTGAGTTTGACACTTCGTGAATGTCAAACTAAATTTTAAATGAAGTATTAATAAAACATCAATGACATTTGATAGTGAATTTAATTATTATATAAAATAAATAAGATGTTAAAAAATACAATTTGAGTATATTTTAAAAGCAATAATTTATTAACAGCTTTAAAAAGGTTTATACGAGTATACGGCCTCCCCTTTATGATAAATGGACTGTTCCAAAACTTGACACAACTGGCTAGTAATTTTAGTAGGTAATTTTTTTGTTTCTTGCGAATTTTGCCAAAATTGGCAAAATTACTAATTATTTAGTAATTATTAACTAATTAGTAATCATTTTTTTTGCCCAATTGGCAAAATTATTAACTAAAATCACTAGCCAGTTGTGTCTTAGTTTAGCAAACCGACAGTATATGAAATAATATTGTTTGGTATAAAAAATTATGGTCTGAAATGTGCAATTACATCCTTCTAATGGAAAAAAATATTTGAAGATTTTTCTCAAATTATGGATACCAACAACATTTTCATTTATAACTCTTTTATTTTTAATTTGACGAAGAAAAGTTATTCTTCATAAAAAGCTCTTCATGTTCTAAGATTTATGATGCAACTATCAAATATAAAATATTATTAATTTTATACGAGGTATATAAAAAATATTAATTTCGATCAAGAGTAAACTACCTTTATAGTTCATAACATTTAAATTAGAATGATATAATTGCATGTTAAAACATAATTATTAATTCTAAACTACTTTTCATAATAGCAATTATCCATATTATGAATTAAAATACGTAAATAAACAAAGTTTTCGTTATGATAATGCTCGCATTTTCGGCTTGTTATCTTTTTATTTAAAAAAAAATAAAAATCTTATCTTGTAAAAGTTATATTTAAAATCCCTAAAAAGGGTTATATCACAACAGAACTTTTCGGAATCAATATTCCATCATCAGTGTTATCACAGGTCCATTACATGTTTTAAGCCACGAAGTTATAGGGGTAAAAACCCTTAAGTTGTTTTAAATTGTGAAGTTTATGGTGTTTTTTTTTAACCCAAAAATGTGTTTTTCTATTATTTAGTTAAATCGAGAACATTTCCTCCATCTTTAAGTTCACTAAAAGTTGAGGTTAGTAAAAAGTCGACAGTTTGTTCGCAAAAGTCAATCAAAAGTCAAAATGTTTCGAAAATGTCACATGAGTTGACTCCCAATATTCCAGAAGAAGATGAGGCACAAGAAGAAATATCTGAAACCTATGATCAATCGAACCAATCTGACGAATCATTGGAAGATGTACAGGTTAAAGCATCATCAGTAGCTCATAGACGAGCAGCGATTTCAGGAGAATCACTTAGTTGTTCTTCAAGGTCAGTACGCAAAATGATATATTGGCAATGAACTGTCAATACGGATGGAATGGCCCTGTCCCATTCAAATAGTGAAGCGAGATTACCACCAACATACAAGAAAGAGGTTCTAGAGAGAAACGGACAAGGTGCTGGAGAATTTGACAGGCCGTGTAATTTGAGTTGCCTATATAAATGGACCCGATTAAATCAGTATTGACAGTTCGTTGAATGGACCTCATATTTTAATTTTCAGGGCTGATTGGCAGTACATATTTCAAAATTTAAATACTTTTTGTATTTACAGAGTAAATAGAGTACAGATTACCATATTTGGTGTTTAAATCAGTTTAAATACTTTTCAGAATTGTTATTTGTATTTATCAAAACAAATACCTACTTTCCTAAAATATTTGGGAGTTAAATAATTTTAAAACTATTTAAATACTAAATTACTGACTGTTTTATATAAAGTGAAGAAGTCCTTGATTATGTTTTTATGTTACTTTTTTTTATATTTAGAATTTTACTTTTATATTTCCCCGTTTAAGTTGATATAGGCAACTCAAATTACACGGGCTGTCAAAGTCTCCAGCACCTTGCCTGTCTCTCTCTAGGACCTCTCTCTTGTATCGTGGCTGCATTAATTGTCTTCCTGCCTATTCCATCCGTATTGACAGTTCATTGTATATTGGATACTTTTTATTCTTCTTCTTCCTCGTTATAAGCAAGTCTGCTTGTTTGTTTATTGGCGGATTTATATCTAGATGGAATGCTGTCACTTTATCTTTTACGTGGTCGGACGATATGTCTTTTACCGATTGGCGATCTATCTCTTGCTATTCTGACTACACGGGTCTCCCCCATTCTTTTTTCTATTTAGTGTCCATTGGTTTATACACTGTATGTTACATTTTCTCCTAATGGCTTCACTCTTCTTTCGATCTCTCAGAGTATTTCATGTAATTCTTCTCGTTTCTGCCGTTTCCAGTAATATTTGTGTTGTGGCTGTATCGGATCTTGTTTCTGATACATTCTGATTCTCTTTCATTCTGATTGCTCTTACATTGGCTTTACAAATTCTTGACTTCATCTCAGTGTATTTGGTTTTTGTGTTTTCTAACTTCTTTGTCCAGGTCAATATTTCATTTCTATTACTTGTTCAATAGAAGAGAGTGGGACAGTACCAATGTGGATTCACAGAAGGAAGATCAACAATAGATGCTATACACACAATAAAACAAATAATGGAAAAAGCAAATGAATACAAACTGCAATTAGAAATGCTATTCATCGATTTCAAACAGGCATTTGATTCGATTAAGAGAAAACAACTAATGATTGCCCTGGAAAAATTAAAAATACCACATAAACTCAGAAAATTAATAAATATGACAATGAGAACTACCAAAATTAGCATAAAGACGCAAAGAGGCGAGACAGATGAATTCATTATAAATAAAGGAGTGAAACAAGGGGATGCCTTATCCACGACACTGTTTAATCTAGCTTTAGAATATGTACTACGAAATATAAACAAAGGAAACCTAAGAACAAGAGGTGGACAAATAATTGCATATGCAGACGACATTGTTATTATTGCAAAAAATAGAAACATAATGAAAGAAATGCTAGAAGAAATAAAAGAGAAAGGGGAGACAATGGGACTCACATTAAATGAAGAAAAGACGAAAATATTAAGACTAGGGAAACCAGCAATAAAAGGAAAAACCAAAATAGGAAATTCAGAGTTTGAAGATGTAGAACATTTCAAATACCTAGGAGTGACAATAAGCAAAACGGGTGAAAGAATACCAGAAATAAAAGAAAAAATATTGGCAGCAAATAAAGCTTATTTTGCAAATAAAACACTACTTAAAAGCAAAATACTGTCTATTAAAACCAAGATGAGAATGTATAACACCATAATTAGACCAATATTATTATACGCAGCAGAAACAATGACGATGACTAAAAAAGATGAAGAAAACTTAAGAATAGTGGAGAGAAAGATCATGAGAACCATACTGGGACCAATCAGAACAGAGCAAAATGAATATCGAAGCCGAACAAATGCAGAGATTAAGAAAGTACTAAAAGAAGATATCGTGACCAAAATAAAGCAATGCAGAGTTAGATGGTTAGGTCACATCTGGCGGGCAGGAGATGAAGCAGTGACATATGCTATGATAGAATGGAATCCAGAAGGAAGAAAGAAAAGAGGAAGACCAAGATCAAAGTGGTTGCAAGAAGTTGAAGAAGACTTAAAAAACGCAGGAGTCAGAGAATGGCGGGGAAAAACTAGAGATAGGAAAAAATGGAGAGAAATCGTTAAGAAGATAACATAAGCAAAAGGGACTGATCCTCCCTAAGAAATAGGATCTAGAAAGCTTACGCGACTTAGCCCCATATCGGGGTGTACAGTCACTATATATATATATATATATATATATATATATATATATATATATATATATATATATATATATATATATATATATATAAATGGGGTTGAAGTTTATTGGGTATCCAGCTGAATAAAACCAAGTGGTATTCTGTTTAACAAAACGTTATATTTCGCTGATTTTCATCAGCATATATATATATATATATATATATATATATATATATATATATATATATATATATATATATATATATATATATATATTACTTGTTCAATACTTATGCTATCAATTTCTATTTTACATCTGATTGGTTCTTTACTGGTTACTATATTGTTTTAGTTTTCTGAGATGAAATTGTCATATTGAATTCTTTTGCTCTTATAGAATAGAATAGAAATATGCTTTATTGTCACTGAAAATTTTTACAATTTTATGGACAAAGCTTACATACAATCAAAAGAAAAAATAATATCAACAAGAAATAACAAATAACAACTACAATTCAATAAAATTAGATAAGGACCTCTTAGGTTAAATCTATGGACCAATCTTTGCAGACTATCTTTATGTTGGTCTATCAATATTGCGTCGTCTGCGCAAAAGAGTATTTTTACTTCTTTGTTTCCCATTCTGCATCGTTTTCCTTTTTGACTCTTTTTTATTAGTCTGGTGAATCATATTGTTCAACGTCATATCTAGATCTCCTCTCTCAGCATTTAATCTGAAGCTACGACTAACAAAATTCTTGAAATTTCTGCTCTTCTGTTTAAAGTCTTTCGATTTGATGATACCATTTATCGCTTTAATATTTCTTGGAAAGTGAACTGCTAAACATTCCTTTTTAGCTGGTTTCCTTGTAGCGCAGTTTTCAGTTTTAATCATCTCATGTTATTATACCTACCACCAACTCACCAACATCGTCTTTATCTTCTCCATTTTAATACATCCTGTATCCAAAATTGTGCTCATATCTCTTATAGCTTTGTCTGCTATGTTCTTTTATCTTCTATGATCAGCAAACCTTGTATAGTTCGTCTCAACTTAACTATACACTTTACAGTATAAGGAACATAGTAATTGCAATTCTTACGAGAGTTTTTAGTGCGGTGATGCCGATTTTATCAAAAAGAATTTGTAATTGAACATTACAGAGATTAAATTAAAACTGTTTTAGAAAGGCAGTCTACAATTTTAAGATTCATATAGTTATTACGCATATGAATCCTAAAATTGTAGATTGCCTTTCTAAAACAGTTTTAATTTAATCTCTCTAATGCTCGATTACAAATTCTTTTTGATAAAATCGGCATCGCCGCGCTAAAAACTCTCATAAGGACTGCATTGCCTATGTTTCTTATACTGTGAAGTCAAGGTGAGACGGACTCTTGATATCTTTAATACATTTCAATTTTTGCGGAATCATTCGAAGGTATTCAAATTATTATTTTCATGGATAAAACGTGATCTAATTTCATATAGGTGCCAAGCGGAAAGATTTTTAGAAGGACCAATAGGTTCAAGAGAAAGAAAGATGTATTCAAGCACTCAATCAGCAAGTGAAAATCCAGAACCATCATTAACAGATTCTAAGAAAAGTAGTGTTAGCTGGAGCAGTCAACAATCTCAAAGTTTTGGTTCCGGCAAAATATCGCCTAAACTGCATACGTCGTTTGAATCCAAAAGATCAGAAGACTCAGATATAATAGAACCATCCAGGTATTCCTCAAAGAGATCACATGATGAAAGGTCCAGTGTTGTATCACAAGAATCTAAATGTTCGGGTTGTTCAAATTCCAAAAGAGTATTCAATGACGGTGTGAGTATAATTTTGTATCTTCCTCTTTTTTTATGTAGACATGACTGTCTGTTTTTCAATGTGCCTCCAATAAGTTTCCGTCTTTTGCGTGGTCTTTCCACTGATCGTCTTCCTAATGGGGAACCAGTGTGCACATTTGTACTAAGGTGAGTTAAGTTAAATCGAACTCTTTTTGGTCCCAGAATATGTGATTAAATTTATGACCTGTATTTTTGTTACACCCTGTATATAGATATTATCATATATATACGAAAAAGAATATTCACACCTTCGTCTGTCCCGCCATCTCGAGACCGGTTCCGCCATTTATGGCTCATCAGTCGAGCTTTGCCGAACAGACGAAAGCAGAGAATATTCTTTCCGTATATCCGAAGCCTTTATACAGCCATGCAGTTATTCACAGACTGGTGCACTCTGAATTATTTAGAAGCAACCTACCTTGCTTGTTTAGGTAAGGAACCTATTTGTCCCTCTACTTTGAGGACACCATATGGCGCCTGGTATTTATTAGAAAATACCTAGGACGTCAAAAAAGAAGGAAATAATTGCAACTTTCTACTTTTAAAATGTATGAAAATAATATGTAAATAATATAAGAAAAGGAATATTCACACCCTCGTCTGTCCCGCCATCTAGAGACCGGACATTTATGGCTCATCAGTCGAGCTTTGTCGAACATTATTCTGTTTATAAATAATTCAGATATTATCATCTACATACGGTTTTAAATTGGTCATGTATATGTACATATATAGAAATTATCATATATATAAGTACGATTTTAAATTTGTTATATTTCAGCTGAAAATTAAAGTTTCACAAGAGACCATCGAAGAGGTCTCAGAAAAATCAGAAAAGTCTGACGACAAGTCTGAATCTGAAATAATGTACAAAACTGAGAGAAGCTTTGGACCTGAATCTGGGAAAAAGGACCAATCTAAATCATTTATTTCGGTAAGTGTTTAGATTATTTCTTTTGACAGTTGATCATACTACTATGTCAACTTTTTTTTCGTTAGCATCGCTTCTTGTAATCCTGAGTGATCTCCTGATTGCATACATTTTAACATCCACTAATCTTTCCATAATTGAAATATGACATTGCTATTTTCTAGTATTTTTCTCAAATGGAAATTTATACAATCAGAAAAAGAAAATTGGAATACCACTGACATATTATACGTGGAGACCAAGAGAAGACAGAAAAAGTAGAGGTAGACCACCTACACGATGGACAGACGACCATTGCAGTCAAAACAGATGGTCAAAAGGATTGCTGGGAATTTTTTTGCAGAAAGCCTAAGATCGACAAAACTGGAAGAAATTAGGGGAGGCCTATGTTCAACTTTGAATGCAGAAGGTTGGATGATGATGTTGATGATTATACGTGGAGAGAGATACAATTTGCTCCAACTGCTTATGCAGGGAAATATTTAAGAAAAAAAGCATAGGGAGACATAGAATATCATGGCTGCGCAACCTGAGAAAATAATACGGATGTACATCAAATGAACTTTTCAGAGCAGCCTTCTCTTAAGTCCTGATAGCTATAATGATTGCCGACCTCCGTCGCAAAGATAGCACTTGAAGAAAAAGATTATTTTTCTATTTCTAACGTTCCAATAGATAGTTTTCTATCGCCTTTTTTAAGTATTCTGTAAAGCCTTTTATTCTCTTGGGAAAACGTCAATACTATCAGCATTAAGGCTTCACAAAATATTTGGGTTTTGAATAAGAACATGTCTTTAATTTTTAAACATTTCAAGGTAAAGATTTCCGAAGAAACGGAATCAGAAGAATCCGAAGAAACGGATAAGTCGGACAAATCCATCCAATATGAAAAGCCAAAAGATCTCCAGAAATCTGCGGTTCCTGAATATAAAGAAAAACATTCAAAAAAGAGTACCAGTGGTGTTAGACAATCCAAAAAGATTAAATCAGATGTATCCGACTCGAAAAAGAAAAGAAAACGAGAAATTTTGGTGGAAGTTACGGAAGAATCTGATGGGTCTATTACTTCGGTTAAATCTGATCCAAGTAAACGATCTAAAGGTAGATTAGGTAGGTAGTAATCAGATCAATCCTACTTCAGAAAGACGTAAACTGATTATTAGCACTAAGCACTTTAATCGTAGCAACTACATTAATTTTATTTTCTAGATAAAAAGTCATCACCTGTGCTTCAACTTACAAAACCAGACCGCGATAAGAGCTCTTCGACAAGTTCCATTTTAAAAACGTCCTCTAGCTCTTCTAAATCAGACAAGTCAGATGCTTACACATGTACCAGTAATCTAGAAACAGGCATCAGCGTGTGTCAATGTGGAGATGCCAGAATCCAGACTGACTGTAATTGTCTTGGCCAGATTAAAACAAAGCAACTGGAAAAAGTAATTCCAATACAGTGTCCATATTTGAAACCTTGTATTAAAACTGACGCACAAGGAGCAACGGGAGTATGTTCTCGTTGCAAACCTGAAGAGTAAGTTCATTGACCAACTTCTTCTTCTTTTTCCTCAGCTTTTTTCTTTTCGGGGGTCACTGTTTCATACTCTTCTTCGCCAATCTTCGTACTCTCACCAAGTACATGATACTCGGAAATACAGAGCAAAAAGAAGGACAGTTTACTTTCAAATTTAATGAAGCACAGGAATATAATTTCGAGAGAGTGGTCCATTTTATGTATCTGGGGGTTATAATAGACGAGAAAGGTCAGGAAGAATGGGGACTGAATGCATATTGGCAAAGGGTGATAGAAAGATGGGAATCCTACGACTAATGATGAAATCCAAATATCTATCTAGAAAAACAAAGTTAAGGATATATCATACGGTAATAAGTGTTGATACAAGCATGCTCATGCTATTTAGAGTGGCAGTGAACAAAGTTAAGATAGCTATGATGATAACCAACGTTCTGAAAGGACATGGTACATAAAGAAGAAGAACGTATGAAAGCGAAGTATGAACAATTAAAAAAGCAGATACGGCGAAATTGGAAAGATGGGAAAGGAAAATACTCAGAAGCTAGGGGAACTGTATGACGAATCAAACATCAGTCACTTCATAAAGGCACGGAAAGTGAGATGAATGGGACACGTAATGAGAATGGATTACACGAAATTCGAACTACCTGGTATAATTATATAAATGAACTGTATAATGATGATAGACCCGAAGAACTGGAGACTTTAGATGAAGGTGAAGGACCAGAAATACTAAAATCAGAAATACTACATGCTATAAAATTGGCAAAAAACAAGAAAGCCGTTGATCCTGACAACATATCTACAGAAATGTTAAAGCTTATAAATGAGGAAAACATTGGAATACTAGTCAAACTTTTCAATGTTTATTCGACTGGTGATATCCCTGAAGATTGGTTAAAGTCAGAATTCATAACCCTACCAAAAAAACAACGTCCGAAAAACTGTAGCGATTATAGAATGGTAAGCCTTATGAGCCACACTTTGAAAATCTTTCTACGTATCATCCACAGTAAAATCAGAGATAAATGTGAAGAAGACCAGAATGAAACACAATTTCGCTTCAGAAATGGACTGGGAACCCGGGACGCACTCGTTGCACTAAATGTATTATTGCAGAAATGCCGAGATCAAAGGAAAGACGTCTTTGCTGTATTTATTGACTATGAGAAGGCCTTTGATCGAGTACAACATCACAAATTAATTAAAATATTAAAGGATAAAGGAGTTGATAGTCAAGATGTACGAATCATAGAAAAATTATACTGGCGTCAAACAGCGACAGCTTGCGTAAATGGAAAATCAACAGAAATATGCAAAATACAAAGAGGTGTCAGACAGGGTTGTATACTGTCCCCACTGTTATTCAATTTATATTCAGATAGAATATTTAAGGAAGCGCTGCATAATTTGGAATGGGGTGTGAAAGTTAATGGAATTCTGATAAATACAATCAGATATGCAGACGATACAGTTATTTTAAGTGATGATATGAATGGATTACAACACCTTTTAAATGCCATTGACACAGTGGGAAGAGAGTTCGGTCTAAACATAAACTGTTCAAAAACAAAATACATGGTATTTATCCGTTTGGCCGATCAAGATTCACGGTTATATTTTGATGGTCATATAATTCAAAGAGTACCCATTAAGAGAGCAAATGCTGCCCGCGAGCTGCTTGATAACATCAAGTATAGAAAGATGGCCTATTTTGGACAAGTAGTAAAGGGAGACTGGTATAATATTCTTCAACTTATTATGATGGGTAAAATCGAAGGACGCAGAGGAATTGGTAGAAAGCAGGCCCCTTGGTTGAAGAATAGTGGAAGTGGACAGGAATAAAGAAAGCAGAACAACTATTTAGAATAGCTCGAGACAGAGACAGTTTCTCCATGTTAATCGCCAACGTCAAGGGGACCTGATAGGGTACGTTAAGAAGAAGAATGAGAATGGATAGGAAGAGGATACCAAAGATGATCATAAAACGGTGCCCAATTACGAAAAGAAGGACAAACGACACAGACAAAGATGGTTTGACAGCGTACAGAAAGATATCAGAAATGAGGGAATTATTGGTTGGGAAGAAAGAGCAACAAAGGGGGGTGAACGGAGGAGAATTGTTAGGCAATTTAGTAGGCAAGGAGCATGATTGAACAAGAAGCCACCCCACTTAATAGAAGTGTTGTAATATACAGCGTGTCTACTTGAGTTGGAAACATATGGGAAACTTTTTTATTATTAATTTTACGAAAAAAAGTTATTCGTTATAAAAAGTTCTGCATGCCCCAAAACCTAAGATTCAATCATCAGATATCAAATTTTCTGAATATTATACGAGGTATGTCAAAAAATATGAATTTCGGTCAAGGGTAAAGTACCTTTATTTCTCTCAATATCGAAAATTCTTATGATAAAAAGTTGTTTGGAATTAAAAACTAAGATCAAATATGCAATTACATGCTTCTTATTGAAAAAAAAATTTTTTCTCAAATTTAAGGATACCCAACATTGTTTTTAATTATTACAAATATGATAACTCGTTTATTATTCATTTTACGAAAAAAAGTTATTCTTCGTAAAAAGCTTTGCATGGTCTAAAATCTAAGACACAACCATGATATATCAACTTTTATTAATTTTATACGAGGTGTGTCAAAAAATATGAAATTCGCTCAATATTATAGCACCTTTATATTTCACAGTATTTCAATTAGAAGGATGTAATTGCATATTGACACATAGTTTTTAGTTCTAAACAACTTTTTTAATAACTGTTTTCAATATTGTGAAAAATAAAGGTACTTTACTCTTGAGTGAAATTCATATTTTTTGACATAACTCGTATAAAATTAATAAAATGTGATATCTGTTGGTTGCATCTTCGGACTTATGACCTACAGAGCTTTTTATAAAGAATACCTTTTTTTCGTAAAAGTAATAATAAAAGAGTTATCGTATGTGTAATGAATCAAAACGAAGTTAGTATCAATAATTTGAGAAAAATTTGGAAAATATTTTTTTCCAATTAGAAGCATGTAATTGCATATTTGAGCTTAGTTTTTATTTCCAAACAACTTTTCAGAATAAGCATTTTCGATATTGAGAGAAATAAAGGTACTTTACTCTTGAACGAAGTTCATATTTTTTGACATACCTCGTATAATATTCAGAAAATTTGATATCTGATGATTGAATCTTAGGTTTTGGGGCATGCAGAACTTTTTATAAAGAATAATTTTTTTTCATAAAATTAATAATAAAAAAGTTTCCCATATGTTTCCAACTCAAGTAGACACGCTGTATAAGTATATTATATTATTGTATTACCAACATACCAACATCAGTGGGAATCAGGCAGGGAGACAGCCTCAGTCCATTTCTATTCAATATGCTAATGGATGAAATAATAGAAGATGTGGAATCGCTACAACTAGGATACAGACTCGGTCACAGTAGAATCAGTATAGTGTGCTATGCGGATGATACAGCCCTGATTGCAGAGGATGAGGATGACCTACAAAGACAACTTTATCGATTCTACCAAGCATGTCGACGACTCAACATCAACATATCCACGCAGAAAACAAAATGCATTACCATTGCGAAAGATCAAATTAAATGCAAGCTCGTGGTAGAGGGTAAACCCATAGAAAAGCTAAACCAGTTCAAATATCTAGGTGTAGACTTATGAAGTTATCATGACCCAGCCAGAGACCAAAGAGGACAAATTAATGTTTGAGAGATGTTGTCTGGAATAACCCATATATGAGAATGGACAGCAAAGTTAGAATTTATAAAACTTGCATCAGACCTGTTATGACCTATGACCTTATGACCATTGAATCAAGAGAAGACACCAATAAAACCAAAAGCATGCTACCAACATCCGAAATGAAGACACTAAGAGCAGTAGCAGGAAAGACAAGAAGGGATAGAATACGAAACAACATCATCAGGGAACCACGTGGCGTGCAAGATGTAGTAAGATGGGGCAGGCAAAGACGAAGAGAATGGTTCAGTCATGTAAAAAAAATGGAGGAGCATAGACTACCAAACATTGCGTTAGAAGGAAAACTAGCAGGCAAGCGTCCACCGGGGAGACCACCAAAAAGATGGAGAGATAGCTGACAGTCTACCTCTCAAGAAATACTTCAACGTCGGAACTAACAGATCTACAACAAGTATACGAAGAAGATATTATTGTATTATGTTAATAGTATTTTTAGCCCTAAGACTTCAAGGTCTATTGAGATTTCTAAATAAATAAAAATACAATGTTTCTTTATGTTTTAGAAGCGCCGTTGAAGAACATAAGCAGAAAAAACTTTGTTTTGATTGTTATACCAGCACTTCGTCTAGCACGGTCTCTGATTCAAATTCTAAATGGAGGAAAAATATGTGTAAAGCTTATACCAAGGGACAAGTGAGATATGCCATCACGAAGATTACTGAATACGGACAATTTACAACCTTCGAAATAATGAAAAGCACGAGAAAAGTTCCGAAGTTTATACCAACAACTTTGGAAGGGGTTTTTGTACTCAAACGTAAAGTGTGATCTGAATAAGTGTCCTAGAAATTATTACCGTATTCATGATTTTATTAAATTTATGAATTTAAAAATGCATTATTTATCATTCCTCCAACAGTAAGGAGTCTATTGGTGGGAAACAACCAACCCTACACTAAATAACGTATACAGAATATTCTTCTTCCTTCTTGTATGGCTTTAGAGCCTGTTTTTTCTTAAATATTAGCCTCCCAAATTGTTTAAACTATTGCACCATCTTTTTCTTGGTCTGCCAATACTTCTTCGTCCATTTGGTGACTTATCCCGTTCTATTCGTACTATCCTATCCGC
This sequence comes from Diabrotica virgifera virgifera, assembly GCF_917563875.1. Classification (NCBI taxonomy): domain Eukaryota; kingdom Metazoa; phylum Arthropoda; class Insecta; order Coleoptera; family Chrysomelidae; genus Diabrotica; species Diabrotica virgifera. The sequence continues at coordinate 227,703,180 of NC_065450.1, read as the reverse complement.
TGCCATTCTACTAATGTGTTCGTTCCACTCCTGTTTCCGTTTTGTCACCCCTCCATTTATGTCTTCTACATTGCATGATCTTCTTATGTTTTAGCTTCTCTCCGTATCCAACAGACTTTTCCCTGATATTCGTCGGAGTATTTTCATCTCTATTATTTCTAGTATATAGTCGTCTCGTTTTCGATGTATCAGGTCTTGTCTCCACCGTGTAGTATATCAATATAGGTCTAATTGATGCTTTATAGATTATTGCTTTTGTGTCTTGTCTTAGATGTTTGTTCTTCCAGATTGTGTCATGAAGAGATCACGCCGCTTTACTTGCTTTTAAGCTTTGTTGTCGTACTTCCTTTTCAACATTTCCGTAACTGGTTATATCTATTTCCAGACATCTAAACCTTGCTTCCTTCTTTATTATTCTCCCATCAATTTGAATTTAACATCGTAGTGGGTATTTAGATGTTGTCATACATTTAGTTTTTTCTGCTGATATTATATCATATTGTATTTCTTGGCTGTTGTATTGAAGATGTGTGTTAATCTTTGAAGATCGTCTTCTGTCTCGGCGATTGCCTAATGGGGCGTCGTCTGCATAACATAATATTTGGATTTCTTTGTTCCCCATTCTGTAACCATAATCTTTACGTACTGCTTCTATTATTTCGTCCATTATTATATTAAAGAGCAGTGGGCTTAACGAGTCACCTTGTCTGACTCCGTTTTGTACTGGTATAAACTATGCGTTAGTTTTCCATTTATCTTTGCCTTTATTCGATTATGAAAGTAGATGTTTTCAATGGTTTGTATAATATTGATTGGTATGTTTCTTCTATACAGTAAATGTAAGACATCTTCGACTTGGATGCGATCGAAAGCCTTTGTCCGGTCTATAAAACATAGATATGCTGGTTTATTGTAATCAATGGCCTTTTCTGTGATTTGTCTCAGTGCAAATACGGCGTCTACGAAGTAGACGCCGGATATGCCAGATAGAATTCTATTTTGCTGACGTCACAAAATAGAATTTTATAATGGGAAAATATCGACGGTTGCTAGGCAACGTGACGTCACTAAAATAGAATTCTATTTGGCGTGCTCCCGCACTTGAATCCTTGTTGCATAAAGAATATTAAGAATACGTTATATTTAACTAGAAGTTTCTTATCTTGCCCATCAATACTGATGTTCTGGTTGGGTATCTACCAAATTCAGCTCAGCGGGGTACTATTGCTGGAAATGTGTACCTACTTAAATAAACAAGGGATCATTCCATAAAACAGGTAGATCCCTTGTTGATAGAATTTCACACCTCTAATGGCCGCGGTTTCACCAACGACAAATATAGCAGTTTATTCTATGAATAAACTTATTCAACCAATAAACTGACATTTCTCCATTTTACTAACGTCAAATAAGACTTATTTTATTAATTTATCAAATACATAATATAATAAGAAAGTAAATTCGTCAGTTTAACTTTAAATTATCAAAATTATATTGAAACAAAATAAAAAGATAAACGTCTAATAAATTTTATTCGACGAATAACTATTTATTGCTTTATTTGTTGTTGGTGAAACCGGACCTAAGAATAGCATCAGCTGAGCTGAATAAATTCCTCTCTTAGTTCGCTTGCAGCACTATATTTAAAATTTAAAATCCTTGTTAGTGGCCTCTTGCCATTTAGCAAAAATATCCTCTTACCAAAACAAAAAGAAGAATTGATACAACCTAACCTTCAAAAATCACAGTAAACAAAATATTTAAAAGTTGAAAAAGCCGCTTTTACTTTAAGTTGTAATGTGTGCTATTTGTTATTATTTTACTGTATGAAAGCTAATCGTATACATATACTCAACAACTTTGTAAATTCTATAATAATGAAACGAACCAAAACTACAAGAGCTAGTAGTAAAATCCTTAAACAAGAGGAAACTGAATCAGAAATTAAAACGATCCCCAAAGTAGATTTATCAGCATTTAAAAAGGTGCCTAAATCCAAATTAATGAATAATGTAAAACTAGAAGAAGTTGGAGAAAATTCAGAACAATGTAAAGAGGAAGAAACTCTTGAAAGAGATATTAAAGCAGACCCCGACAAAGAACTAAGTCCTAAAAGAGAGCACATTAAAATAGAGTACGATGAAGTAGGCAATGGATCTGGAGTAAAAAAGAACAAAAGGATGCCTGAGAACTGGGAACAAGTTCTGGCAAATTTGAAAGAAATGAGGAAACATTCAGATGCCCCTGTAGATTCCATGGGATGTGATAAGTGTCATGACGAAAATGCACCACCAAACGTAATATAGTTTTTCTCAAAATCATACAGAAAAAAAGATACATTTTAAAATAGTCACTTTATTATTAGGTTTTTGGTTATAGTTCAGAAGCTGTTCATAAGTGATATTATTTTTTAAGTGCTGTCTCCCTTCCAATAGGAGTTGGTTACCTTCATCACTATCTTCATTCTTTAATTTTTTTGTGTATACATATATTCTATCATGTCTACTGGTATTATATTGCTGCATACAGTAGGAAAAATGAAAGAATACCCATGAACGAACATATAAAACACGCTGCATTTTCCTGTCACTGTGTCACCTAAAAAATTGGCCAGCGCAAGTACATGTAATAATTATTGTTACATGTACAGTGGAACCTCGATAACTCGGATTAATCGGGACCGCGGCCGATCCGGGTTATCGAAAATCCGGGTTAGCCGGAGAATATGGTAAAAATTAATAAAATACGGTATACTTACAGGTAAACTCCGTTAGAATTGAAATAACATGAAATATATATAAATATGCACAGTACCTACACATCTAAATTAATAAAAACACGCAAACACAAACCTAAACAAACGGAAGCGAACAATACAATACTGTATTCATACAGTCACAATCGGAACGATGTTTTTTTATTATGTATTAAGAACAGTGAAAACTAAGGACTAAGACCTTTGATTAAAAAAGAATTTTTTAAATAGACTTTCTTAAACAATGCTAACACAGTTTGAAATAAAAAATAAATAAATACTACAGACAGGTGCCTGTTGTTTTTGCCGGCTTGTGCCATGAGTCATTTTTAATATCGTATACCAAATTACACAAATACACATTATCTCTCAAATATTATTACATACATACATTTTTATTGTTGAAATGTTTATCTGATAATTAACTATTTTGATAGGAAATAAGCCACAATTAAATTGAAAAAATAATTTTATTAACATTTCGACGCCCAGAACGGGTGTCATTGTCAAAATACAAAGTATGTACTGAAAATCAAAATGTTTATCTGATGAAAATCGGTCCGGGTTAGCCGGACTTCCGGGTTATCGGGGGCCGACTTATCGGGGTTCCACTGTACTTGCACTGGACAATTTTCTTTGCAACACAGTGACAGGAAAATACAGCGTGTTTTATATGTTCGTTTATGGGTATTCTTTCATTTTTCTGACTGTATTGTTCTTTTAACCATTCTTCTATTCTGGTATTTTATTTTTGATTATCCACTTTTTTGTACATCTCATTATCTTTGTTTTCATCTGTTCTTTGTATCATTCTTCCATTGAATCTAAAATTTTCTCCGTCGTCCATTGTTTCCTTTCGTACGATCAAGCAGTCAGACAAAAATGTGATAAGGCTAGGCATAAATTATTTGTATACAGTGATGAGCGCACTAATAACCGGCAAAATAACACAAAAGATGGAAAACATAATACATTGTGAGGTAAAAAGAGATGAAACTAGTAGAGGTGGAAATTATGGATATACAGTCGAACCTCGATAAGTCGGATTAATCGGGACCGCGGCCGATCCGGGTTATCGAAAATCCGGGTTAGCCGGAGAATATGGTAAAAATTAATAAAATACGGTATACTTACAGATAAAATCCATTATAAATGCAAAAACATGAAATACATATATGCACATCTAGTACATCTAAAATACGTACAGTTGTATCCAGTATTGTTTATTTCTTGGTAAAAGTTTATTTTATTTTGTTTAAAGCTGTTTATTTCTCAGTCAAAGTGAAAAAATGTTTGTTTTGTCTGATGAAAATCGGTCCGGGTTAACCGGACTTCCGGGTTATCAGAGGCCGACTTATCGGGGTTCCACTGTATACATATAAAGTAACATTAGGTACATTACATAGTTTCCCACCTTTAGATGAATCAGAGGAGTATGACAACTGTCACTGTGACAAAAGAATTTTTTTAAAATACTCCTGTCAGAGACCTCTAAAGGTGGGAAACTATGTAATGTTAATCGATACGTTTATATCGATAATTTCTATCTCTATTAATTTCACTATTTTTATTTCACAATGTATTATGTTTTCCATCTTTTGTGATACTTTGCTGGATATTAGCATGCTCATCACTGTATATTAAAAATGGAAACCAAAATCTGATATTAAATTGTTTTAGGTCATGAGGTATCAACAACTTCTTGCACTGATGTTAAGTAGTCAAACGAAAGATCAAATCACCCATGCTGCTATGAAGAGACTGATAGATCATGGTTGTACTGTTGAAAACATATTAGGTACAGCAGACGAGAAATTGGGAGAACTAATCTATCCAGTCAGCTTTTGGAGAGTAAGTATAGTATAATAGGCTGTTGATTATGTTCAAAATAAGGGAGCTAAAAGGAACTACAACGTTAACGGGTTTTTATTGTTTCATATGGTCATTGGACCTCTAGTTATGGAAACAATGCTGTGAGCGGCAAAATTTGCAAAAATGTATTTTGGAAACTGTAACTCCTAGAGACTTCTGCCAAACATCATTTTAGAGAGGAAGAATGGAAGTTTTTTTTCTGTGAAGCAATACCTATACCTATATCCCAGTGGAAAAAAGTTTTAGGGCAAAAAAACAAAATTGCTTTCTTTCATGTTTATTTTTAATATATTTTGAAAAAAAAATATTTTTGACTTAAAAGGTGATATTTGAATAGTAAATTTAATCTGGAACAATTTTTCTGTAGATGTGTTTGTACCAAACCAAAAGTGCATATAACTCACCCTAGTGCACCCTGTGTCTAGGCACTAATTCACTCCATTCTCAAAAACGCACCCCTTCAAATGGTAGCACTCCGCGTTTTTTTCATATTTCATATTAAACAATAAAACCCTGTTAACGTTGGTTCCTTCCTAAAGTACATAATCAATAGTCTAGAGTCCTTTTCATGAGCATTTTTCAGTGCGTCACAAATGATAGAAAAAAAGGTAAGTCCGTGATAATACACATTTTTGACATTTATTCTAACATGACATTCTAGTTAAATCTGACAGTTGTTACATTTTATTTGCAATTTGGCATAAAAACAAATCAATTGTGTTTATTGCATTTATAAAATGGTATTTTCTTTGATTTGTATAGTCTTATAAATTGTACAGATTATATTCGTAGATATATTATATAATTCATAAATAATTTTTTTTCGATGATCTCGCCATCTATTCACAACTAGAATAACTAGAATAAATGTTATAAATGTCTGTAATCACAGACGTGCGTTTTTTTCTGTCACATACAATCTAATGTGTTAGAAAGAAATCGAAAAACTGTGACGCACTGAAAAATGCTCATGAAAAGGACTTTATAAGAAGATTATGAAATTTTATGGAAAGTCTTCTGAATACAAATAATATTTTTAATATTATAATTCATCATCATCAAGGCTTTTCCTGATGGAATGTATGCTGCTCTTACTTAGAGCTCTCTGATTCACTTATTGCGGTGAAACACTCTGCATTCTTCTTGTGTATTGTCAAAGTTATATGACTTACATAACTTTCATTAGAATTTTGTTTCGATTCATTTCAATCTATGCATAGCTCCCTTTAGTTCCTTACTTTCAAATATTTGTAATTATTTTTCATTCTAGAATAAAGTGAAATATATCAAAAAAACCAGTGATATACTACAGAAAGAATATGATTGCGACATTCCAGATACAGTAGAAAAATTGTGCAAGTTACCAGGAGTAGGACCTAAAATGGCACATATTTGTATGGAAACAGCTTGGGATAAAGTGACAGGAATAGGTAAGTTATTCAATAAGTTTATTAAGAGACCAGTGATTTTACCTTTGACCATGCGATGGGGGATGCAATCAACTGCCCTGTACAGCCACTGCACTCAATTTTTTTTACTTCCTCCTGTTTTATCGTATCTCCCTCCAATTTTTTTTGGCTTCCTCTGATTTTTTCTGACCCCTCTTTTTTTTTCAGATTCCTTCCAATTTTTCTGGCACCCTCCAATTTCTTCTGATCCCCTTCAATTGTTTCTGACTCCCTCAAATTGGACATTTCTCTATTTGCTGTTCTTTTTAAAGGTTCTCCTTCTTATCCAATAAAAACTTGTAGGCAGTTCTGTATCTGTAGAGTTAGGGAGAGTGAGACAAGTCCCACAGTACTTATGCCACAATCGACCCATTGTGCATCAGTTTCTTTAGTTCATTGTCCATCCTGCCATTTCAAGGAAGGTGAACAAGTCACCAAGGGGCCTCTACCTTAAGTGGGCAGTTTAAATGAAGGTTTGTTTTTCACATATAACTCAAAAACTATAAGCTTTTACAAAAAAAGTTATGATTACCAGAATTGAAGATAATGAAAAGCTGAATACACTCCTCACTTAAAGAACTAAACTAATTTTAAATCAAAGTGAGTTATGGGTAATTGAATGTATGTATATGTTTTTCGACGAGTACCTACTCAAATCTAAGTATTCAAGCTTAAATAACAGGAAAATGATGTATTTTATAAAATATACCTGTTAAGCACTTGTCAAAGTACTTCGGAGTACCTATCAAATGAGCTCCAGTAGAAGTTAATAGCATCACAATTAAGCAAGTTATGATGAAAATAAGAGCACCCTTTAGAACTTTTTAGGAAAAAGTGAAAACATACGATATTTCCACAGAAATTAAAATTTATAGTAATCCTTGGAATAATTTCTTTATATTAGCATAAGTACTGATTTCAACAATTTTGACCGTTTTAGAATGCATATTTTTGAAAAAAAAAATATAATTTAAAAAAGTCAGAATTTTTAAAATTATCGTAATTTTCATTTTCTTTTGATAATAACTCCAAAAATACTCAATATACGTAAAAAGTGATATATGTATAACCAAATTTTAGTTTTTTCTGTATAAAATATTTTACCTTTTTACTATTTCTGGAGGGTAAAAAATAACCGAGATAGAAACGTTTAAAGCTTAAATTTTGCTGCAGAACCATGTAACCGGGGCCATTTACCCTTTTATTTAAAAAAAAAGTAAAGTGTTTAAAAGGATTAAATTCAACGAGGTTTAATAGCCTTTAAAATTAACTTTCAAATGGTTTATAGACAAACCTTATATCATAAAAATTCATGTTATGAGTTATTAAAAAAAAAACAATAACTTTTTTGGAAAAAATTTTAAAAGATAAATTTTGAAAAATATTTGGTGCATACATTTCAATGCTATTAACTTGTTCGGGGGCTCATTTGATAGATATTTCTAAGTACTTTGACAAATGTTTAATAAGGTTATGTTATAAAATGCATCATTTTCCCGTTATTTAAGCTTAACTACTTAGGTTTTTCCAGTAAGGGGTTTATTTCATTTTTTATTAGCTTCAATTTTGGTAATAATAACTTTTTTGTAAAATCTTATAATTTTTGAGTTATTTATGAAAAATCGGTTAAAAACATGTATTTTTCTCACGAAAAATTAAAATTTTTGATCTTTAATAACTCAAAAGTTTTGATTTATTTTAATAACTTTATGTAACAAATTTTGCTTAGAATTTGTCCCTCTATCGAATTCTGGGGATATTTTTAATAAAATAATTTTCACCCCCGAGAAGGGGTGGCATCCACCCCCAGGAAAAAGCGCAAGTTGACACCATGTCACCTTTGTTTCTTGACATATCCTCTAACCACTCACCAATTTTCATGCAAATCGATGGAGGTTCAACGAAATCGGAGGTAATAACTCATATCCACCTTCAGTGACTTCTTTAAATATTAAGATATTATGTCAATTGGTGATTTTATTATGGTATCCAAATGACCCTTTAAGTCAATGTTAATTCATGTATGAATGATGTATCTTGGTCGTATTTATTTTGTATCAGATTTTCAGCTTCTTTAATAAATTTCTTCATTGCTTAATTTTGGCAAATCTGTTAATAACACGAAAACGTTGATAAATAAGTTGATAAGATTCCAGACGTCCATTCAGAGTCAGAGTGTCGATTATAACATAGAATGTGTGAATTTTCATCTCATCACTAGCTGAAAAGTTTAGTAACTAAACTTTTCAGCTAGTGATGAGATGAGCCAAAAAATTGTGCCCAAATAAAACATATAAAAAATAAGAAAGAGAAAAAGAAAAATTCAATTTGACAAGGAGGGCGATGATGAACTGTTCATCATCGGCCTCCTCGTCAAATTGAGTTTTTCTTTTTCCCTTTCTTATTTCTTTATATGTTTTATTTGGGTACAATTTTTTGGCTTCCTTGCGGTAAAGTAATTTGATAGAGATACTTTTTAATGACAGAACCCAGATCCATAATTTTTATATACAAATATTTCTTGTACAGTATTTTTGCCGCCCTAGGCAACTGCCTATAATGCTTAATGAATAAAGCGGCACTGTATTCAAGGTTAGTGGTGCTTGTCTGCTGGTGCTGGTCCGTGCAGATTATCGTGGTACTTGTTGAAAGTTATTTATTGATAAAGAAAACAAATATTTACTGTTTTATGTTGAAAACAACTTTGTTTTTAGGTGTTGACACCCACGTTCACAGGATATCAAATCGTCTAAGATGGGTGAATACCAATACTCCCGAAGATACGAGGAAGGCTTTAGAAGATTGGCTACCGCAGGAATTATGGAGCGAGGTAAATCTCCTACTCGTTGGTTTTGGGCAGCAGATTTGCGGAGCTGTGAAGCCCCAGTGTTCGACTTGTTTAAATAAGGAACTTTGTCCTTTTGGTAAGAAGTATATCAAAGGAGAAGCAAAAACTAAGAAGACCAAAAGTAAAAAATGAATAGATTAAGCTGAACCCCCCGTTCTTTATGTTTATATGTTTGATCGATCTGTTTTTATATTTTTTTAAATAAACAATGTTTCTATTTTCTGTATTTTAATTAAACGCTTCCTATTTTTATACATTGTTAAATAATTTTATGGGGAGAATTTAAAAAATTAATTTTATGTCAAAGACCACGAGACCGTAAATTTTTATGACCTTGTATATGGTCAAATTTTGTAAATCCAATAATTTAGCCGTGAAAATTTTATTGGTAAAGTTTCTACGAACAATTTATACATTTCAACAGAACGGACTACAAACGCTTGTTTAGGAAGATGGTGGATATCGCGTTGATTGAACAATAGACAGTGCTTCCTCAATGGTTTCCTAGAAAGAAACGATGGTAAACAATTTTGTTTAGTTTAGAATAGAGGGTTTTTCTAGATTGTAAGTAAAATTAATTTTAATATCTCCTGGAAATTGCCAAGAAATAAAATTTGTATACAATACTATTTGTTCCTAAGAAATAAAGTAGGGATATGATGTGTGGAGAATGCTTGTGATTGGCTAGGAGACCGATGGAAGGAGAATGGAGTGGTGAGTTTCAAATTAATGAATTAATGAGAGAAAGACGAATTCATTGTGTAATTACCATCGAAAGCAATCAGTCGAGTTTGAAAGTAGTATTTTTGTGTAAAGTGTGTTAATTTGGTGGCCGTGGAAGCAGATTCGTGTGAGACGAAATCGTGATCAAGTCGAGAAGTACAAACTCCTTGTGTCCGAATTGATTCCAGTTTCTGTCTGGAACAAAGAACTTAATGCTAATATTGAACGGAAAATTAAAAACAAAAAATATTAAATCTTTTAATTAACTTTAATATCTACACATTTGTAAAATAATAAACATTAAATACACTTTTTTATTAGTCTTTATCTGTACCCCGCCTTCCTTTGCCTTTCCTCCCTTTTCCCTTTTTTTCCCGAACTTTTAACCTTTCTTTTTTTAATTGCATTGACTTCTTCTTCTGCTTTTGCCTCTCCATTCTATTCTTCATTTGAAACACTTTGCTTTTCTTAACATTCTTCGTTGCCTGCTTTTTCAACAGTTTTCTAACATCCTTTTCAGATTCAAACTTTTTGAGAACTTCTTGTTTCTTTTTACTGAGTACTGGTTTTCTCTTTAATTCCATTCCTGGAATTTCATTGTCTGATTTTGTTTCATCTTCAGAGTCATTAACATCTTCATCTGATTCTGTGTACTTGGGCTGGTTGGCACCTATCCAGTTATTCTGTTTGGCTATGTCGTTTGTTGAGAGCTCTAATACTTTTACTGTGACGTCATCATCTTCGTATTTTTCACTCAGTAGATCTTCTAATTCTGGAATTGGTTTATGTGATTGAACTAGCTTTTTGTATGATTCTTTTGCCTCTGATTTGATTCGTTTTCTTTCTTCTTTAAGGTCTTTTTCAAATTTCTCTTTAGCTTCCTTTTTACGCTGTAACTTTCTTTTGTGGAAACCAGTTAGAAATTCCCTAAAATAAAAAAGAACAATATGTAATGTTTTGTGTTGGTGTAAAAATGTTAATAAAACTAAAATAGAAAGCATTAGGGATCTAAATGGACAAATCTCAGAGGCTTTAGAGTAAAATCCAAGTAGTTGTACAAAAGAGATACAAAAAATACAAATTACCCAAACAATCATACCTAAGGACATTATAACCTCTTAACTGCTAACCTTACTTGATCTAAGGAAGAATTGAAAATATTTACATTACACCTTGTTAGTAAGCTGTTAGTGTTCCTAAGCAATCTGACAAAGCCAATACCAGATCTATAATTGGTTCGGTGTGCTTGTAAAGCAAAAGTGGAATTAGCTCTAAGAGATCTATAGGTCTGGATCCCGCGTATGAAAAAAAAGTTGATTAATAGCAAGCTGAAAATTTGTTAATAGCTTAAGGGTGTCTAGTCGGACAAACCTTGATATATGGGAACACTGTAACAGGGGAAGTTTTAATTGTGGAACAGGTTAAAAATTTGGAACGGTCAGACCACGAAAACGGCACATGTATTTTGTCCGACAGAACAGACTTAAACTCTCATGCAAAAATCAGACTGCTATTTATCACCAAATGGGCGTTTTAATGAGTGGAACATGTAGAATATGTCAAATGACAGGAATTATGACAGGTGATAAAAAGCAGTCTGATTTTTGCATGAGAGTTTAATCTCTGTTCGGAGAGTTTAAGTCTGTTCTGTCGGACAAAATAAATGTGCCGTTTTCGTGGTCTGACCGTTCCAAATTTTTAACCTGTTCCACAATTAAAACTGCCCCTGTTCCAGTGTTCCCATATATCAAAGTTTATCCGACTAGACACCCTTAAGCTATTAACAAATTTTCAGCTTGCTATTAATCAACTTTTTTTTCATACGCGGGATCCAGACCTACTAGGTGGAACATAAATTGTTAAATCTTGAAGGAGTTCACAACAATCCATTAAGTTTCTAAAAAGTTTAAATATAAACAGAAAATCTAATATCTCTCTACGAGAAGACTTCTTCTTCTTGTATGTAGGCTTTAAAGCCTGTTTCGTCTTCAATATTAGCCTCCTAAATTGTTTAAATTATCACACCATCTTTGTCTTGGTCTGAAAATACTTCTTCATTCATTTGATGGTGTATTTCGTGCTTTTCGTACTATCCTATCCTCTGCTGTTCTACTAATGTATTCGCTCCACGCCTGTTTGTCACCCATCCATTTATATCTTCCACATTGCATGATCTTCTTATGTTTTCGCTTCTCTCCCTATCAAACAGACGTTTCCCTGATATTCTTCGAAGTATTTTCATCTCTGTTGTTTCTAGTTTTAGATGTGTCAGGTCTTGTCTCCTGTGTCAAATGTCAATAAAGGTCTAATTGCTGCTTTATAGATTCTTGCTTTTGAGTCTTGTCCTAGGTGTTTGTTCTTCCAGATGGTGTCATTAAGAGATCCCGCCGCTTTACTCGCTTTTAAGCATTGTTGTCATACTCCCTCTTCAACATCTCCGTAACTAGTTATATGTATTTCCAGATATCTCAACCTTGCTTCCTGCTTTATTATTTTCCCTTCAATTTTGATTTTACATCGTAGCAGGTATTTAGATGTTGTCATACATTTGGTCTTTTCTGCTGATTTTATCATATTGTATTTCTTGGCTGTTGTATTGAAGATGTGTGTTAATCTTTGGAGAATAACTCACATCACACGAGAAGACAAAGAATAGTAATCAGTTAACAAAAGCATACCTGTGTAAGAATATGGAATAGAAAGTTTGAAAGAACAAAAAATGCTGATATGAATGTCAAACCCAAGAAACCACCCAACATCTTACCGGAGGCTCCAGCCATTTGCTGCAACTGAATATAGGGAATGACATGACTCAGTACAAAAGATCGTTCATCAAGAGATATCTCTCAAACCGGGACTTCTCCAAACAAACCATCACTCATATGGTCAATATTTTGCTGAGAGTATGCTTGAGAATGGTAAAGGCATCATGTGGCTCACATGTATGTCACCTGCACTGAATGTGTTAAAGTGTGAACTGTACCAGAATTTATTGAGAGACTATCATTTAAGTAAATACGAAATAGTATTGGACCAATTACAGAACCTTGTGGAACATCCCTAGGAATGTAAATGTTATCAGATTTGCAAATATTTACAGACTGTTGAGATACTTTAAGGAGACATAATGACAACATTCTGATAGATAGGACTCTATCCATTTTAGTGGATGATCTTTTATCCAATGTTAGCTAATCTATTAACCCTCCAGCGGACAGGAGAGACCAGTCAGACCTCAACCATATAGAAATATAATGTAATTTTATTTTGCCCCTCTGCTGGATGGTTAATTAGTAAGTTATTATCAACACAGTCAAATGATTCATGGACATATTACGCATTAATGACCCACTTAGATTATTTGAATCATATGTGATTAATTGGACAGTAAAGTTGTTAAATTCCTTATAGACTGAGTCACTAGAGAATGCTTCAAGAATTGATAACTATGCTTCGAATAATAATTCCTTGTCTCCCATATCATTCACAAACTTCTTTGTGTTTTCACTATATTCATTTCTACAGGTTATATACATACATAAAATTATTGTAGATTTTTGGCTTTAGGATTGGTCCATGAAGTCAGAAACGAAGTAAGTATTAAGTAGCTTTTTTGTTTTTAATTTTTAGTGTATAATTATATGGGCTATTCCACGAATATACGACTGTCTTGGATTATCGCTACAATGCATATTTTAGTGTGCAACATAAGAAGTGCGAAAGTAAATGGCTCTAATAATTGTTCCAATAAACAACAATGTATTTTGCAATTTACTTTCATTCTTCATAATTTGCACAGTAAAATATTTGTTGTCGAGATAATCCACAACAGACATATGTTCGTGAAATAGGGTATAACAAACAATTTTTTTCCAAAATATCTTTTTGGAAAATTAATCATAAGCATTTTGGGATTAGGACAAGGGTCACACTTTTCTCATCCTGGTGTCGTTCTGAGCATTTTTTTGAAAGAAATACTGGTTTGACCATGGTAAGGTCAGTATCAGGGCCGGCGATAACGGGCCTGCAAGGGATGCACTGCAGGCGGGCGCCCCTGTTTGGGGGGCGCCAAAATGAGCTTGTTTCTACTGATGTTATGTAAAATACTAAGATAAAAAAATTCATTTTTTAAATGTGGTTTAAATTCGTCATAATACCCTAATTTGTGTTTGTTAATTTTGCATATCACACGACATGTAAAATATACAAAAATATGCAATGCGGCAAAGAATTCTTTCCATGTACATAGTAATATAATTTATTGGTCAAAGATATTATATCTCAACCAAACAACCTTGCTCTTAATGGGAATGCTTTGTTTATTTTCTCCAAATTTCTTGCAAGTTGTAATTTTGTCAGCAGTTATGAGAGGAAGTGAATCATTTCTAGTAAAATAAACAAGATTGTGATACTGCTTTCTTGCAGCTTGTCTAATTTAAGTATTATGTATTTTACCTCTTAATTTAAGTATCAAGTTAAGGATTAATTCCATAAAAACATATGTATTTAAAATAAACATTTTAGTATTATTTCATGTGATTATAATACAGAATAGTTTGTCAGTTGTATACTCTTCATCTGCAGTTGAATCCAGTGTTGTATTCAATTAATATAAAATTATATTTGTTAAATACTCAGTAATATTATTAAATTACACTTTCACATTATTACAGAAGCATAATCTTGAGGTTTTAAAGTTATTATTTTTATGTAGGTAAATAAAAATGCATTCAAAAAAAATTAGCAGAAAAGCCGAAAAAGAAGAAATGACAAAAAACAATCTTAGTTCTTTTAGCTAATTTCTTAAAAGAGTTAAAGTGAAGTTGTTTTGTCAGATGATGGGTTCAATAAATCTGTACCGAACTTTATTTACCGGGAACATTTGCGGATAGTCGGTGCCCGGAACACACATTTTTAGGACACAATCCAAAATCAAGCATTAATAGAGAGAAAAGCTCTTCTAGCTACCCCTGAAATCAGGTGGTTTAACCATATAAAGTAAACCGAGGTAAACAAGGGCATCCAACGTAACGTTTAGTACAAAGCCTCCTCATTCGTTATATACTGCGACGGGGGGAAGGGGGGATAGTGGTATAGCTTGGGGGTCAGATAGGTTACAACTCTAGGTTACGCAGTGTGACCAGTTTGATTTTCGTACATGTGGGTCTCACTGTTCCATTAGAACCCACATACCCACATAATGTCCCCGAGGCTGGGGTTGTATGAGTATCTGTGTGTATGTGGGGGGGGGGCGCCTTTGCTAGTTTTGCAGGCGGGCTTATACCCTAGCGCCGGCACTGGTCAGTATAAAGACATGAGAATAGACATGGTTACAATCCTTTAATATGTATTCCACAACTTAATTTTTGAGTGGAATATGAAGAATAAAATAAAACACATTTATCATTCAATGTCAAAAAATTCATCATTGTAAGGACCATTATCATTTATACTTCTTAGACTTATTCTAACTTTCTTTTCTAGCTATTCAAATGTCATGATTTATGATTTATTAATACCCATAAAAATCAAGTTACTACAGTATTATATCTTTCCTATACTGTTGTACTGAGTTGAGTAATGAACTCTTACAGATGCCACCTGCAAGAAAATTGATTCTTTCGATATGAGTCTTTATTATCGAATTCTAAAGTTATCTTATAGTGATCACGTTACTAATCAGGATGTTTTGTTGGGAATTCAAAAAGAAGAACTGTAATACAGTGGATATCGGATTTCCGATAGTAGGTAATTCAGGACAGTTAACAAAGCCGTTAATTAGTTTATAGATAAAAAGCATTTCTAGTTTTATTCGTCTATTTACAAGAAGTGACAAATTCAAATGCTGACGAACATCATTGTTGTTAAACTTATTGAGAAACTGCAATTTGAATCTAGCGTATCGAGCAAAACGTACTTGAATATTCTCAATGAAGACTTTGTCAACCTCATAATAAGGAGACCAAATAATGGAAGCATACTCTAGGGATGATCGAACTATTGAACAATATAAAACTTGAAGAACGGATACAGAAAAAACTTTTGTATTCCTTTTTACCAAAACCTAGAGATCTGTTAGCATTAGATGATAGAACACGCAGGTGAGATTTAAAATTTAATTGTTTATCAAAAATTACTCCTAGATATCTCATCTCATCAACTCTAGATAACACATTTATACCAATATTATATTCATACAGATCTGTAGTGTTAGTTTTTGAGAAATTAATATGCCATTTGTCGATATTTAATAAATACATTGTTTGAAATAGACCATTCATATACTTTATCCAAGTCATTTTGTAGAATTTTACTATCCAATAAGTTCTCTACAATGTGAAATAATTTTAAGTCATCAGCAAAGAGTAGACAGTTAACATTTTCAATTACAGATGATAGATCATTGATAAAGAGGTTAAATAATAATGGTCCACAATGTGAGCCTTGTGGATAATTGTGGATTCATTTGAGCAATGCGATAAGCCAAACGAAATTCGCTGAAATGTACAGTGCAGTAACAAATTAAGTTATGGCTGAATCCACTGTTTTGTTTTCATTGGCTAAAGATGACATAAACGAATCGTTAATTTGTGATAAAGATGCAAACAGCTATCGATTGCTGACAGATGATGAAATCATTGAAATGGTAAAAGAGGCAGACGAAACAGATTCAGCTGCTGACACAGACTCGGAATTTGATGGTGGCATTGTCGATGATGTTATTGCAATTGACAAAAATTTGCATAAAGAAGCTAGAGAAGCTGCATCACACATGCAACAATTCATCGAGTGGTCTTCTTGACAAGAAAAAGCCAATAAAGTAGATTGCATGATCTTACGCGGATTAAGAAAAATGTGAAGCATCAGTAAAACAAACAAATGGATAGGCACTACCAGAAGAAGATTTTTTCTAAGGATGTCTGATTGATGTATGATATACTTGTTACAATTAAAAAATATACGATCCAAATCTGCCGTTTCTTTTTATGTCATTATATTACCCTTTTGTAAAATGTACATAAAAAGATTCTTTTCTTTTTTAGTGGAGTCACTGAAGGTGGATATGAGCTATTACCTCCGATTTCGTTGAACCTCCATCGATTTGCATGAAAATTGGTGAGTGGTTAGAGGATATCTCAAGGAACAAAGGTGACATGGTGCCAACTTGCGCTTTTACCCTGGGGGTGGATACCACCCCTTATCGGGGGTGAAAATTATTTAATTAAAAATAACCCCATAATTCGATAGAGTGACAAATTTCAAGCAAAATTTGTTATATTAAAATAAATCAAAACTTTTTGAGTTATTAAAAATCAAAGATTTTAATTTTTCTTGAGAAAAATGCATGTTTTTAACCAATTTTTCATCAATAACTCAAAAAGTGTAAGTTTTTATGAAGCTAATAAAAAATGAAATAAACCCCTTACTACAAAGACCTTTTAATGTTAATTAAAAGTGAGTTATTATAGGTAATTGAATGTATATTTTTTTCAGCGCGTAAAAAACTCGTAAGTATTCAAGCTGAAATAACGGAAAATTGATGCATTTTATAACATAAACTTATTAAATATTTGTCAAAGTACTTAAAAATATCTATTAAATGAGCTCCCGAACATCTTGATAGCGTTAAAATTTATGCACCAAAATTTTTTCAAAATTTATCTTTAAAAAATTTTTCCAAAAAATGTTATTGTTTTTTTTAAGACCTCCGTTCGTGTTTACGATATCAGGTTCATCTAAAAACTGTTTGAAAGTTAATTCCAAGTGCTATTTAAACACGTTAAACCTAATCTTTTAAACCCCTTACTCTTTTAAAAATAAAAGGTTAAATGACCCCGGTTGAATGGTTCCCACAGCAAAATTTAAGATTTAAACGTTTCTATCTCGGTTATTTTTTACCCTATAGAAATACTAAAACATAAAGTATTTGGCACAGAAAAAACTAAAATTTGGTTATATATAATTTTTTACGTATATTGAGTATTTTTGGAGTTATTATCAAAGGAATATGAGAATTACAATAATTTTAAAAATTATGATTTTTTTAAATTATATTTTTTTTCAAAAATATGCATTTTAAACCGGTCAAAATTATCGAACACATTACTTATGCTAATATAAAGAAGTTCTTGTAAGGATTACTATAAATTTTAATTTTTGTGGAAATGGCGTATGTTTTATTTTTCACTTTTTCCTAAAAAATTCGAAACGGTTCTTTTATTTTCATTATAACTTGCTTAACTTTGACGCTATTACCTTGTTCTGAAGCTCATTTGATAGGTATTCCGAAGTACTTTGGCAAATATTTAGCATGAATATTTTATACATTGTATCGTTTTCCCGTTATGTAAGCTTGAATACTTATGATTTGAGTACTCGTCGAAAAAAATACACATTCAATTGCCAATAACTCACTTTGAACTAACATTAGTTTAGTTCTTTATGTGAGGAATGTATTCAATTTTTTATTATCTTCAATTTCAGTAATAATAACTTTTTTGTAAAAGCTTATAGTTTTTGATTTATACGTGAAAAACCGATTTAAAACATGCATTTTTTTACGAAAAAATAAAATCTTTGGTCTTTAATAACTCAAAAAGTGTCGATTTAATTTAATAACTTTATATAACAAATTTTGCTTATAATTTGTCCCTCTATCGACTTATGGTATTATTTTTAATAAAATAATTTTCACGCCCGAGAAGGGGTGGTATCCACCCCCAGGGTAAAAGCGCATGTTGGCATCATGTCACCTTTGTTCCTTGAGGTATCCTCTAATTACTCACCAATTTTCATGAAAATCGATGGAGGTCCAACGAAATCGGAGGTGAAAACCTTCAGTGACTGCACTATTTAAAATAATTTGAGATAAGCTGGAATTTTAGTTTTAAACATGTAGGAAAAACCAAAGTTAATATTAAGCGTTATAACCTTCATCTACATATATTGTGGCTATGTTTAATTATTATTATTCAGTGATTTGAATATTTTGTAAATATGTAATTTCTAAAAAACTGGGTTACAAGTAGATGAATGACAACGTGCAAAAGTAAGGTTATAATTTTATGACATATGCAATAAAACTGTTTTAACTTACTTCCTTTTACTTTCATCGAAAACTAAATGGATTTTATTTTGACGATTTTTGGGTTTTCTTGAAGTATTTTTCGAATTTTTTGATCTCATGTTTACTTTTATGTTTGACGACTACTCTAAAATTGACATATGTCAAATTCATGACAACAAATATTTTATAGACAACTTAAAGTTTGTAAATCATTTTAAAGTAATATATAAAAATGTAAAATTATTTATATACAACCGAAATTGATTTGAATTAATTTTTGTTGTATCAATTTATTGTAGGAATGTTATTTCGATTTTTTAACAAATAAGAATTTTGAAAATGGGATTGAGCTTGACTAGAAGTGTGAATATTTCGACCAATCAGAAACAACTAGTGGAGTTAAGTCGCGCTCATCGACATCATGGCTGTCAGTATAAATTTGTTCGCTGAACGATGAACTATCCCTCTGTAAAATCTGCATATGAAAACATATTTTTGTTATTTTTTTCATTAAAAAGAGAGTTAATTTGTGCTAAAAAGTATGCTATGATGTCCAAAATTAAGTGACCTTTTAGTGTAGGCGGTAAGTTTCGAAATTTATAGCTATTAATGAGAATTTATGGCAAAAATTACGTGAAAAAATGAGCTTATATTTGTATCATGAAAGGAACTGGAAATAGAAATAAACTGTTTAATAATTTCATCCGGTGATTACATTTTGTGTAATGCAATATGGGAAGTAGTACATCTATTTTTGGGTTTCAAAGGGCTTCTGGTTTTTTTTGCTGGGGATTTCAACAAAAATACTAAAACCAGCTGATTGCCAAAGCCATGAATGTAGATTATAAAAAAAATAGGCCAAATCTGTTCTGCTGTTTTTAATATATTGTAACGTATTTACCATATGGATATTAATATTCGTAATATTATTGTTCTGAAGCTATTTTCTTGTGGCTCTTATGCGATTTACTATTTTATTTGGGAATAAACCACAATTTTAATTTGAAATTAAGTTTTATTTGACGTTTCGATTTCCTCGTCGAAAATTGTTATCAAGATTAATAATGTTGTTCTGAAGCTATTTCCTTGTGGCATTTTTATAATTACGTATTTTTTATGGGAAATAAGCCACAATTTTACTAAAAAATGAATTTATTAACGTTTCGAAGCCCAAATCGGGTTGCATTGTCAAAATACAAAATACTATTAATAAATTAAACAAATTTTGTTTATGTTACTGGGAAAAAAGTTCTTCTAATAATTTAATATTATCTGACCCATTCATATTGACAATTATTAAGACATAATAAGTATTCTTATTCTTAAAGTGCCCTCTTCTCAACAGTGGCGGCTCATACCACTTTAAGAAGGTAGTGCCACAACTCGGGCAGCCGCCAAAATTTTTAGTGACGGATTCACGATATTGTCAAAAAAAGGTATACTGACAACAAAAACTAAAAAAAATATGCGCGGATACTTTTATCTTATGTACATATCTTAAGTTTATTGATCTGAGGTGCCAAGCAATTGTCGAACATTGATCAAAACAGTTCCGTAAATTAATTAATAATAAAAACCTCTTAACCTACCACCAGCATTTACTGCTGATAGTGCTTGAAAATTGTTATTACGATTTAGTCTCTATTTATCAATTTATAAAAATAATACTATTTCATTATTCACACACATGCACAAATTTTTGTAATGTCACTTTTAAAGTTTACGATATATGAAGTTCATTCTTCTATCTTTTGGTTGCAAAGTTTTCAATGACTTTATAATTAAAATTATCAATACAATTTACAAAATTCTTTTCTGCAGATAGCATACCTAAGGCACTAGGTTTCGATGTAAACATCGAAAAACAGCGTTCTGCTTCAGATGTTGATATAGGAATGGTAACTAAAATTCTTAAAAGTTTAATAGTTTCTTCAAATGTGCTCTTTAAACCTTCCCTCTACAATAAAACCGATAGCGAACAGCCCCAGAGGTAGTACTTAATTTGTCTCGCTAATACAGTACCTACTTCTAATTCAGTTTTAAACCGAGTTTTGCTTAAAAATTAAAATTGTCTCCATTGTTTCATTAAGAAATGATTCGGAGAACTGATGCTTATAAGCAGAAAACTTCTCCGACATAAATAAATTAGAAGCAACTAAATGTCCGGAGAAGGTAGACCTTTGAAAGATCTGGTACTTTGAATAATATGAACCTTTAAGTCGTTGTCTAATTCGGCGCTAAAATTGACCAGCTCCTTAAATATGCCTCTATTTTCTGAATTTTCTTTTTCGTCGTGACCTCTTAAAGCTAACTCGAAAGCTCCACAACACCTTATAACATTTGTAGTTTTTTTTCTAGCGAAAAACCACCAAAAAAATTTTTAAAATACTAATCTTTATTGTCAATTAATAAATTAAACTTAAGAAATAATCAAAATATTATCAAAATACCCACGATCATGATGCACTAAAAGTTTAATTATAAATACAAAAACTTTTTAACAGAAAATATACATAATAAAAGCGACAAACCAGCACGTAAAGAAACTCAAAATAAATTGACCTGGCTTCATACCCTCGTGCCTGGCACAGAGATTCTAATGTTAAGGTATACTAATAGTCCAATATAGCTCTTTCTCTGTCACTTACATAGAATGCTCGTAAAATCTTTCTCTCTTTACTCGTGCCAGTACTGACTTCGGCGCGAAGGAGATTCTCCTGTCGAATACTCTCCGCTGTCGGCAGAGATTGTATTGCGCCCATAGTTGCCATATTTTATATAATTTATGAAGATCAAAAGAAATACACGCAAAAAAATTAACAAGAATTAAAAAGTTTTGAAGATAAAAAATATGTTTATGGATAGTTAGCAAGGTAGTGCCATGGCTCTATGGCACTACCTCACGGGCCGCCACTGCTTCTCAATGTAGATTGGCTACTACAATTGCAAATTCTGGTCTGTCTTCAGCTGTTCAAAATTTCTCTTTCTAGTCCTCTCTTTCCCTTGATCTTTACTTTCACTATTAGGTATTTATATATATATATATATATATATATATATATATATATATATATATATATATATATAATCAAACAGATGAAATAGAGAATGTGGAAAAATCCCCTTACGAACAATTCACACATCCACCATTTCGGGTTGGGAAAAATTTTTCGAATAGAATCAAAGATCCAAACACCAGTTCTTAGAAATGTGTTTCGCCCTCTTCAAGGGTGAAAATTATATATATTATATTCATATATATATATATATATATATATATATATATATATATATATATATATATATTCATATATATATATCTTCAATATATATATATATATATATATATATATATATATATATATATATATCCAATCCTGTTCTCTATTCCCCTCTATTTCTGGCCATGATTGCTATTTCTCCCCAGGTTTTCTTCATACTTTTGTAGTCTTCTTCAATGGTACTACTCCACGTTTTGTTCGGGCGTCCTCTGCTTCTTCGTCCTACTGTACTCCATTTGAGTGCTTGTTTTGTTATGTCTGCATTTTCTTTCCTCAGGGTGTGTCCCAGCCAGTTTCATCTTTTCCTCTTTATTGTTGTTCTGATGGGTTCTTGTTTGGTTTTCCTCCATAGTGCTACATTTGTTATGGTATTGGGCCAATATACCTTTCGAATTTTATGTCAGTTATTACCCATGTTTCACTCCCATAAAGTAGCACAGTTTTCACTTTACTATTAAATAGCCTTATTTTAGTATTTTGGCTGATCTGTGTTGATTTCCATATATTTGCGAGGGTTCCAAAGGCAAGTTGTGCTTTTCGTATTCTCTGTTTAACCTTCGGATGACCAAGCGGGGGAAATTGTGACCCCAGCGTATGTTTTTCTTTAATAAATTCAAAAGTATTTTCAATTTTTAACTCATTATTTTTTTATTTGACTTAAATATCATTCTAGATATCCTCATATTTTGAAATAAAAAAAAATCCCTACATTTTATGAATAAAAAATATATTCTGAAGTTGATGTTTAGTAAAATAGCGTCTATTATGTGTAATTTTCCAAGTAGCTTTACGCTAATGACCAAAAAATTGAGTTTCATCGTTTTCCCTCTGACCTTTCATAAATATGCCAGAATTGTCAATATGAGAAATGAGTGAGATAAAAATTTAATTATTAGAAGAATTTTTTACCAAGCAACAGAAACAAAAATTGTTTAATTTATTAATGTTTTGTATTTTGATAATGAGTACCAAATTGGAAATCGAAATGTTAAATAAAGTTAATTTCAAACTAAAATTGTGGCTTATTCTCAAATAAAATATTAAATCTCGTAATATTTGTATAGTATAGATTAAATAATGAAAATTAATAGACAAATTGTTTCGTTTCAGAATTTAAGGATTTTGTACAAAGATTTGAATTATAAACAATGACTTCTAGTAGGTAAGTGAATTGCAGTACATAGATTATTTCTTATGATAATTTAAAAGGAAATTTATACAGAAGTAAAAACTTCAAATTGCATACTGGTATAAAATCGTTTATTAAAAACTATCTAAAATGTCATCCAAATAGATTGCAAAACGTTTTCGTTCTAATTTAGAACATGTTCAGTGCCCAGAATGAAATATTTCCACGTTAGGTTAAAGCAAAAAGGTTAAAATTGTGACTGTTAAAAAGAAAAAAACATGTGGGAATACTTACATTCTGCTGAGTAGTTGGAACTAGCACACTATTTAAAGTGGTAACCCCATAATATATGGTTTATATATTATATTATAATAAAATATGGTGGTATTAAAATATATGTAAACCATATATTATGGGGTTACCACTTTAAATAGTGTGCTAGTTCCAACTACTCAGCAGAATGTAAGTATTCCCACATGTTTTTTCTTTTTAACAGTCATAATTTTAACCTTTTTGTTTTAATCTAGCGTGGAAATACTTCATGCTAGGCACTGAAGATGTTCTGAATTAGAACGAAAACGTTTTGCAATCCATTTGGATGACATTTTAGATAGTTTTTAATAAACGATTTTATACCAGTATACAATTTGAAGTTTTTACTTCTGTATGAGTTTTTTAAACTATGATATACAGCCAACTATTGGGATTTTCCTGTTGATTTTAAAAGGAAATGTTCATACTTCAGTGCAATACATCCCTGAAAAATGAAGGTGATAGTAATTTATGAATGAAACACTGCACTTCATAATATGTTCTAAATAAAATTTTAAATTCTAAAAAAACATCGTTAATAAAAAATTCTGAATAAAAAAACCTTAAATCTTTCAGGCTGCTTTTCAGTTTTATAGAACATCAGAAATACTTTTTTGTCCCATGTATTTACTAGACTATGTACTTATCTAATAGACTAGGTACCTACTTAGCTAAGACCAGTGTAACATCAGGCTCTTTATGTGTATCAGATGCCATTACAATTTAAAATAAAAACTATCGATATGGAAAGATCCATGGAATCTTTAGGTACTGCTTAACAAACCATACAAGATACATCACTTTACAACCAGTTATTAGAGTAAGCTGCCGAAAAAATGTGACCCTTTTTATAAATAATTGACCTGTCTCTGGTTTTTTCAAAAATTTTGTGGCATTCCTGATAATGCCTATTTCGTTTTCGTCTGCCCACGCTGTATATCGCTTGTAGAAGGTTATTTCGTCACAGAAAATTTTCAAATTTGCATGAACAAATTTTTGTGCTAATAGGCCTGGATCCCGCTTACCAAAAAAGAGTTGATTAATAACAAGCTGAAAATTTGTTAATAGCTTAACGGTGTATAGTCGGACAAACTTTGATGTATGGGAACACTGGAATAGGGGAAGTTTTAATTGTTGAACGTGTCAACCTGACAGGTTTATGATTGTGGAAACTAGCAGGTTGTTTTTTTTTGTTTAACAAATTTTGCTATTAACAAATTTTCAGCTTGCTATTAATAAACTTTTTTTTGGTACACGTGATCCAGGCCTACAATTATTGGAACTCCCAAACTCAACTCGCACGAAGTGCTACTGATTATCCTATCAAAACAATATTTAAAATCCACAAGGAAAAGAAAATGTTTTTTCCACCTACCTCTACCGAAAGTATACTTTTCCGGACATGATTGTAGGGAGCAAAGTTGTACTTTTCCTCCCTAGGGAGGAAAATATTTTTACTCCCTAGGGAGGAAAAGTAAAAGTGACGTCATGGTATTTCATTCATGAAATACAACTTATTGACGCCCTGTACAATATCTATTTTCTAGTACGTAAGTATCTATACATTTTAACGTTTATTTATAAAACACCCTATATTTTGCAGAATGGTAAAAAACAGTAAATTGTTATTTTGATTTAACAATGTTTACATTAATAATTTGACTTATATTTGACAGTTGACAGTTATATTGTACCTACTTGTTAGTTTTAGTTTTAATAAATTTTGTTGGTTAGTTGCATAAATAAAGTAAAAATGAAAAAATGACTTGTTATTAATTTGAGGAAGGTGGAAAAACCATATGTATAACATGGGAGTAAAGTGCCTTTTCCTCCCTTGAATGATTACTGCCCTCCGCTACGCGTCGGGCAGTAAACTTCATTCTCGGGAGGAAAAGTAGCACTTTCCTTCATTGTTATACAAATAGCTATTTCCACCTACCTCTACCCAAAGTATTCTTTTCCGGATCTGATTGTAGGGAGGAAAGTTGTACTTTTCCTCCCTAGGGAGGAAAATATTTTTCCTCCCTAGGGAATTAAAGTAAAAGTGACGTCATGGTATTTCAATCATGAAATATAACTTATTGACGCCCTGTACAATATCTATTTTCTATTACGGAAGTATCTATACATTTTAACGTTTATTTAAAAACACTCTGTATTTTGCAGAATGGTAAAAAACAGTAAATTGTTATTCTGATTTAACAATGTTTACATTAATAATTTGACTAATATTTGACAGTTGACAGTTATATTGTACCTACTTGTTAGTTTTAGTTCTAATAAATTTTGTTGGTTAGTTACATAAATAAATTAAGTAAAAATGAAAAAATGACTTATTATCTGAGGAAGGTGGAAAAACCATATGTATAACATGGGAGTAAAGTGCCCTTTCCTCCCTTGAATGATTACTGCCCTCCGCTACGCGTCGGGCAGTAAACTTCATTCTCGGGAGGAAAAGCAGCACTTTCCTCCCTTGTTATACAAATAGCTATTCCTGTAGTTGAGTGCAGGGCCGCCGCTACCATGTGTGCAAAGTGTGCATCGCACAGGTGCGGCCGATTATAGGGGCGGCCAAAAGCAGGCCACTGATAATAATATTTTTTTAAACGAAAATAAATTCAAAAAATTAAATACATAGTAATGATTTAGATATTTCTATAAACTCGTAATATTTCAAACAATTTAAACAAAAATGCCAGAAAATGTTATTTATTATATGAACTACCCTTTTGCATTTGTAGTCATAAAGTAGTTCCAGGAATGCTTTTTAATTCAAAGTGACTGGCGGCTTTCGAACTGATTGTGGCTAAGGCTAAGTCCACACGAGCGATAATTTACGGCGCCGTCAGAACAGTAAACCTTAAACCTGACGAGGCATTGGTTGACTAACTCCTATTTCATCTACAATTGGTGGAGTTAGTCAACCAATGTGTTTACTGCTCTTACGGCGCCGTAAATTATCGCCTGTGTGGCCTAGGGGTCCATATGCGATTTTTTCAAATTCTGAACATTTATGATTTGTTTAAGATCAAGAGAGTACGATACGACAATAGGATACTTTCCGAGAATTTAGATAATTGCTTGTTAAGTTGCTCTCATTGAGTAATAAAAAAGTCTTTTTTATTACTCGATGGTTTAAAAAAATATTTTTTATTACTCGATGGTTGCTCTGTTATAATATTGTTCCTTTATGCTTATGTATGGTTATAGATGGGTTATAGTTCAGTCAAGTTGAAAATTTGATGATTTTAGACACGCTTTTGATAAACGATTTTGTTTGTAATTATTAGTGGTGTGCCCGTTTCTTTTGCACACTACTTTATTTCAAATAGGCCTGGATCGCGCGTACCAAAAAAAAGTAGATTAATAGCAAGTTGAAAATTTGTTAATAGCTTAACGAAGTCTAGTCGACAAACGTTGATGTACGGGAATACTACAACAGGGGAAGTTTTAATTGTGGAACAGTTTAAATATTGGAACGTTAGATTAGGAAAACGTCCCATGTATTTTGTCGGACAGAACATCCAATTGATTTGTTATCCTCTCATTAAACTCTCATGGAAAAATCAGACTGCTATTACTAGCCAACATGATTCCTGTCATTTGACATGTTCTTGGTGTTCCACTCATTAAAAAATACCAGTCCGATTGTTGCATGAGAGTTTAATGAAATGGTAACAAATCAATTGGAAGTGATGTCCGACAAAATACATGGATCGTTTTCGTAGTCTGACCTTCCAAATTTTTAACCTGTTCCACAATTAAAACTTCCCCTGTTTCAGTGTTCCCATACATCAAAGTTTGTCAGACTAGACACCGTTAAGCTATTAACAAATTTTGAACTTGCTATTAATCTACTTTTTTTGGTAAGCGGGATCCAGGTCTAAAAGTAACGTCGAGATCAGAGCAATTTTTATTCATATACGCGTTACGGTTACAATGTATCTCCTGCACATTTCTTTAAATACTAGTACCTATGTTGAAACAACTAAAGTGTTAAAAGGGGGGCGGCAAATATTAAGATGCACACGGGCGGCCAACACTTTAGCGGCGGCCCCGGTTGAGTGTATACCATCAATCACAAAAATTGGAAAAAATCCTTTGTAAAAGGTATACAATTTTATTAAAATCCCTTTAAAGGGCTACATCACAACAAAACGTTTTCGATTTTATAAAAAAGAAAATCATCATCAGTGTTAGATAAACTGGATGCTAGCTGAGCCACCAAAGATACCCGAACATTTTTATTTGGTGGCTCAGCTAGCATCCAGTTTATCTAGCACTGATGATGATATGATTTTTTTTTATAAAATCGAAAACGTTTTGTTGTGATGTAGCCTTTTAAAGGGATTTTAATAAAATTTTGTACCTTTGACAAAGGATTTTTTCCAATTTTTTTAATATTTAAAACATGTATTTTCATCAAATGCTTTAATCCTTTGCTCGTGCCATACCCTGTATAATGGATATTTATATATCTTACTTTCTCTTGAAAAGTAAATATAATATTGAAGTGGTGATATTTTATGACTATTAATTTGTACAAAAGGAATTCATTTTGTAGGCACAGAAATATTTATTACATGATCATTCAAACTTTTACCTTATGCTTGCTTTTATTTCGTTTTTATTGCTAATGGCTAATTTGATAGTATTTATAGTCATATGTGATTTATTTGACATTATTGGAATTGTCCAGACAGGTAATATAGTATGATGGGTACTAATTAATCACATAAGTACTATAATCATAAAATCAAATGAAATAATAATTAAATATACATATTTTTTTAATGTTCTAATACTAAATTATATAATAATAATAATCAGAGCATAAACCTGTAAGTAATTTTTTTGCAGTAGGTATACCATAGACTAATACACTATAACAGTAGGTACTAATAGACCAGGACTAATCTGTAAAAAACGTGTATTTTTGGATGTGAGAGGTGGCATTCGGATTTTTGCAGATAAAGTTAGGTGACACCTTCAGTAATAATAATTGACTTATGCTTCTTCTCAAATATGCCCGTAACATTAATAAAAAAATTAAAATATTTAAACATTTCGAAAAACATCGATTTTTTTCTTTCTTTGCTTATAACTTTAAAACAGTTCGTTTTGGAACGAAGTCGAAGAAATAAAATAAAGATAATTAAATTTTGTATGATATTCGACTGGTCAAAACTGTCTTAAGGTATTACCTTTTCTGCAATATAGCAATGAATACAAAATAAGGGGGCAAAATACTCCTGTTGTTATTCAATGTTTCTTAACCACTTTGGTGCCAATTAGAACCTTAGTAATTCGCTTAGAAAATTCTTATAACTTACTTAAATGGTCTACCAAATTTCATTAAAATCGACCTAATAGATTTTGCATAATAAATTTGCAATGTAAATGTTTTTAAAACAGTTCAAATTTTTTAAAATCTTTCTGAACAAAAAGTAGACCATTTAGAAGTTGGCTAATTTTTTTACATATAAAGAGATGCTCTACCTATCTAATACACTTTACAGAATTAAAATCGGATTATTTAAGTGGCCTCAGCAATGTTTTAAAATTATAAACAATTTTTTGGCTTATAAACAAATAGCTTTGTTTAATAATAAAAAAAATTAATTTTTAGCAATGCAAATAATTAAAACCGGTATAATTTGACTTAAACTTTCAAATGCTGTCAGCAGAATTGCTATTTT
This sequence comes from Diabrotica virgifera virgifera, assembly GCF_917563875.1. Lineage (NCBI taxonomy): Eukaryota > Metazoa > Arthropoda > Insecta > Coleoptera > Chrysomelidae > Diabrotica > Diabrotica virgifera. The sequence goes on along the minus strand of NC_065450.1, from coordinate 227,674,046 downwards.
ATTTTTTAATCAAAAGTTATTCTCGTTCAAAAATTACAATCTTTCGATTTTTGAAGTTATACTTCTTTAGGCGCGATTGAGATTGAGGGTGAATTTATATTGATCTGCGCGCATGCGCACACCGACAGTTTGGTATTAGTCTTTATACGGGCTCTGATTGGGTGTTGAAATGATCTGTCAATAATTGTTCAATATGGAGGTTATCGGTAAACAAAAATGTTGTATAATATATTAGTTTTTATTATTGTGAGGACAGAAATAAAATCAAATTTATAATTATAGTGACTTTTTAAATAGTTTTGAAAAGCCACAGGTACGTAATTCTAAATGTTTCAGTTGTATTCCAATAAAAAATTATCTTCATACCTATTTGGAAAATGTAAAAAAAATAATGTACTTACCTAGTACTTGCCTAGTAGGCAATGCTTTAATTTACATAATCTGATTACGAACAAACTTTCTACAAATTTTCATCTAATGTATCGTTTTCTTACTCTATATATTGTTGTATTTTAATTCGACAAAAATCAAACTAATAAAAATTCATATAAACAAAATGTCAAAAAGTTGTTCAGTTTGTGTATATTCCCACATGACGTATACGCGAAGGTGGTGCAGTTTGAAATCGCTTCGACTCTCGTACGGCGGGATACACGGGAAGTAGGTTCAAGCCGAGGTTCAAGCCCAATGCAAGTTATATCATTTTTTTATTTTTTTTATAGATTTTATGATTGTAAGTATATTATTATATAATTTTTTTCAGAAAATACATATTTAATTAAAATTTTTGGCAACAATTATTATTCAGAAATCATTTGTGGCATTTTTCAATGTGTTTGTGTGTGTTTTATTCTTTTATTTTTTGGTATTGTTTTAATAAAATTTTTTGGAAAGTAGTACAGAAACTGTTTAAAGTATATTGATTTCGTTGAAATAGAAGTATAACTTCTTACGTGCCTACAAAGTACACACATTCTTTTTTTGAATGTTCCACTGCGTTTATCTCGAAAACTATGCATCCTACGAAAAAACTTGTAACAACATTTTTTGCTTAGAATTACCCAACAAATACAAAAAAATGTTTTATTTTGCGAAAAATCGATGTTATATAATTCCTTTAGTAAGTTCTTTGTTTATAACAATCTTATCGACATCCGTATCAACTGTTACCCAAAAAATTCGTGTTCTACGGGTCAAAATACATAAAAAAACTTGGGTAAGTCCATCTAAATAAAGGAGCCCGTAGCACCCCCTCCTGGACACAGCACTAATTTGTTTATAAGCCAAAAAATTGTTTATAACTTTAAAACATTGCTGAAGCTGCTTAAATAATCCGATTTCAATTATGTAAAGTGCATTAGATAGGTGGAGTGCTTCTTTATATCTAAAAAAATTGACAAATCTTTGTATGTTCTAGTTTTTGTTGTGAAAGATTTTAAAAAATTTAAATTTTAAAAAAAGTTTAGATTGCAAAATTATTATGCAAAATCTAGTTAGTCAGTTTTAATGAAATTTGGTGGACGGTTTTAGTACATTACAAAAATTTTCTAAGCGAATTAGGAAGGTTCCAAGTGTAACCTAAGTGATGGAAAAACATTGAATAAGTACAGGCTTGTTTTGCCCCCTTATTTTATATTTACTGCTATTTTGCAGTAAGGGTGTTAAATTAAGACATTTTTAACCAATCGTATCTGATAGAAAATTTAATTATCTTTGTTTTATTCCTTTACGACTTTGTTCCAAAATGAATCGTTTTAAAGTTATAAGCAAAGAAAGTAGAAAAAAAAAAACGAAATTTTTTGAAATTTTTAAATATTTTATTTTTTTATTAATTTTCCGGGCATATTTGATAAGGAGCATAAGTCAATTATTATTTTTGAAGTTGTCACCAAACTTTATCCGCAAAAATCCGAATGCCACCTCTCACATCCACCTAAAAACAGATCCTTCATCATCATCATCATCATCATCACGTAGCGCTACAACCCTGGGTGGGTCCTGGCTGACTGTACAACTTTCTTCCAATTTCTTCGGTCTTCCATCAATCTAGGGTCAAATGGGATGTTCATTTTCCAGAGATCTGCTTGGATGTTATCTCTCCATCGCATTCTGGGACGTCCGAGTGGTCTTTTGCCTGTAGGAATCTCCTCCCTAGAAATCCTGGAAAAAAACACATCCTTCCTGGTCTATAACTCTTGGGCTGTGATTTGGTCTACAGGGTGATTGATTAGTAGGGTAAAGCTCAATAGCTCCGCTATAGTAATAGATAGCAATAAAAGTTAATAACAAAAATTTTAGCCACCTTTGAGCTTCACATTACAAAATTAGTTAGAATGTTTCAGGGTGTTCGATAACACAGTGGCAGACCTAACTTATGTTTTTTTTTAAATGGAACACCCTATATTTTATTTTAAATTCGAAATCCTGTTAACTTCTCCATCACAAAAATATAAAGGTTTGTTATGTTATACAGCGTATTTACAAAGTTATAACCAATTTTGTATGAAAATCGTAACAAGTTCAACTCCCTGTATAAATACAAATAAGCAAAACAACAATGGTTTATTAATGCCATATTTTTTAACGTATTGTCAAAATTTTCAAGAATGGTCGATATTGCTAATTTTCTTTATATCAAATACAGGGTGAGTCAAAACGCAAGTACATTATTTTCTCAGTAATTTTAAATGGAACACCCTGTATTTTATATCACTATTGAAAAGTACCATTACCGTACTTTAATTTTTAGATAACATTCCCTATGTCTAAATTTATTAGTTTTCGAGATATTTTCATTTTTCAATGGACCAGTAGCGTGGTCACCCAAATCACCAGAATTTAATAAACTGGACTGATTTTTTGGGGTTACGTTAATAATGAAGTTTATAAAATATCTCCAACAACAAGAGATGAGATGAAAACTAGAATACAAAGTGTATTTCGATGTGTTAATTTACAAATGCTCCGTAGAGTAAATAGCTCATTCAATGATCGTTTTTAGGCGTACATAAATGTGTTAGGAGATAATTTTGAACACCCCATGTAATTAAATATTAAAAATATTTTATTAAAAGTAGCTTCTAATTTTTTCAAACATGTTTTTTTGCAAAATGTATTACTGATAAATTATGTTTCATTCTTTATTTGTTACATTGTTGCATTTGTTTTATTTTCTGTTTTCTTTGTTTATTTGTTGCATTTACATAAAAAGATAGTTTTTAATTGTTTCAAAAATGTTGCATGTAGTGGTTGTGTTTTTGTTTGTAAAATGTATTACTACAGTTACATTGATTTATTTGCTACAGTGTTACATTGATTACCGGATTGATAATCGGTAATCTTCAATTGTCAATTCAGTCATGGCTTACTTAAAATTTAGATAAATTTAAACACCTAAAATAATTTGCTCTGAAAAATGAAAATATCTCGAAAACTAATAAATTTGGGCATAGGGAATGCTATATAAAAATTAAAGTACGTTAATGTTACTTTTCAATAATGATATAAAATACAGGGTGTTCCATTTAACATTACTGAGAAAATAATGTACTTGCGTTTTGACTCACTCTGTATTTGATATAAAGAAAATTAGCAATATCAATAATTCTTAAAAATTTGAACGAGTTGAACTTGTTACGATTTTCATACAAAATTGATTATAACTTTGTAAATACCCTGTATAACATTACAAACCTTTATATTTTTGTGATGGAGAAGTTAACAGAATTTCGAATATAAAATAAAATATAGGGTGTTCTATTTAAAAAAACAAAAGTTAGGTCTGTCACTGTGTTATCGAACGCCCTGTAACATTCTAACTAATTTTGTAATGTGAAGCTCAAAGGTGGCTAAAATTTTTGTAATTAACTTTTATTGCTATCTATTACTATAGCGGAGCTATTGAGCTTTACCCTACTAATCAATCACCCTGTATACACACTGAGCAGCAAAATTAACGCACCACCTTAAAAATGGGACATTTTTGATGTCTCGAATTTCCTAAACATGTTATCCGATTTGAGTGATTTTTTTAGTATGTTATAGTCTTATTCTTTAAGAATATCGATGTAATAATACTGTTACTAAACGTAAATTTTCATTGTATACCGGGTGTACGAATCAAACTGTGTATTTTTCTCAAAGTTCACATCAGCCTGTGGGATATGCCGCATATTCTAGTATTTGTAAAATACTGAAATTAAAACCCAACTATAGCCTCAGGTTTTCTTAACATTCTGTTTTTTGATTCATTCGGTTATGCTGGATAATAAAAAAGTTAGGTACTTTAACAACTAGCCATGTTTTTTATCAATACAAAGTGTTTAAATAAGTATGGCAAACTTTAATTGGTAATTCTGCATGAAAAAATAATGACAGTTTGCTCTATAATCATATATCCGCAAATGCTTCGTTTCCGAGATACGGGATGTTGTATTTTTTCTTACAAACTGACGCTTTATTTATTGCTTTAAAACCGGTTGAGATCTGCAAATGAAATTTGAGGGGTTTCAAGACGTAGTTATTGGACATTTTTTGAGATACAATTAAGAATTTTATATTCATCATTCTCGTACCAAAGAGTCAACATCTAGCCAAACAGTGTCAAGACATTGAAGAACTTGAAAACAAATATGACACGTTTAACATGTATAAAAAAGTGAAAGAAGCGACTGGTATCTTCGATAAGAAACAAACTGCATTGCTACAAGATGAACATGGTAAAGCAATATTTGAGGTAGAGAACAAACTTAAAGAATGGGAAAATTACGTTACGAACCTATTCGAAGACGATAGGAGTAGTTCACCACCCAAAATTACTAACTGCGACGGACCCCTAATAACACTCTCTGAGGTAATAAAAGCCATACAATCATCAAAAGATGGCAGAGCGACTGGTCCTGATGAAATTCCAATTGAAATATACAAGCTTATAAATGATAGCAATGTTTTAGAGGCTATAACTTCGTTTTTCAATACCGTTTATACCAGCGGACAACTTCCTAATGGCTGGTCTAATTCACTGTTTATAGCTCTACCCAAGAAGACAACAGCAAAAACCTGTGCTGATTATAGAACCATCAGTTTGTTAAACCATTTATTGAAATTTTTTCTGAAGGTAATACATGGTCGTATCTACAATAAATGCGAGGAATACCTGGATGACACACAGTTTGGTTTCCGTAACGGGTTTGGAACGAGAGAGGCATTGTTTGGAATGAACGTACTTGCTCAAAGATGTCGAGATATATCTGTAGACATATACTGTTGTTTTATTGACTTCCAAAAGGCATTTGATCGTGTTAAGCACTCTATATTGATCGAAACTCTAAAAGACATAGGCTTGGACGGCAGAGATGTTCGAATAATTGCAAATTTATATTGGAATCAAACAACATCAGTTTTAGTAGATGGTGTGGAATCACAGGCTCTTAATATTAAAAGAGGAGTACGGCAGGGATGCCTCTTGTCACCACTGCTTTTCAACGTTTACTCCGAAAGAATATTCAGAAAAGCTCTTTCTGAAAAACAAGAAGGAATACTTGTGAACGGTGAAGTCATCAATAATTTGCGATATGCGGACGATACAGTACTCCTAGCTTCTAGTCAAGAAGATCTGCAAACACTACTTGATAGTGTCGTTGAGAGTTGTAGGGAGGCAGGTTGGTCTGGATCTGAACATACGGAAAACCAAAATGCTCGTAATAAGTAAACAGCAGCATATAAATCCGTCTATATATGTAAATAATACCAAACTTGAGCAAGTTGATAAAATCGTTTACCTTGGACAGCAACTAAATTGCAACGCAGAAAGTCACGGCGAAATTAGATCTAGGATAGAGCAGGCTAGAGCCGCTTTTAGAAGGATGTCCAAGGTGTTATGTAACAGAGACCTAAAATTGGCATTGAGGGTCCGCCTACTTCGCTGCTACGTGTTCTCGGTCTTACTTTATGGTGTCGAGTCCTGGACTGTGAATAAAATCGATCTAAATCGTCTTGAGGCTTTCGAAATGTGGTGCTATAGAAGAATTTTAAAAGTTTCCTGGGTGGAGAAGATTCGAAACTCCACAATACTAGAACGTCTCAGCAAGACTACTGAGATCATAAAAAGCATCAAGCAGAGAAAGCTGGAGTACTTCGAACATGTAATGAGAGGTCCCAAATATAGGTTGCTACAAAATATCATGCAAGGAAAAATAGCAGGCAAACCCAGTCCAGGACGAAGAACCTCATGGTTGAAGAACTTGCGAGATTGGTATGGTGTTGATACAAGCATGCTGTTTAGGGTGGCAGTGAATAAAATTAAGATAGCTATGATGGTAACCAACGTTCTGAAATGGTACATGAAGAAGAATTCTCGTACATACGACTGATACGATCGGTCATAAACAATTTTCAGACCGCGGTACCTCCTGGCATCCTGTGGATTTGTTATAAAGACCTCTTTTTGAGTAAGTTTGTGCAAAAAAATCGAATCGGTATAATTTATCTAACGGGGACGAGCATACAGCTTGGACTAATAGGCGAGTGCACACCCCTAATTGAGTCTTAGAAATCGAAAAAGCGACCATGATAGGTGAATGGAAAATTTTGGTAATTCTTTATATTTTTGAGGTCGCTGAATCCGAATATGAAGTTTATTTTTATCTAGAATTGGTGGAACATGTTCAAAAATCAAATTTTATGCAAAAATGCGAAAAATCAATTTTGCCGATTTTTCATATTTACCTCGCTGTATCTTTGGTCGCTGAAAATATTTCTTTTTGAAAATTTTACTGTGTCATCCTTGAAGTATTCAGATAGCAACGAGCTTTGTCCAAAATGTTTAAACACATTAAAAGAGGAGTTGTTAATTTTTAAACATTTTGTCGTCAGGTTTCGTTAGTTTTATGTTGACTTAAAAAAATTGAGTGACAAACATTTTAGTTTATAATTTTTGTGGAAAATTTCAAATCAAAATATGTATCAGGGAAAAGATTATGTGACTTTATAGACTAGTGGCACTCCCTCAAGAAAACGCTTATTTCTCGAGATACTGACCATGGTGTGGTGAATGGCTAATTTTGGTCTTACTTTATATTTTTGATGGTGGTGAAAACGAAAATGAGGTTTATTTTGAATTTTACATAGGGGAACATTGTCAAAATCGCAGTTTTACCCTAAAAATAAAAAAAAATTAAATCACGTTTTTCTTAAAACTAAAAGTTGCACCATCTTTTTTCTATAAAACATTTTATTCTCTGTACCCTATATTTTAACATAAACTTGATTAAAAATATAAATTTCAAATTTTCTAGCTCAACTTTTGCTATTAACTTTGCAATTCAGGAATCTGCACCTTTTACTTTACACAATTCAAAACTTTTATTATAATAAGACCGAAAGATTGAAACAGGTATCATTGTCTTCAAAAATGTAAGAAATATACAGTATAAAAATTTCAGAAAAATTATTAAAATGGAACAGAGTTGTAGGGAGTTAAACGTAAAAAAAATGTGATTTCATTTTTTTTTTCAATTTTTATGGTAAAATTGCGATTCTGCCAATGTTCCCCCACGTAAAATTCAAAATAAACCTAATTTTCGTTTTAATCACCATCAACAGCATACAGTATGACCACAATTAACCATTCACCACACCGTGGTCATCACACCACACAGTATCTCGAGAAATAAGCAGTTTTTGGAGTGTGCCGCTTGTCTATAAAGTCACATACCTAACTTTTTTCTTGTTGCATATTTTGACTTGACATTTTTCATAAAACTTCCTTATGAATTACATTTTATTGTAGTGTTGCTTAAAATTATAAACTAAAATGTTTGTCACTCAACTTTTTTAAGTAAACATGAAACCAACGAAATCTGACGACAAAATGTTTAAAAATTAACAACTCCTCTTTTAATTTGTTTAAACATTTTGGACAAAACTCGTTGTTATCTAAATACTTCAAGGATGACACAGTAAAATTTTCAAAAGGAAATATTTTCAGCAACCAAAGATACAGCGAGGTAAATTTGAAAAATCATCAAAATTTATTTTTTGAATTTTTGCATAAAATTTGATTTTTGAACATGGTCCACCGATTCTAGATAAAAATAAACTTCATATTCAGATTTAGCGACCTCGAAAACATAAAGGATCACGAAAATTGGTCATTCACCTTAAAGTTGATTTTCGTGGTCGGTGTAACGTAATTTTAGGGGTTGCTGCCGCTAAGGCAGCAGCAATAATGAGAGTAAATACAAATAGTTTTCGCTAATCTTGTCGAGCGTTTATCGCTAAGAGCAAAAAGTTTCCTGCCATGTCCGAAACCTATCTGTAAATTGTAAACTAAATTGCTGGAATACGGAGATAAGCAAAAATGTGTAGGTAGGTAGCTTTTGTTTTTCTATATAAATGTAGTGCATTTCCGTGTTCTTCTCTATTAAATAGAAAATATCTACCAGTTAAATTTTATCGCGACATGCCTTTCCTTAAAATGGTTATGTAGTCTTATCTAGACTTATCAAAGACCTAATTTTTCTAATTTTTACTGCGCAATTTGATAATTAGAATGGACTTTTCATGCTATTGGGACCGTGCAAGTTCGGCAAAGCGACACCTATTTCTACGCTCTGCAACTTTATTCGCACTTTTAATTATATTGGCCAATTATATTAGTCCTGGTTACTGGATAATTGTCAAGGCCATAGCCCGAAAAAATAAAGCAGAAAAAATAAGATTCAGGTTATTTTATTAAAACGTAAACAATTGTATGTAGTAAATAAAATTAGTTATTAAAATGCAGTACTGCAAGCAAAATACAATTAATTAAATTTACCTTTATACAGGGTGTCCCGAAAAGATTGGTCATAAATTATACCACAGATTCTAGGGTCAAAAATAAGTTGATTTAACCTCACTTACCTATATACAATAGTGCATACAAAAAAAAGTTACAGCCCTTTGAAGTTATAAAATTAAAATCGATTTTTTTTCATATATCGAAAACTATCCGACATTTTTTATTGGAAATGAACATGTGGCATTATTATGGCAGCATCATCTTAAAAAAAATTAAAACGAAATTTGTGCACCCCATTAAAATTTAATGGGGGTTTTGTTCACTTAAACCCCCCCAAACTTTTGTGTACGTTCCAATTAAATTATTATTGTGGCACCATTAGTTAAACACAATGTTTTTAAAACTTTTTTGCCTCTTAGTCATTTTTCGATAAGCCAGTGTTTATTGAGATATTTTGAATATTTGTCGAATCCACCACATATTTGTATATGGTTAAGTACGATTATACAGTCCTGTTAATAATATGAAAATTTATTTATAATTTACATTTTTAAGTATATTTTGAAGAAGAAGCCACATCTCGATAAAAGATGACTTATCAAAAAAAGACTAGGAGGCAAAAAAGTTTTAAAAACACTGTGTTTAACTAATGGTACCACAATAATAGCTTAATTGTAACGTGCACAAACATTTGGGGAGTTTAAAGGAACAAAACCCCCATAAAATTTTTATGTAAACATATTATAAAAGAAGCCGCATCTCGATAAAAACTGTCTTATCGAAAAAATACCAGGAGGCAAAAAAGTTTTAAAAACGTTGTGTTTAACTAATGGTACTACAATAATGAATTATTTGAAACGTACACAAAAGTTTGGGGGGGTTAAAGGGAACAAAACCCCCATAAAATTTTTATGGGGTGGACAAATTTCACTATAATTTTGTTTTAAGAGGTTCCTGTCATAAGAGTGATACACGTCCATTTTCAATAAAAAATCTGTAATAGTTTTCGATATATTGAAAAAAATCGATTTTCATTTTGTAACTTCAAAGGGCTGTAACTTTTTTTATGAACACATTTGTACTAAAGTAAGTTAGAATCAATCGAACTATTTTTGGCCCCAAAATGTGTGGTATAATTTATGACCAATCTTTTCGGGACACCCTGTATAATAATTGTATATCATATCAATATTGTGGAGAAACATATAATTTTTCTTTTTCAATGACAGTAGATATGAAATGTACGTCAATTTGACAATTTCAATTGACAATATGAATTATTTAAGAAAGTTACAATATTTCTCCGCTATTCGCGCACGATCGTTTAACGTATCCCTTCCAAGTACTTGCACACCGCGAATAATTGCTTCAAGCGATATGAAAATTCGTTTAACTACTCTCCAGAAGTAAATACACTGCTCGTCAGAGAAAACGGACCACTCACAAAATGGGTCATTTTTGATGTCTCGAATTTCCTAAACCTGTTGTCCGATTTAAGTGATTTTTTTAATATGTTATAGCCTTATTCTTTATCAATATCGCTGTAATAATAAGTTTGTTCTAGCATCCATTTCAAACGGTTTGAAACCATCAGCGAATAGTGGACCAGCGCGAGTAGAGGGGATAGCACTGGTGACTGTATTATGTTCTCTCACTGACCAACTGTTTGCTGACGGTTTCTAACTAGTTTGACTGTTTGCTAGAACAAACCTAATATTATTACCAGACATGTAAATTGTCATTGTATACCGGGTAGGGTTGCTTTATCCTTTAGGCAATATAGGCAGTTGCCTAGGGCGGCAAATTGTGAGAGGGCGGCAAAAATACTGTACAAAAAATATTTGTATATAAAAATTAAAATCGAATAACAAGTATGTATGTTCATCCATCAGTGAAATAGAAGTGGGCACAACTTAGCTTACAAACATCTTACTAAAATCTTACTAAACTACGCTTTATTAAAAAAAACTCAAAAATTTAATTCAAATTATATTATGTCTCAAAAAAATGTAACTTTTGAAAACTTCGTAGTTTTACAGAATTACTACCACTTTAAGAGGATATTACTCAAGCTTAAAAGGATATATTACAATTTTAAAGGTCTTTTTTTAATCTTAAGATTCTAAAATCTTAAGATTCTTTGGTGCATCTAAAGCACCAAATTATTTTACTTTAGAAATGAAATAAACAACTTCTTTTTGAGAAAATTACGAGAGATGAGAAAATGTTATACAAAAAACGAAAAATATCAGTTAAAAAATGTTTGTATAAAGTCATCAAACCAACTTTTTTCTGTACAACTTAGCAAAATATATTTAATAACAGGCTTAAAAAATATTAAATGTTAAAAAAAAATCTTTTGAACTCTTACGAGTATACAGTATGTCTGGGTAACTTGGAACCCATTGAAAACTTTTTTATTATCAACTTTACGAAAAAAACCTATTCTTTATTAGATGCTCTGCATCGTATAGAATCTAAGATGCTAAGATGATTATAATTCACAATATCGAAAATTGTTATTGAAAAGTTATTTGTATGTTTCTTCAATATCCAATTGCATTTCATCCTGTCGCCGGGGGTATAACGGCCTACTTTATTAAAATGGACTTATCCAAGTTTTTTTTGAAGTTATACTTCTTTACGCGCGATATGAGGGTGAATTTTAATAGGATTAAAACCTTTGATCCCGGCGCAGTCGCATTAAAACTTTGTTCTGATTGGATGTTCAAATGACATAACAAAAATTATCCAATATGGCAGCTGTGGCACAGCTGTGGGACTGTGGTTTGGTTATGTATGGTTGTTGCGTTTTAAAATTTGTAGGAAGAGAAAAAACAAACAAAAAGTTAGTTAATGGTTATACTGCCTTTTTAAATAGTTTTCATATTATATTTTTGAACTTATTAACATAGAAGAGATGATTGTTGCATGCCAATGTGAAAGCCCATCAAACTATGACTAGTATAAGTGCCGCAAAATTACTGATAAAAAACCTATTAGCTCGAAGGCATAGAGAACTGTGGATAACAACAATCAACCGGGACGATCTTCGATCTCGCTTATTCAAAGCTAAAGAATCTTACACTGGTAAGTGTTTTAAAAATAGTTGATCAAATTTTGTTATGATATTTGAACATACCTAGCCACTTTGCACGATGCAAGTGATTGCGAAATTTATTAGTCGTTATACGGGCTCTGATTGGGTGTTGAAATGATCTGTCAATAATAAATGATTGTTCAATATGAAGGTAAACAAATGTATAATATATTAGTTTTATTGTTGTGAGGACAGAAACAAAAAAGTTTATAATTGTAGTGATTTTTAAATAGTTTTTAAAGCAACGGGTACGTAATAATTGTAAATGTATCATAGGTACCTACCTATTTGAACCTACCAAAATACATAGTATGTAATACTTTTATTTACATAATTTGATTACCATCAGAATTTCTATCAATATTCACCTAATATATTGTTTTCTTACTCTATGTTTTGTTGTATTTTTTCAATTCTAAATCATTTCAATTCAAAATCAAAATAATTTGATTTGCATAATTCAAAAATGTCAAAAGTTTAATCCGTTTAGTTAGTCGATCTTCGCACATAATGACACACTTTCTCCGTGGCGAATCGTTTAATGCGAGTGAACCCCAATACAACGCCAATACCAGCCGCGCTGGTAAGTTGGTTCGAATCCCAATAGAAACTTTTATTTTTACATTTTATGATTGTAAGTATATTTATTATATAATTTTATTTTCAGAAAATACGTATTTAGTTAAAAACATTTCCGACAATTAATGTTCAAAAATCATTTCTGGCATTTTTAATGTGTGTGTGTGTGTGTGTTTTATTCTTTTATTATTTTAATTTTTGGCACTGTTTTAATAAAAATGTTTGAGAAGTAGTAAGTATAAATTAGTTTAATATTTAAATAAAATATGAATAAAAAGTATATTAATTTCGTCTATAATCATATAATCATATAATAGAAGTATAACTTCTTACGTGCGTACAAAGTACACACACATTCTTTTTTTATGTATTTTGTCCCGTAGAACACGAATTTTTTGGGTAACAGTTGATCCGGATGTCGATAAGATTGTTATAAACAAAGAACTTGAGGAATTACATAACAGCCAAAACAAACCTACAAACCTTTTTTTTTTATTTTTTTGGGTCATTCTAAGCAAAAAATGTTGTTACAAGTTTTTTCGTAGGACGCATAGTTTTCGAGATAAACGCGGTTGAACTTTCAAAATATTGCAAAATTGCAATTTTGAACCCGAATAACTTTTGATTAAAAAATAAAATAGCAATTCTGCTTACAGCATTTGAAAGTTCATGTCAAATTATACCTGTTTTGTTAAACAAAGCTATAAACACATAGTGCTGGAGTAAGGTTTTCAATGCATCTCTCATTTAAAATCGAACGAGTAGGCGCGCCTACAAACAGGCAATTTCTACGTATCATGCGTTAAAGCGCATGGATCATGGACACAGGTCAAAACGCTTATACATACTTATAATAGTAATATGTAACATTACGCCTGATGTACAATAAAGAATATTTTTAATACATTTCCAAACATTTTTTGAAGAACTTTACATTCTTATTTAAATAAAAAATTCTGCTTGCATTTTTTTTCGCAAAAATAGTACATGTTTGTAGGGCGGCTACTAGAGAATTGCCTAGGGCGTCATTTGACGTAAACGCGGCCCTGAACCGGGTGTACCAATCAAACTGTGTTTTTTTCTCAAAGTCCACCACACCCTGTGGAATATTCTAGCATTTATAAAATACTGAATTTAAAACCAAACTATAGCCTCAGGTTTTGTTAACATCATGTTTTTATATTGATTCGCTTATGTTGGATAATAAAAAGTTAGGTACTTTAACAACTAGCCATGTTTTTCATCAATACAGAGTGTTTCTAAATAAGTGCGACAAACTTATAAGGGGTAATTCTGCATGAAAAATAATGACCGTTTGTTTTATAAACATAATGTCCGCAAATCCTTCGTTTCCGAGATACGAGATGTTGAATTCTATCTTACAAACTGACGATTTATTTATTACTCTAAAACCGGTTGAGATATGCAAATGAAATTTGGTAGGTTTTAAGAGGTAGTTATTGCGCATCTTTTGACATACAATTAAGAACTTTATATTCACCATTGGCGTGCATACAGGTAATATGACCACGCAGTGTATTTTCTTCTTGTCATCTTGCTGTCTTTCTTCGAAGATTGGTTGTGTCCTTATTATTTGACATTGTTCTGAAGCTATTTCTTTGTGGCATTTATGTAATTTATTCATCTAATTGGGAAATAAGCCACAATTTAACTTAAAACATGATTTTATTAACGTTTCGATTTCCACTTCGGACGTCGTTGTCAAAATTATTTGACTACTAATAGTGTTCAGATAAATAAGAATGAGTAAATTTAACAAATGAACTCATTAGTGCTATTTATTTATTGCTGTAACAAGTTAAAAAATAAGGTAGAAAACAATTTTTATCACTAACAATTATTATATACGTTACAGTAAACAACTATAAACAACAATAGAATAGAATAAAAAATACCTACCAATAAGAAAAGAAAATATACGTTATCAAATCCAACAAACGCAATAATTTAATATTATATTTTTGTTGTTATAAGTACCTAATGAGTTAAAAACATAATGCACCGTCATCCATCGAAACTATCGAAATAGGCGAGGCGACGAAGCATTAAACCTAGGAATTTTTAGTCCAGAGTAATAAGGATTTTCTCGGGACACTCAAAGATCGAGGTAGCTGACTACTTTTTTAGTTATTGTAGACCTATAGGAAGAAAACCTACCTGTTTCCTGCCTAAAGTTCGCGTCCGTTTTTTAATTATTAACAATTTAGTGTAAAAATCGCGATTTTTTCGATTTTTTGCACTCCATTCAAAAGCTAAATAATTGACATAAAATTACAAAATTCAGTTTTTTAGAACATTGAAAACCCTTCAAAATGCCGATTTTTGAAAGTTAAAAAGTTAATTTGTTGCCACGCAAACTGCAAAATAAGTGAAAATCGTTATTTGTTAATAACTTTTACTAAAACTACTTTAGAACTTTAGTGTTTCACCCAAAGTTGGGCATTGGCCTAGTTAACAAACCTTCAAAATTTGAGACCGATCCATTAATTAGTTTAAGAGTTATTCTATTTCTGTATCCCAGAGACCTTTATTTTGCAATAAGATAAGACAGAAAATAATGAACATGGGGCAATTCTGAGTATGCCAAATGAAAGTAGAAGAGTGATAGTATTAAAATGTATTAAAAAAAGATAAAAAAATAATTAATATAATCAAAAATCATAATGCCAAATTTTTGAAATTTTGTAGTTTATAAACATTTATTAAAAATGTTTAAAAAATTATAAACTTTAAAAATGTTGTCCGTAGAAACAATATTTTTATATATTCGAAAAGATAGTATTTTAACACGAATTTTCAAATAAAAAAATTTAGCCTGGTTCATTTGGGACAAAGTTAGCCATAGGTTTTTTTTTAATTCACAGCTAATTTGTTTATAATAATTAAGGAATCTCATTAATGCCATTTTAATGAATGCACAAACATCGACAATAACTTTTAAACTATTTGACCAATTGCTTTGAAATGTAGGGTATGATTTAAACACCAGAAGTCTCAGCATTCCGTGTAATAACAATGTTCTAAGTTAATTTTTACCTAAGTTATGAATATTTATAAAAACTCAAAATTTATGATTTATTTTGCAATTTTCTAAGTAACATAAATGTAAGGATAGACATATTGAAGTTTTTTATACGATTTATGGATTTCTTACTCTCAAATTTGTTTAAAATGCTTAATTTTTTGGTAATAGACGAAAAAAGCGAAAATTTATCGCTTTTTGATCTTCATTTGTTTATAACTATGTATATGATGGAATTAGGCTGCAGGAAACATATATGTTATTATTATAGATGTCCATACTACTCAAAAAATTTGGTTTCGGCCTGGAGGGGGTTATGTCACCAACAGGATATTTTTTTCCTTATTTCTCTGAACTATTAATACACCTATTTTGTTTATGCACTTTTGAATGCATATTTATGCACTTTAAAATGCAACTATGCATTTTCACCCATTTTTCAATAGTAGAGTTTTTGAAGTTATACTTCTTTAGGCGCGATTGGAAAAAATGTTGAGAGTGAATTTTTATAAAAACCCACGCGCATGCGCACACTGACAGTATGGACTTAAAGTGATATGGACAGTGGTATGGACAGTATTAACTTAAAGTATTGTGGATTTTTAATTATTAAAACATTTTTATAAATATTTATATTCACTTGGTCTTTGTTGCTATGGCCGACAAATCTTGTAATCATTTAAAAACAAAGCGATTATAGCTCTGTGGTACAGCATTCGACTGGGGATCGATAAGTCCCAGGTTCAAATCCGGATGTTCCGTATTTTTTTTTATTTTTGGAATTGTTTTAATAAAAATTTTCGGAAAGTATTAAGTATTAAAATTAGTTTAGTATTTAAATAAGTACACACAAATTTTTTTTTCTGACATCATCCTAAACACAGTGCAAAAAGTTGCAAGTTTCTAGGTGCTTTATTTAAAAATCGATTTATTTAATGCTAAATGGCCTGGTCTCTGGTCTGGTCTACTTAGATCTCTTAATTCCTCCTCTATTTCCCGATCTCTATTATTTAGATATATTGTTCTGAAGCTATTTCCTTGTGGCATTTTTATGATTAACTTATTTAGATGGGAAATAAGCCACAATTAAATTGAAAAAATAATTTTATTAACATTTCGACGCCCAAATCGGGTGTTGTTGTCAAAATACAAAATAATATTAAATTAAACAAAAATGTTGTTGCTAAGTAAAAAAATTCTTCCAATAATTTATTTAATCTGACTCGTTTATATTTATTGGTAATTCAGACGTATATTATACATTTTAAAGTAGAAGACTTTAAAATGATATCGCCAATATTTATGAGTTGCGTTTCTGGGACGACTTTATTAAAAGATAGTTCATTCGTGTGTCAAAATTTTGGGAAATTGGAAACCTTGTACGAGAAACAGGCACAATGTCAAAATTCAATAAAATTTTTAAGACGATGTAGAAATAACAACATAATACCAAAGGGCTTGAGGTTACGGCCAGCATACTCAAGCAGAAGACTCCAAAATATATTACATAGAGCCAGTTTGTCGATGATCCGGGAAAGGTTACAATTTCACAGGTCAAATTTATTTTTTATCGAACAAGACATCGTAAGTATTGAAGATTTACTTTTCGGAATGATATCAAATTCTGATTTTGATCGAATTAAGGATAAAATATCCCAGTGTCTACCAACTCATGAAAAAGAACAATATAGGGTACTATGTAAACTTGAATTGGAAAAGTCCAATCAAATTAAACAGAACATCAGCAAAAAGGAAATGAAAGCTTTAAAAACTGTAAGAAATGATGACTCCATAACAATCCTACCAGCGGATAAAGGCAATGCAACTGTAATAATTAATAAAATACAATATGAGGACAAAATTACAGATCTAATTACAAATGGACCTTATACCAAATTGACGAAGGATCCAACGAAGACACTGGAAAACAAAATATATAGAACTTTATTCAAATTTAAAAATGATCTAACATACTATCAAAGAAAATTAATGACACCTCACACAGTAAGACACCACATTTTTATGGAGTGCCGAAAATTCATAAAGCGAACATACTTATCGAACTTAGACCCATTTGTAGTACCATCAATTCTCCTTGTAGTGAACTATCAAAATTTTTATTAAACATTATAAAACCATTTGCTAATAATGATGACACATTTATAAAAAATACAAAACACTTTTTAAACAAATTATCAACTATTGAATTTAATCCAAATAATATTTTAGTAAATTTTGACATAAACAGTTTATTTACAAATGTACCATTAGATAAAACTTTAAACATAATCAAAACGAAATTAGAGAATGATAATACATTGACAACTAGGACAAGACTAAATGTATCAGCTATAATGAAATTATTGACATTATGTACTAATAATACCTATTTTCAACTAAATAATGACTTCCATAAACAAAATTTTGGTCTATCAATGGGCTTTTCTTTATCTCCATTATATCTCCATTATTGGCTAATATATTTATGGAGGATTTCGAAACTAATATCATTTCTAAACAAAATTTAAAACCCACTGTATGGTGGAGATATGTAGGTGATGTGTTTTCAATATGGCCTCATAAATCAGAATTGTTGGATACATTCCTGAATATTATAAACGATCAAGAAGAGACAATAAAATTTACAGTGGAAAAGGAATACAATAACACTTTGCCTTTCCTCGATGTTTTAGTCTCAAAGAAGGATACTGGATATGAGACTCAAGCGTATAGAAAACCAACACACACCAACTATCTCAATTACAAATCAAATCACAACATCAACGTTAAAAAGGGAATCATTAAATCCTTATATGCTAGAGCCAAAATTACTTGTTCTAACGAAAATTCATTTTTAGAAGAAAAACAATTGTTAACATCTGTTTTATTAAAAAATGATTATCCTTTATAAATAAGGAATTGTCAAGATTGGATCGAATGGAACAGAACAACTTAGAACGGGATCCTACAACATTCACAAGAAATAATACGAGGAAAATATCAATACCATATATAAAAGGACTATCCGAGAAACTTAAAACAATAGGAAATACAATCAACATTTCAACAACATTCAAAACAACAAACACATTGAGATATTCTATCTAAAACTAAACCTAACAATGAACAAGAAAGAACAAAGAATTGCATCTATAAAATACCTTGTGAATGCGAACAATTTTATTTAGGTGAAACATCAAAACCATTAAACGTTAGAATAAGTGAACATCAGTCTTATATTAAAAATAGAGAATTTAATAGATCTCAAATATGTCAACACGCACGGGATAATGAACATCGAGTTCAGTGGAGAGATTCAAGTATAGTCCTGAAAGAATCAGATAGTAAAAAGAGAAAAATCAAAGAAGCGGCTCTAATTATGCTAAATGAAACCAATTGTGTCGCAAATTCCTCGGTAGAATGCAGTAGGATGTGGTTACCCATACTGAAAGAGGAAGTCAATAGAAAGAAAATACCACGATTAGTAAGCAATAACATATCGAGTTAGTACATATTTTATATTTTAGTATTACTTATTGTATATCTATGTATTATTAATATTATTTATAATTTAAACATATTAAAGTCAGAATTTGGTATTAGTTTTTTGAGAGTAAATTAAATGTAAGACCAAATACTTACGATGTCGGGATAGTATCACGAGGTTTTTTCCTTGTTTTCCCTTGTGATTTACTATGGAATCTCTAACGCGAGAATTTTACTGTCATCGTTGCATTTGGTTGTCTTTTTAAAGACAGATCACATGCTATGATTTTTTTTGTGACGGATATTCTTAAGTTGGGATTGATTTCATGTAATCGAATGAACTATCTTTTAATAAAGTCGTCCCAGAAACGCAACTCATAAATATTGGCGATATCGTTTTAAAGTCTTCTACTTTAAAATGTGTAATATACGTCTGAAATACCAATATAAATGAGTCAGATTAAATAAATTATTAGAATAAGTTTTTTTACTTAGCAACAACATTTTTGTTTAATTTAATAGTAAGTATTTTGTATTTTGACAAAGACACCCGATTTGGGCGTCGAAACGTTAATAAAATTACGTAGAATGAAGTAAACGTTAATAATGTTTTGTTAATAAAATTATTTTTTCAATTTAATTGTGACTTATTTCCCATCTAAATAGTTAATCATTTAGACATATTATATACAAAGCCCCGTTCAGTCCAACGAAGGTTTTTCTTCTTCTTCCACTTTTTAAGCAATTGTTCTTGTTCTTTGGCAGATTGTCTATGGAACAATGGAAGGTTGTCACTCCATATTTTGCGCGGACGGCCGATATTTCTTCTACTGATTGGTGGTTTATTTCTTGATATTTTGGACCACCTAACTTTCGCAGCCTATTTTAATTAAGATTTTCTGGATGGCTCGAGATTATTTCATAATAAATAATAAAATCAATGTCTAGACTTTGTTCTCTCTAGATTGAATTTCATATTTTGTTATAAATGAATGAAACAATTTATTTATTTTTATTATTTATTAATTTTTATGCGTCAATTTAACAGCAGAATGGCAAATAAAATATTCTTAATTAAATACATCCATATCGATAAATATAAATGGGCAATAAGATGATTTATTGCTGATTGTGTGCGACATTGAATTCAATGTAGATTTAATTAAATGATAAATACGTACAATTTGCAAAAAAGATATTAAAAGTCTATATTGTTGGTGGAAAATACAGTGAGCCATTAAATTATACTGGGGCGGCCTATAAGTACCTACTTAGTCTACAAAAAAAAAACGAAAATTTTGGAAAGTGGGGATTTATTTCTCAAGGTAGTCGTTTTAGTTCCTTACACTTGACCCAACGATGCTCCAACTTCTTTTACCCCTCTGAAAAATACGTTTTCCACCTACCTCTACCGAAAGTATACTTTTCCGGACCTGATTGCAGGGAGCAAAGTCGTACTTTTCCTCCCTAGGGAGGAAAAGTAAAAGTGACGTCATGGTATTTCATTCATGAAATATAACTTATTGACGCCCTGTACAATATCTATTTTCTATTACGTAAGTATCTATACATTTTAACGTTTATTTAAAAACACCCTGTATTTTACAGAATGGTAAAAAACAGTAAATTGTTATTCTGATTTAACAATGTTTACATTAATAATTTGACTTATATTTGACAGTTGACAGTTATATTGTACCTACTTGTTAGTTTTAGTTCTAATAAATTTTGTTGGTTAGTTACATAATGGTAGGGGAGCCCAAGCGGGGATTTTTGCAGTTACTCGAGCGCGTCAGATTATCATATGGGGAGAAACCTGGTACCCTGTAGATGTACCTCTACCATATATTGGCTCTTAACACAGGAGAGTTCGTTAAGGGGGGCCCGAAAAAAAATATATCCTTAAAAAAACTCGAAATTGTCAGATTAAGATAAGGTAAGTTAAGTACATGCAAAAGAGTGTATATTTCAAAAATCTACGATTTGAGCCGGGCGTAAGGAAATGGGCGAGTCCCAAAGTTTCACAAGAAAAAAGCGAATATTTCGCGAAATGATTGACAGATCGAAAAACTAAAAAATATGTGCTCAATATTTTTTTTAAATCTATCGAATGATTCCAAACACGACTTCCCACGGAGAGGGGTGGGGGGTAAATTTAATATTTTAAATACGAATCCCACAATATTTCGCGAAATGAACATCAGATCGAAAAACTGTAAAATACACTTATTCAATATTTTTGAAAAATCTATCGAATGGCACCAAACACGACCCCCCACGGAGGTGGGGTGGGGGATTACTTTAAAATCTTAAATGGGAACCCTCATTTTTATTGCAGATTTGGATTCCTTACGTAAAAATAAGTAACTTTTATTCGAAACATTTTTTCGAATTATGGATAGATGGCGTTATAATCGGAAAAAACGATTGTTGGAAATGGAAAATTAAATTAAAAAAT
This sequence comes from Diabrotica virgifera virgifera, assembly GCF_917563875.1. Taxonomy (NCBI): domain Eukaryota; kingdom Metazoa; phylum Arthropoda; class Insecta; order Coleoptera; family Chrysomelidae; genus Diabrotica; species Diabrotica virgifera. The sequence continues at coordinate 227,652,598 of NC_065450.1, read as the reverse complement.
GGTAAGCGCCCACTAAAATGGAAAACTTTACTTAACTTTTTTTGGTTTTAGGACCTACTCTTTACATCCCAATAGGTCCCCAAAGCGCTCGAGTGACTGCACATTTAGCATACTTTGCTCCCCTACCATAAATAAATTAGGTAAACCTGAAAAAATTACTTGTTATTTGAGGAAGGTGGAAAAACCATATGTATAACATGGGAGTAAAGTGCCTTTTCCTCCCTTGAATGATTACTGCCCTCCGCTACGCGTCGGGCAGTAAACTTCATTCTCGGGAGGAAAAGTAGCACTTTCCTCCCTTGTTATACAAATAGCTATTTCTTGAGGTCTGCAGTAAGGTTTTCGCGGCGGCGATGAACTCCTCATTCGACTTAAATTTCTGCCCAGCGAAAGAATTTTTTAAGTTTGGAAACAAATATAAGTCATGCAGGGCCAAATCTGGAGAACACGATGGATGGAACTGCTTCTAGGTACCAATTTGGCCATGGCAACGGTGGAGGTGAGAGGCCTATCCGTTGTCATGATGCGATAGGTAGACTAGGAAGGTTAATTAGACCAGGGCGGATCTGTGAAAAATCGTCTATTTTTGGATGTGCGAGGTGGCATTCGAATTTTTGCAGATAAAGTTAGGTGACACCTTCAACAATAATAATTGACTTATGATCCCTCTCAAATATGCCCCAAAAAATTAATAATAAAAATTAAAACATAAAAATTTCGAAAAACATCGATTTTTTTCTATTCTTTTTCTCATGATCATTTTTCAGTGCGTCACAGTTTTTCGATTTCTTTCTAACGCATTAAATTGTATATGACAGAAAAAAGGCACGTCGGTGATTACTTTGGTAATTATTCTAGTTCGGTGATTATTCTAGTTGTCGATAGATGACGCCATAATAAAAAAAATATTTTTTTTAATTAGATAATAATATTACAAATATAATCTGTATAATTTATAAGACTATACAAATCAAAGAAAATACCATTTTATAAACATATTGAAAATAAAATGTGACAACTGTCAGATTTAACTAAAATGTCATGTTAGAATAAATGTCATAAATGTGTATTATCACGGACTTACCCTTTTTCCTATCATTTGTTACGCACTTTACGCACTGAAAAATGCTCCTAAAAAGGACAATACTTTCTTTGCTTATAACTTTAAAACGATTCATTTTGGAAAAAAGTCGTAGGGAAGTAAAATAAAGATAATTGAATTTTGTATCATATATTATTCGTCCGGTTAAAAATGTCTTTAATTATTAACCTTTCTGCAAAATAGCAATAAATACAAAATAAGGGGGCAAAATAAGCCTATTCTTATTCAATGTTTTTCAACCACTTTCGTTGCACTTATAACCTTCGTAATTAGCTTAGAAAATTCTTACAACATACTTAAATCGTCCACCAAATTTCATTAAAATCGACTTGATAGATTTTGCATAATAATTTTGCAATCTAAGTTTTTTAAAAACGTTAAAATTTTTTAAAAACTTTTTGAAGAAAAAGTAGACCATTTAGAAGTTTGCTAATTTTTTTACATCTAAAGAGGTTCTCTACCTATTTAATATACTTTACAGAATTAAAATCGGATTATTTAAGCGGCCTCAGCACTGTTTTAAAGTTATAAACAATTTTTTGGTTTATAAACAAATACAGTGAGGACGTTTGAGTTGGAATAAATTCATTTTTCAGTTATTTATCAATTAAACATTTTTTTCTGTTTTAGGACAACAGTAAAATGTATTTCGAATTAAATACATTATATACTTTCTTCTTTTTGTCTCAATTAATTTAAAAAAGAAATTTTTGGGCTTCCTGTATAAATAATTATGTTAATGTCTATATTAATGAATAGAGAATTGAACAACCTTTCGAATAAGCTAGCACACGACCCCTATTCTCATTTAAAAACAAGTAATTGGACTTTGTAAGTCCTAGGTTTTCACCCAAAGTAATCGAAAGTAGAACTGGAAGACGATATTTGAATTTTACGTGTAACTTTGCGTGGATTGATATACGAATTTATTAATTTTGAGTCATTTTTACTAAACTTTGACATTTGTCACCCCGTTTGTAATTCTACCCGGTATAATGGCGGAGGAGTTATATTGGCGGTCGTACGGACCGACAGAAAGATTGCCTAGGTCAATCCTTGGATTATAAGCTTTCATTTGACACCTCATTTATCATTCTAGCTGGTATAATGATGGAGGAGTTATATTCGCGGTCGGACGGACCGACGGACAGACCGCCTAGGTCAAATATCTCACCTTTAGTACCATCCTTGGATTATCAGCTTTCATTTGACACCTCATTTGTCATTCTACCTGGTATAATGACGAAGAAGTTATATTCGCGGTCGTACGGACCGACGGAAAGACAGCCTAGGTCAAATATCTCACCTTTAGTACCATCCTTGGACCATAAGCTTTCATTTGACACCTCATTTATCATTCAAGCTGGTATAATGATGGAGGAGTTATAGTCGCTGTCGTACGGACCGACGGAAAGACAGCCTAGGTCAAATATCTCACCTTTAGGACCATCCTTGGATTATAAGCTTTCATTTGACACCTCGTTTGTCATTCTACCTGGTATAATGATGGAGGAGTTATATTCGCGGTCGGACAGACCGACGGACAGACCGCCAAGGTCAAATATCTCACCTTTAGTACCATCCTTGGATTATCAGCTTTCATTTGACACCTCATTTGTCATTCTACCTGGTATAATGACGGAGGAGTTATATTCCCGGTCGTACGGACCGACGGAAAGACAGCCTGGGTCAAATATCTCACCTTTAGTACCATCCTTGGATTATCAGCTTTCATTTGACACCTCATTTGTCATTCTACCTGGTATAATGACGGAGAAGTTATATTCGCGGTTGTACGGACCGACGGAAAGACAGCCTAGGTCAAATATCTCACCTTTAGTACCATCCTTGGATTATAAGCTTTTATTTGGCACCTCATTTATCATTCAAGCTGGTATAATAATGGAGGAGTTATATTCGCGGTCGGAGGGACCGACGCACAGACCGCCTAAGTCAAATATGTCACCTTTAGTACCATCCTTGGATTATAAGCTTTCATTTGACACCTCATTTGTCATTCTACCTGGTACAATGACGGAGGAGTTATATTCGCGGTCGTACGGACCGACGGAAAGACATCCTAGGTCAAATATCTCACCTTTAGTACCATCCTTGGATTATAAGCTTTCATTTGACACCTCATTTGTCATTCTACCTGGTATAATGATGGAGGAGTTATATTCGCGGTCGGAGAGACCGACGGACAGACCGCCAAGGTCAAATATCTCACCTTTAGTACCATCCTTGGATTCTCAGCTTTCAGTTGACAGCTCATTTGTCATTCTAGCCGATATATTGACGGAGGAGTTGTGATTACAGACAGACGGACGGACAGACGGACGTGGATAATACAAAGTTTTCACATTTTTTCAAAATTGGGTGAAAACAAAAAATCATTGATTACGTCATCATACCCAGATGGATGACGTCACTAGTATGATATATATCACTAGTATGATATATGAAATGAATTTATTCCAACTCAAACGTCCTCACTATATTTGTTTATAAGCCAAAAAATTGTTTATAACTTTAAAACAGTGCCGAGGCCGCTTAAAGAATATAATTTTATTTCTTTAAAGTACATTAGATATGTAGAGTGCCTATTGATATGTAAAAAAATTAGCAAACTTCTAAATGGTCTACTTTTTGTTCAGAAAGCTTTTAAAACATTTTAACTTTTTAAAAAAAATTAGATTGCAAAATTATTATGCAAAATCTATTATATCGATTTTAATGAAATTCGGTGGACGGATTAAGTATGTTGAAAAAATTTTCTAAGTGAATTACGAAGGTTCTAAGTGCAACCAAAGTGGTTGAAAAACATTGAATAAAAACAGGCTTATTTTGCCCCCTTATTTTGTATTTATTGCTATTTTGCAGAAAGGATAATAATTTAAGACATTTTAAACTAGTCGTATATCATACAAAATTCAATTATCTTTATTTTACTTCACTACGACTTTGTTCCAAAATGAATCGTTTTAAGTTATAAGCAATGAAAGTTAAAAAAAATCGATGTTTTTCGAAATTTTTAAATATTTTAATTTTTTTATTAATTTTCCGGGCATATTTGAGAAGGAGCATAAGTCAATTATAATTACTGAAGTTGTCACTTAATTTTATCTGCAAAAATCCAAATGCCACCTCTCACATTCACCTCAAAACAGATCCGCCCTGGCCTAAATAGAATAAAATTGAAATTTAGCCTTATAATTTGCAAGATTATTGAATATGATATACCCTTTGTTTACTGTTTTACTTGCAGTTTATTTAAAAAAAATAAATAAAACTAATTAAAAGTAGTCTGCAATAAGTAGTTGAGTCGTAATAAATGATATAGTTAATAACCTTGGCTTTTTGCATGTTTTCTAACTAAACTTGGCCATTACTGATAAAATAAATGAGACTGGAAATATAATAAACTTAATAATATTTAAGTAATATAATATATGTTACTGTTCTAAAGGTAGCTATCTGTTTCACCAGGTATTGGAAAAATATCAGTTGGCCCAATGATATGAAATGATTATAATTTCGAGACGAATCTATTCATGTAAATATTCGGTGCCCTTTATGAACTTTTCTGAATATTTTATTTTTGTAATCAGATTTTGTAGAATAATATATTATTATTGTAGAATATATGCAGCAAATATGCAATTTTCATAAAGTCCGGTCTCCATTTCTAACCAATTGGTAGATCTTAACTTAAACTAAACTAAAGGGCCTAGCCGGGTAAGATTTTGAAAACTGCCCCCCACTCGATTCGAATTCCATATAGGTCACCGTATAGCATATATAGTGAAACTCACTTTCTGAAATTTTTAGCCCCCTAGGTGGTCATGTGACCCACCTAGAGCCTAATTAGGGTTTTTATTTTTTATCTCAGCCGCATCGAGAACTAGCGAAAAACTTTAAATAAAAAAGTTGTAAGCTTTAAAAAGTTCTGTCCAAAAATTTTTTTTTTAATTTTTGGCGAGAAATTTATATTTTAGAACGATTTTAAAATTTTAAATGAGTAAAAAAATAACTAAGACATTCGTTTTCACGAAAAAAAAAAATATAACGTTATTTTTGCATAATGTTTCACCCTGAATTTTTTCAGATTTTTAAAATTGGTTTAAAACGCACCTTTAAAAATAAAAAACCGCATTTTTTCGTTTTTTTTTTCGTTTTTTGATACAATTTTATACATGTTTTTCAAAAAAGGTAACACCGTCACTAGAATAGGTAAAAAACTGAAAAATAATTGGGGTTTGCTTAATAAAAATTTTTTGTTATGCCATCCATTTTCAAGATACAGGGCGTTGAAGAAAACAAAATTTTACACATTTTTTACGATTTTGCCGAAACTTCTGGCAACATTGTAATAAAATTTGGCGAGTTTTAAGAGGTAGTTGTGCATTTTTTGACATACAATTCAAAATTTTATATTTATCATTGGCGCACATAGGGGTAATCGTCTGAACTTTTTAAAGAAAAAGATAGTACGCCACTGACATATTTCAAATTAACAATCTTTTTGAATTCCTTGTAATAATCTATCTTCCTATTTGTTCATACGACGCGCCATTTTTATTCAAAAAATAAAACATCTTAACCCTTACAAAGTATTCGAACTTCTATTACTAGTTTCTACTTCTATTAGTAGTTTATCTACATCTACATAAACTCGTACATCCATTATAAAAACTAATTCGAATACTTTGGAAGCGTTAAGATATTTTATTTTTTGCACCAAAACGGCGCATCGTATGAAAAAATATAAAGCTAGTTTTTTTATCGCAAATTGAACGAGGAATTCAAAAATGATTGTTAATTTGAAATATGTCAGTGGCGTACTATCTTTTTTTCTTTGAAAATTGTATGTCAAAACATTCACAATAATTACCTCTTAAAACCCGCTAAGTTTTATTACAATGTTGCCAGAAGTTTCGGCAAAATCGTAAAAAATGTGTAAAATTTTCTTTTCTTCAACGCCCTGTATCTTGAAAATGGATGGCGATACAAAAAAATTTTATTAAGCAAACCCCAATTATTTTTTAGTTTTTTACCTATTCTAGTGACGGTGGTACCTTTTTTGAAAAATATGTATAAAATTGTATCAAAAAACGAAAGAAAAAAAAACCAAAAAAATGCGGTTTTTTATTTTTAAAGGTGCGTTTCAACAATTTTAAAAATTTGAAAAAATTCAGGGTAAAACGTTATGCAAAAATACACGTTATATATTTTTTCGTGGAAACGAATGTCTTAGTTATTTTTTTATACTCATTTAAAATTTTAAAATCGTTCTAAAATTTAAATTTTTCGCCAAAAATAAAAAAAAAATTTTCGGACAGAACTTTTAAAGCTTACAACTTTTTTATTTAAAGTTTTTCGCTAGTTATCGATGCGGCTGAGATAAAAAATAAAAACATAAAAACCCTAATTATTCTCTAGGTGGGTCACATGACCACCTAGGGGGCTAAAAACTTCAGAAAGTGAGTTTCACTATATATGCTAAACGGTGACCTATATGGAATTCGAATCGAGTTGGGGGCAGTTTTCATCATCTTACGCGGCTAGGCCCTTTATGACTAATCTGACTAATCTAATAAGCTGTCCTAGCGGTCAGCTGATTATACGTGAACAAGAAGTAGAACTAGTGGAAAAGTACTTATATGAAATCAGAATTGGCAGAGATAACCAAACGTGCGAAATAAAAAGACGATTAACTCTTGCTTGGGCAGCCTACGGAGCGCTGAGAGACAGGAGTAGTATACCGATCAGCTTAAAAAGACAAGTGTTTGATCAATGTGTGCTACCGGTAATGACATATGGAGCAGCGACACTGACTCTAACCAAAGCAACAGCGTCGAAAATGACGGTTGCTCACAGATGTTATAGAATATAGAACGTATCACCAAGCTCAAATGGAACTGGACAGGGCATGTCGCCAGGCTGAAGGACTAAGATGGACACGAAAACTAGTGGAATGGAGACCGAGAGAAGATAAACGCATTAGAGGAATGTCGTCTACACGATGGACAGATGATATCAGGCGAATTAGTAAAAATTAGCAACAACCAATCAGCACAAAACCGTGAAGTCTGGGAACAATTGGAGGAGACCTATGTCCAGCAGTGGACGTAAATTGGTTGGATGATGATGGTAGATCTTAACGTTATCTTTTTTTATTTTAGGTTAGATCGCCTCTTCGTGCTGCTGGAGACCGGTAGTTCATCGGTTACTCGTTCTGCAGCTGCAAAACAGCTAGGAGAAGTGCAGCGACTGCATCCGCACGAATTGAAGACGCTACTGTCCAGAACTGCCACCTATTTGAGATCAACTTCCTGGGAAACTCGAATAGCTGCCTCAGAAGCGATTAGACACATCGTAGCCAATGTACCACAATGGAATCCACAAGGAGTCGATATAAAAGAAGGTAGGACAATACAATGCCACTTATACATATATATGAAACTTCAAGCTAAAATCAATATCAATAAAAGAATTAATATTAAAAATAAACTCAACAGGGTTCCGGGTTGAACCGCGTTGTTGATTTCTAGACCGAGCTTTCGACGTCCTCTTCGGGGCTTCCGGGGTCTCAGTATCCTGAGGCGCCAGACACTACACACTACTCACTATAGTACTGTCGTGCTCGATGTGGGAACGCTCATTTATACCGTTCGCTGACGTGGCCTTAGAGTGAGAGTTGGTGCGAAGATTATTCAGGGCGGGATTTGGATTGGCGCTAAAGTGGGAGTTGGCGCGAAGATTTTTGACGGCAGGAATTGGATTGGTAGATGGAGCGGTAGATGTTTTTTTTAGGAGGGGTCTCCAAATCGAAGGCATACAGATGCCGTCATTTGTATCGTATCCACGGTATTGTAAATCCTTTAAAGCGATAAGGGAGATTGCGGAGATTTTAACTTGGAGTACGTTTGGTGCCAGCCAGATAGTGCTACACCTCATTACGGACGAAACGTTCGATCGGCACACCAGACAGGTCACCAGATTTAACTCTACTTGTTTTTTAGTTTTTGGATTGGATGTAAATTTCGCGAAATATTTGCCCTTCCCGCTTGATTTTAACACATCTTATATGTTTAACTTACCTTTAATTTTGCAAAACTATTGTAGAGGAAGATGGACAGTCTCCGTCGCTATCTACCATTGGAAGACTACGATTTAGTCAGTTTAGTATGCCAACTGTACTAGCGAATAGTACTCATCTGATGGCGTCAGAGGGAAAAGAATTCGACTTGAATGACGATCCAACAATGGGTAAGTATCGTTTTTACCAACTCTGCATAATATACTTGATTATATGTATTGGTCATTATTGGGTATGGTAGTACCATCAATCTAAGAGACTTATTATTCAGCTCAGCTGGCTGATATTGTTCGAGGTGTGAAAGTATATAAACAAGGGAACATTTCATAAAACAGGTAGATCCCATGTGTATGGGAATTTTCACCTAAAACAATAGAAATATTAAATGGGTCTCTTAGGTAGCTGGTACTATATATATTTTTACTTATTTCTTTGTAGATTCCAAAGAAAGAATGGCGAAACAACGGCAACAGCTGAACGCTAGATTAGGACTGAATCTGGCCGCACAAATGGGGTTTGATACGTCAAATCTGTTTACCAATGAAGATCTGATCAATAATTCTGATAAAATGAGTAGTGTTAGTGTTAGGGTAAGCATTGTTGGTTTCCTCGACAGTCTCTTTGCTGTCATCTGTAGTAGTTGTTAAAGGTGAAAAACATTCATGAAACAAACTGGAATGGTTTCTGACCCCGACTAATTCAGGGCCTGAAACAATCCCAGAGCACTTTCTGCTTTCAATTGTAACGTAATTGTAACAATGAGCTCGCTGAAGAGTCGATTTGAACCATGACGTACAAACTGAATAATGCTTCTCTGGTTCCAAGGTTGTTTCTAAAACCAAACTGTGTTCCGCTTAGTTGCATTTCTGTTTTGTTGTAAATTCTCTTCTTCTTTCTTGTATGTAGGCTGTAAAGCCTGTTTCTTCTTCAATATTAGCCTCCTAAATTGTTTAAATTATTGCACCATCTTTTTCTTGGTCTGCCAATACTTCTTCGTCAATTTTGTGACTTATCTCGTGCTATTCGTACTATCCTATCCTCTGCCATTCTACTAATGTGTTCGTTCCACTCCTTTTTTGTTTTGTCACCAATCCATTTATGTCTTCTACATTGCATGCTCTTCTTATGTTTTCGCTTCTCTCCCTATCCAACATACTTTTCCCTGATATTCGTCGAAGTATTTTCATCCCTGTTGTTTCTAGTAGTCGTCTCGTTTTAGATAGGTCTTGTCTCTGCTGTTTATGTCAAAATAGGTCTAATTGCTGCTTTATAGATTCTTGCTTTTGTGTCTTGTCTCAGGTGTTTGTTCTTCCAGATTATGTCATTAAGAGATCCCGCCGCGTAACTTGCTTTTAAGCTTTGTTGTCGTACTTCTTCTTCAACATCTCCGTAACTTGTTATATCTATTCCCAGATATCTAAACCTTGCTTCCTGCTGTATTATTTTCCCATCAATTTCGATTTTACATCGTTGGAACAATGCTAATCTATACTTAACCCTTCCTCTGGCTTTTTATGTCTTCCTTTCTCTTAGTCTTTGAAATTAGATTATACGTGAGCAACGCTTCGTATTCGCAAGGTTACCCAAACAAACTACATCAATTAGTTACATTATCAACCTTCGCTTTGTTTGTTATTATAGAACCAACACCTCTTTAACGACCTACTTATGCCTAAATTATATACATTTTAGGATACATATCATATTATAAAGAAAGAGTATTTTCCCTTACTGTACTTTTGAAACTTGCTTTGGAATTTGTTTTAATTGTACTCTTTCGCAGAAAAATGTTCAAGAAGTGATTTGTCCGACAAACAAAGAACTGAGCCTGAGAGAAATAAATAGAGCTAAGCGGAAAGCCAGACAGGCTGTGAGTAAACAAAGATCTAGAGATAACTTAGACGATAATAGCTCCGAAGAACCCGAAAAGAAGAAACCCAAGACTGAATTGAAAGAGGAATATACCAGTCAGTTCGGTAAGACTTTGTACGTATGTATCCATTTTTAGTATTAATGCATTGTGATTTTAGATGTTGAGCTAGGAGATGCTGGCGACTGGCCGCTGGAATGGTTCTGTGATCAATTAAGTCAAGACTTATTTAGTTGTAGTTGGGAAACTCGTCATGGGGCAGCTACGGCTCTGCGAGAGGTCCTGTCTGTTCACGGATCTGGAGCAGGAAAGGCAACCTATTTGTCATCGAATCAGGTAAGGCCACTCTTTTTTATAGGTTTGTAAGTAAGTATTTAAGTAAAAATCACTTTTGACATATGACGAGATAATCTTCGACGTTAGTCGACAGGTGGACATGTAACAGATGATATACAGATTTCTTCTTGACAAATGACACTTTATACATAGATAGAATGCAACATTATATTATATCTATCTATCTATTGCCCTTCATTTGTTTAAAGTTGAACGTAGGCCTCCCCGTATTTTTCCTTTCTTCCAGGTTCAGTACTAATCCTGTTTATCTGGTTGCAGTGGTCCCAAGGTCTCCAGTGGGTTATCGCTTCATTCCATCTTTCGTCTCTTTGTCTGCTGCTGTGTCCTGCAAATTTCCATTTGAGAGTAGCTGCATGTTTGTTTACGTCTTTCACTTTGGTTTTATTTCTGATCCATTTATTTTTCTTTTTATCACTTATCCTTTGAGTCTTGGCCATCTTTTCCATATTTTCCTTTGTAGAACACATTGATCATATACTTTGTGCGGAGGTATTGGGTATATTTCTGGTTTTTCAGGATATAGCTCATTTATCCGAATGTCACCCATGCGAGTCTTATTTTCCTTTTTATTTCTGCTATTTGATTTTCTTTACTCAGTTTATTATTTGCCATAGGTATATGTACTCCTTGACTTTCTGTATTGTACTTGCTCGTATTTACTTGGTTTCGTTGTCTTCTTCTGCTTTTGTCATTATACATATTTAGTTTTTGTGTACTTCATTTTTAGACCTATCTCGTTTGCTTCCTTATCCAATTGTGTCATCATTTCCTTAAGATCTTTCATATTGAATGATATCACCGCTATGTCATCCGCATATCGCAGGTTATTCAGCCGTTATCCATTGATGTTGATTCCTTTGTTGTGCCATTCAAGTTTTTTGAATATATCTTCTAGTGCTTGTGTAAATAATTTTGATGATATTGTGTCCCCTTGTCTAATTCTTCTATTTATTTTTATTGGTTTGGTGTTTTGGTGTGGATGTTTTATTGTGATTGTTGCTTTTTCGTAGATGTTTTTCAACATTTCTGTGTATCGATAGTCGATCCTTCCATTTATTAACGACGATTGTATGGCCCAGTGTTCAATACTGTCAAAGGCCTTTTCTAAATCCACAAAAGCAATTTATAGCGGTATTTTGTACTCATTAGCGCATTCAATGAGTATGTTTATTGATAGCAAATGGTCTGTTGTGCTGTATCCCATTCCGAATCCAGCTTGATCTCGACATTTATTACATTTGTCTGCTCTTAATATTATGTTTATGTTTGGTCTACTTCATCTTTTCTTGATTTATTTTTAATTTTATGATTATCTTGTTGATTCCAGTTTTTTAATCGCCCTGTCCAGTGCTATGTTAAAATTTTACTAGACAGGCTGTCACTTTTGTTGAATTGGTACTTCTATATTAATAGTTTCTGTATTTCCCTTGCCTGTTATAGCTTTTGTTTCTCCAGCCATTCCATGTTGTTTTGGATATTCTTTATTTGTTGACGAAGTTGTTGTCTTTCTTTTTGTACTCTTTCGTAGTTTTTCTATAGTATTAGGATTTCTTTTTTTTGCGCATTGTCTTCTTAGATTTCCTTTTGTTCCTTTCGAATTTCTTCCCTATCATTTTTTCATATCGTTCATCTCTATTTTTATGTCCTATATCAGTTCTAATGTTTTATCTAATTTTCCTCTTGTAGACTCTGTTTGTGGTGTTCTCTTCTTTATCATCGTCATCAGTTGAGCCGCTCTACATCTTTTTCTCTATTTGCCCTGTTTTTTATTTTTGTTATTCACGGTTAAGTTTATCACCGCGGAAAAAGAACTCAGTTTTTATCGGTGTTATTAACAGATTTTTTTAGTACTGTTTGAAGTTTTCTATGATTAGTTGATAATTATTGTATAAGTATTTAATTTGGTTTCCTGGTTTTTAAAACTTTTTTAAACAACTGGCAACATCGCAATCTGTTTGGCCAAGGCTTCTTTTTTATCCGTTGAAGAGAACCGGAAGCGCATGTGTATATTTGTTAACACTCTCAAATCTTACTTACGTAATTTTTATTAGTAATTATTAGTATCAATATTTTTAGATGGACCTGTGCCACCAAATTTGGCTAGAAGATATGGCAATAAGACTGTTATGCGTTTTGGCTCTAGACAGATTCGGCGATTTCGTATCTGACGCTGTGATCGCTCCGGTTAGAGAAACGTGTGCGCAATCGTTATGCGCAGTCATGAAACTCATGACGTCACAATCGTGTTACGAGGTTTTAAAGATACTTCTGCAGCTAATGGACCATGCGGAATGGGAAGCTAGGCACGGAGGTCTCTTGGGGTAAGTAGTTCTTATAGTTACATTTGTTCCATTGGATCTTTGCGCAAACGTAATGATTGATTTGCAAACAAGTTAAATCAAAACATTAAGTGAAACGTATGTCGGCATGTACTGTCAATGTAATCATTAGGAAATGGCTAGTACCCCGGTAGACTTATTTTATAAAGTTATTTTATTGAAGTATTTGATCTTTTTGCATTATTAAGGATATTGATGGACTCGGCATTAAACGGCTTGAACATCATACCGACTATTCTTTTTCTCATGATCATCTTTCAGTGCGTCACAGTTTTTCTATTTCTCTCTAACGCATTAAATTGTATGTGACAGAAAAAAAAGCACGTCTGTGAATATTTTGGTAATTATTCTAGTTTGGTGATTATTCTAGTTGTCGATAGATGGCGCCATAATCAAAAAAGAATTATTTATTAAATAAAATAATACTATTATCAATATAATCTGTACAATTTATAAGACTATACAAATGAAAGAAAATACCATTTTATAAATGCAATAGACACAATTGATTTGGTTTTATTCCAAATTGAAAATAAAATTTGACAACTGTCAGATTTAACTAAAATGTCACGTTAGAATAAATGTCATAAATGTGTATTATCACGGACTTACCTTTTTTTCTATAATTTGTGACGCACTGAAAAATGTTCATGAAACGGAGAATATTACGAATATTAAGATAAATGTAGAACGGTAATAAATAAATAAATTAAAAAAAAACAAAAAGATAAACAGTAAGCTGGAAAATAAACAAATAAGTTTTGTGTAAGAAAATAAACAAATAAATGCGCCCATGTCACTAAAAATAAGAAACGTCTAAATTATTAGTAAATAATGTATCAAATTAAAAAAATATTAATAAAGAACTTGTGTTTTTAAACTAGCATAATGGTGGTGGACACACATACCTCTTACTAAGTACTATACGTTTCTATTTATACAGAGTGAGTTTTATATAAATACGGAACTCCTCAATTATCTCGGAAACGGCTTGCACGATTTTTATAGGTGTGAGTGAGTAAGGGTCTTGTGATGTGGCCGATATTTTGGCGGTATTTACATTGTTGCCAGATCTTCAATTTTCTGGAGATCTAATAAACTTTCTTATTTCAAATGTAACACCCTGTATATTTTTTGCATTTTGAAGACCTTAAGAATTGATTGCTGAATTTATTTAAACAATTTTTTTAAACAAATTATAAAAATCAATTTTTTCTGTCCAGGTAGATATTATTTTAGGCTTTTTGGATCACTTAGAACAAAAAGCTCTCTTGGAATTTTTCTCCAAAGTTGATCTTTTTCGAGTTAAAAATAAATTAAAACTAAAAGCAAAAGAAAACCGACTATTTTCAAGGCCCAAAAACACAAGTACACAATATTATTTTTGGAATTACGAAGTGCCTAAATTCAATTTTTGAAAAAAACTAAATTTATGGTAATCGCGAAATCAAAGAATATCAGAGCTAATCTTATAATAGACAATACAGCGATTTAGCGTGTGTTCTGTTATAAATATCTAGGTGATTGGATCACAGACGATACTTATCAAACAAAAGAGATTAAATGCAGAATAGAAATGGCTAGATCAGTCTTTAATAGAATACTCAAACTCTTTTGCAATCGTGATATCAACATAAAGTTACGAATACGAGTGCTGCGGTGTTATGTCTTTTCCACCCTGTTATATGGGCTTGGACACTAAAACAGTCGACCATAAAAAACAATCGAAGCATTCGAGATGTGGTGCATTCTCAAAATATCATGGATGGACCGCGTCACTAACACGCAAGTACTCCAAACTTTAGACAGAAGATGCGAAATTATAAATGAGATAAAAACTAGAAAGATGGAATACTTGGAGCACACTATGAGGAGTTAAAAGTACGAACGTATGAACTTAGAAGAAATATCATACAGGGCAAAATTAAGGGCAAAAGAGGTGTGGGAAGAAGAAAAATATCGTGACTTCGCAATCTACGTGGATGGTTCGGGTGTAGTTCGATTTAACTTTTTAGAAGCGTTGCTAACAAAGTCGCAGTGGCCATGATGATTTTCAATCTTCGCTAGGAGTGACACATGAAGAAGAAGAATAAAGCGCTCCTGAGAGGACGGGCGACTGGGCTGCATTAACAACTAAAAATCAATGCTTTAAAATGAAATAAGCCCAATATACTTATCGGAAGCTGATAGGAGAAGGTTTGAACTTGAATTTAGGCACTTGATGATTTCAAAAATGATATTTTTTACTTGTGTTTTTGAGCCTTGAAGATCGTCTACTTTTCGTTTTTATTTTCAGTTTTAAATTGTTTATAATTCGAAAACTATCGAATTTAGAAAAAGAAATAAAAAAAGCCTTTTTTATTCCGAATGATCCAAAAAACCTAAATAGTATGGTATAGTTAGACCCAAACCCAGACATCCAAAGTGTCATCCAGACATTCAGAAAAAAGTCACACCATTTTGAGCGTCGGGTTTGGGGGGGGGAGAGGGGGGAGAAATCTGTAAATTCGTAGTTTTTTTAAGTTTTTCGTCAATATTTCTAAAACTATGCAGTTTAGCATGAACAACCCTCTATACAAAATTGTTCTACATTAAATTTGAAATAAAAAAGGACCTATGCATAACCCTTCTAAAATTAACGGTTCCAAAGTTACGGAGGTAGTATAGTATAACTGGTCCAAAAAAAGGCCTAAGCCAGACATCCAAAGTAAAAGTTTTCCTTCAACACCAAATTGTTCTATATGGTCCACATATTGTTTAGTAAAAAGTTACACCATTTTGAGCGTCCGGTTTGGGGGGGAAGTGGCGGAGAAGTCGGGTAAATTAGTAGTTTCTTTATGTTTTTCGTCAATATTTCTAAAACTATGCTTTAGCGTAAAGAATGTTCTATAGAAAAATGTTCTACATAAAATTTAAAACAAAAAAGGTTCTATAGATAATTGTTATAAAATCAGCGGTTCCAGAGTTACGGAGGGTGAAAAGTGGAGGTTTTCGATACTTTTTATATTTACCGATTTCTCCCCCCTCTCTCCCCCAAACCCGACGCTCAAAATGGTGTGACTTTTTTCTGAACATTATGTGGACCATATAGAACAATTTGGTGTTGGAGGATAACTTTCACTTTGGATGTCTGGGTTTTTGGTATAGTTATACCATACATTGCCCAAAAAATATAAAAAGTATCGAAAACCTCGACTTTTCACCCTACGTAACTCTGGAACCGTTGATGTTATGTTATAACAATTATGTATACAAGATTTTTTGTTTTAAATTTCATGTAGAACATTTTTGTATATAGCATTGTTTACACTAAAGCATAGTTTTGGAAATATTGACGAAAAACGTAAAAAACTACGAATTTGCAGATTTCTCCCCCTCTCCCCCCCAAACCCGACTCTCAAAATGGTGTGACTTTTTTCTGAACATTATGTGGACCATATAGAACAATTTGGTGTTGGAGGATAACTTTCACTTTGGATGTCTGGGTTTTTGGTATAGTTATACCATACATTGCCCAAAAAATATAAAAAGTATCGAAAACCTCGACTTTTCACCCTACGTAACTCTGGAACCGTTGATGTTATGTTATAACAATTATGTATACAAGATTTTTTGTTTTAAATTTCATGTAGAACATTTTTGTATATAGCATTGTTTACACTAAAGCATAGTTTTGGAAATATTGACGAAAAACGTAAAAAAACTACTAATTTACCGATTTCTCCCCCATCTGCCCTCCAAACCGGACGCTCAAAATGGTGTAACTTTTTACTGAACAATATGTGGACCATACAGAACAATTTGGTGTTGGAGGAAAACTTTTACTTTGGATGTTTGGGTTAGGCATTTTTTTGGACCAGTTATACTATACTACTTCCGTAACTTTGGAACCATGCAGTTTAGAAAGATTATGCATAGTGCCTTTTTTATTTCAAATTTAATGTAGAACAATTTTTTATAGAGGGTTATTCATTCTAAACCGCATAGTTTTAGAACTATTGACGAAAAACGTAAAAAACTACGAATTTACCGATTCCTCCCCCTCTCCCCCCAAACCCGACGCTCAAAATGGTGTGACTTTTTTCTGGACATTGTGTGGACCATATAGAACAATTTGGTGTTGAAGGATAACTTTCAGTTTGGATGTCTGGGTTATGCCCTCTTTTGGATCAACTATACTATACTAAAAATAATATCTGCCCTTGTCGAAAAAGTCGATTTTAAACCTACATTGCATAAAGAGTAAACAGTATCTCAAGGGCTTCAAAACGCAAAAAATATACCGCGCGTTCCATTTGAAATAAGAAAGTTCATTAGATTTCCAGAAAAATATAAGATCTGACAACAATGTAAATACCACTATAATATCGGCCGCATCACAAGACTGACTCACTGGGACCTATAAAAATCGTGCAAGTCGCTTACGAGAAAATTAAGGCGT
Source organism: Diabrotica virgifera virgifera (assembly GCF_917563875.1). NCBI lineage: Eukaryota > Metazoa > Arthropoda > Insecta > Coleoptera > Chrysomelidae > Diabrotica > Diabrotica virgifera. Next base: position 227,635,387 of record NC_065450.1, on the reverse strand, counting down.
TCCATATATAAACCTCACCCTGTATAAGAACAATTGTATTTTTCTCTTGTATATGAATTGATATTTCCAGATTAAAATATCTACTTGCCGTGAGAGAAGACATGATAGACAGTTTTCTCCCAGAAAGCTTCCCGTTTATCCTACTAGGACTCTCCGATCCAGTCGATGACGTGAGCGCAGTTGCCGCTTCTGCATTAATACCCGTGGCAGAAAAACTGACTGACCTTGTACCTGAACGTATCCCAGAAGTCGTCACGAAGCTTTGGGACTTGTTGTCCGAGCAAGACGAACTGGCAGCTGCTTGTAATAGTTTCATGGGGTTGCTGGCTGCGGTATTAAATCTGCCGAAGATGCAGGCGTTGTTGCCAGCGCAACCTTTGAATGAAGTTGTTCCCAGGTTGTGGCCGTTTTTGAGCCACGGAACAAGTTCCGTCAGGAAGGCAACACTGCAAACTTTAAGTAAGTACATACTTGTATTTTTAAAAACTCAAGCTTAAAACTTACCTTTTTCAATAGAGTTTCAATCGTACATATGTACAGTGAACTTTTTTAAGATAACTATTACTTTATATGACCCAACTGAAGAAGCTAGAACAGTTTAGGAACATTTTTCCGATTATTGAATTTGAAATCAATTACTTTTAATGGGAAATAAGCGACAATTTTTCAAAAAAAAATGATTTTATTAACGTTTCGAAGCCCAAATCGGGTTTCGTTGTCAAAATACTACTAAAATAAACAAAAATGTTGTTGCTAAGTAAAAAAATTCTTCTAATAATTTATTTAATCTGACTCATTTATATTGGCAATTTAGACGTATATTATACATTTTAAAGTAGAAGACTTTAAAATGATATTGCCAATATTTATGAGTTGCGTTCCTGGGACGACTTTACTAAAAGATAGTTCATTCGATTACATGAAAACAATCCCAACTCAAGAATATCCGTCACAAAAAAATCATAGCATGTGATATGTCTTAAAAAGACAACAAAATGCAACGATGACAGTAAAATTCTCGCGTTAGCGATTCCACAGTAAATCACGAGGGAAACATCGTAAGTATTTGGTCTTACATTTAATTTACTTTCAAAAAACTAATACCAAATTCTGACTTTAGTATGTTTAAATTATAAATAATATTAATAATACATACATAGATATACAATGAGTAATACTAAAATATAAAATTTGTATTAACTCGATATGTTATTGACTTACTAATCGTGGTATTTTCTTTCTATAGAAATATCTTGGCGATATATTTCTACAGAAATATATCTTGGCGATATCATTTTAAAGTCTTCTACTTTAAAATGTATAATATACGTCTGAATTGCCAATATAAATGAGTCAGATTAAATAAATATTAGAAGAATTTTTTTACTTATGGTTTTTCTCATGAGCATCTTTCAGTGCGTCACAGTTTTTCGATTTCATTCTAACGCATTAAATTGTATGTGACAGAAAAAAACGCACGTCGGTGATTACATTTCATCGGTGACATTTATAACATTTATTCTAGTTGTCAATAGATGGCGCTATAATCGAAAAAAATTATTTAGGAATTATATAATATATCTACGAATATATTCTGTACAATTTATAAGACTATACAAATCAAAGAAAATACAAGTGATTTGTTTTTATGCCAAATTGCAAATAAAATGTGACAACTGTCAGATTTAACTAAAATGTCATGTCACTAAAATGACTTACCTTTTTTTCTATCATTTGTGACGCACTGAAAAATGATCATGAAAAGAAGCATAGCAACAACATTTTTGTTTATTTTAGTAGTATTTTGTATTTTGACAACGAAACCCGATTTGGGCTTCGAAACGTTAATAAAATCATTTTTTTGGTAAAATTGTGGCTTATTTTCCATTAAAAGTAATTGATTATAAAAATGCCACTAGAAAATAGCTTCAGAACAATATTGAATTTGAATTAAATTTTTTGTAGGTACATTAACTGAAAAACCAAAAAGTGGTACTGCGATCCTTTGGGATGCTCAACTACTCCAAGACGCTCTTCGGCACATCTACCAAAGAGTTCTGGTCGAGCCCAATCCTGACGTACGCCTCGTGGCCGAAAAAGTGTGGTACAATTTAATAGAGAATTCCAGACTGGTCGAATTGTTGCATGCCGCTTGTCCGTTCATAACCGTTTGGTTGTACCTTTGTATGCAACCCGTACGACTGCCTTTCGATACGAACTTCCTCATTCACGCCAAGTCGCATAAGAAAAAATCGGATGCGTTGAACAGTTTCGATCACACGGTTGTGCCACCCAAGATGTACATAGGAGGTAAGAATACTATAATAACGCGTTTCGCAGTGACGTTCTGCAGTAGAAGCATATTCAATGTAAATCTTTGGAACCTTGAAGCTCAGTGTTGCCGGTTTTATTATTTTTAAGTAATTCATAGATACTATGAAAGGAATTTATGCGATATTAACGATACAGCATTTGAATATTATAATTATTAGCCTGTGATATTTAACTAAATATCCATTTTCTAATTTGTGACAGTGAAAGTGAACTGTTAAAAAACATTTTAATTGACTGCAGCATATGAGTAATTTAAATTATTGTAACATAAACGAGCGTTCGGGTATTTATTTACGACTTTATTGATTTATTTATACAAGTTTACTTTACAAATTTTAGCTTAAAACTAAACTCTATTTACAAATATGTCCGTATTTATAGCCCAGTTCTTATTCTGGAACAATCGACGCCCATCTCTAGCTATCAGCTTGTTCCGCCTACGTGACGTACGTTCGAGAACTCTCTCCTCCTCTCCGCCGACGCCTCGAACATTCGATTACGTCATTCTCGAGGTGTTTACTGTTATACGGGGGTCGGCCAAGAGTTCTCTTTCGTTACATTATATTTAACTTAATAATATAATTTAGTTTTGACGAACTAACGTTATTCTTAAGAGTGTAGGCGCAAATATTTTACTGGTATCCCTACTTTTTCTGTCTTTACATGGCAAATTACGTGTAGTAAGAATCTCACTGGTATGGATATGTAAACATTATTTGACAATGACATTGTCATCAATAACTTAGAGATGGCTTTTGAATGTTCTTGTATAACTGTTACTTGTATAGGTAATCGCTTAAATTATTAATTCAGTCAATGAATTCACTATGTATTCAGTGATAATAATACTGTACAACAAAAACTAATATTCAATCGAGAAAAGAGGAAAAGTGATAAAGTGATTTTCTTAATAATATTATGAAACGCTTACAATTTTGAACATCTTTAACAACATAATACTTGGATCACAGAATATATCCTGGTGTATTCTCTGCTTAGGATCTTCCATAAATAATAAACAATAAATAACTTTTTATTAATTTCAAGTCTTAAATAAATTATTTATCAAAATACACTATCAATGTTATTTAATAAACAACTCAAAATATTCCTGAAGCCGTATGAAATATCTAAAATTGTCACTGTCTTGTCAGCACATTCTGCTCGACTGAGTGCGTTGTATGACAAAGATAGCGAATGTTCGATTTGGAAAATATCACCACGGACATGGTGTCCATTTTTTTCGAATCCTGAAAAAACTAATAAATATTTTTAAACAATTTAAACGTAGAATGAAAGACTAAATTATTGTCGAGGGCCAAAAGTCCCTTAGAATAAATAAAAAGTTTCTTTTGAATGTTGAAAAGTTCTGTTTCTAATGTTTCCTACCTTTTAATTTTTTTAGGTATCGAAACCACTTCAACTCTGGTTAGGGAGCAAAACGCTATACCAGTTCGTTGCGCTGCCTCAAGAATGTTAGGTTCCCTTTCCCGATATATTACAAAGCCAGCACCAGGTGTAGATTATGCCACTAATGGTCTGGAAAATCCCATAGACTCTTACGTAAAAGTTCTAATGGTAAGTATACGATTTAAAAATAATGAAATTTCCACCATCATGCAATATTCGCTTGTCCAATGCTGGACATAGATCTCCCTCATAATTTTCCATTCGATATTGTGCTTCTGGCATCCAATTCATATGGCAACGTTTTATATCGTCAGTCCAACCACATCTGCTTCGATAGGCATCATTCTTTGGTCTTCATTTTGTAACGATACGAAAACACTTCAATTCTTTTTTTAAATTTTATCTTTTGCGGGAAACACTATCTTTCATTTTACCCTGTATATCATACAAGTCTTATTTAATATTCATTAAAAAACTATGTACTTGAGAATATTTTCTACGCATTTTAGAAGACTCCGATGAAAAATATTTAATCTGTTTGTTTTTTTTATCCTGAAGAACATTTATTGATTCAAGCCTGTATTTATTTCTCGATTGAAATATTAAGAATTGTTAATGGTTTCCGTTAAGAAATGATAAGTCTCTTTATAATATTGAAAAGCACTTATGAGTATGTGTTTGTTTTTCTTTTAATTAAGTGGGTCGCATTTGGAATGAATAATTACCTATCTTTTATTAAGCCGAAATGGAATTGAATCATCTAATTGCGACGGATAAACACCAAAAATTTTCCAGATCTTATCGTATATTTTTCTAACTAATGATTATAATTTATTGGCATCTTTTGGCATTTATTGGCATCTGGCAAAAGTTTTAAATATTTAAATTTTTTTATTAATTAATGTTCCGGGCATATTTGAGAAGGAGCATAAGTCAATTATTATATTATTAACGAAGTTATCACCTAACTTTATCTGCAAAAATCCGAATGCCACCTCTCACATCCACCTTAAAACAGATCCGCCCTGGTCTAAAAGGAGACTAGATGAGTATTATAACATTCTGCTAAAAATTAAAAATTATTTTTAAACTTTTTTTCTGTTTCGAAAGTTATGGGATACTTTTTATTGTGATTGGTGTATTTAAGACTGAAAAAACTGTTTATTCAACTTTTGTTTGTAGGTCCATTTGAATTCAAAATCAGCCCTCCAACGTATGGTAACAGGTCTAGTCATAGCCGAATGGGCTAAAGCCGATAAAGACGTAGAAACATGTCCCCTTAACCTGAAGACTCGCTTGCTCGAATGCCTCAACGAGTTCCTCTACTTCGATGAAATTGCTCATAGTTTTACGCGTCTAGCTCAGGAAACTAAAGACTTTTTGGCTACTTTACGTCATTATAAAGTGCCTATACCGGGCAATAACGAAAATGTCCTCACGCTCGACCAAATCGAGCAAGTTACTGGCCCGGAGACTCAATCGATTCTAGTCAATATTAAGATGAAACCCAAGGTATTGGAAAGTTTGGAGGAGAGGAGGAGAAATATCCACAACTCCGTGTCGCAGACCAATAAAGATCAGACAAGGCTTAGTACTAGCACGATGGGTAAGTACAAGTATATACTACATATACAGGGTGTTTCATTAATAATTTTAAATATTTTCACTGTAGATTCCTGGGTTCAAAATATTAAAGTTTGACCCAAATCACCTAGTCCGAAAATGCTTCCTAGGGGAGCTAGAACTCTTTGAAGATGGCGTCTTGTAATTAGTTTTTTGTAAATGCCTCCAAAATGCTGCTATTTAGAAAAATGAAAACTATCTACATAATTACACATACAGACTCGTAGTCCCCATTCAAACATCGACACACAGTTACCCATCAGCCAGCTTTGAGCGGAGGTGGCGGCTACCGCTCACTGCGGTTACAGCTCCGACGGAACTCCTCCTCACTACAGAGCGCGTCCACCTCGGCAGGTTCCAATTCACTCCATTGCATATTTGCCATTTGAGTTCTTCCCGATTCAGTACACCGCTAAGAACGAATTTCATTATTAGACCAGGACGCATCTGTAAAAATATTAATACATTTGGATGTTGAGAGGTGACTCATATTTTTTTGCAGCAAATTCTGGGACATAACTCACATAATAATATTTGAGTTATCCTCCCACTCAAAAAGGTCCGGAACATTGTTCAATGAATCAAAATGTCAAAAAATGAAGGAAACTTCTATTTTTTCTTGTTTTTTTTTGTTATAACTTTAAAAGTATTCATTTTTGAGAAAAGTTGTACCAACATAAAAGTTGCGTAATTCAATTTCCTTCAATATAGGATTAGCTAAAAATTTTAAAAATTGTCACCCTTGTTGCCAAATAGCAATAATTGCGAAGAAAAAAAAACCATAAAAAAACAAGTATTCCCATTTTACGTTTTTCAACCATTTTTGCTACACTTAGGACCTTCATATTTTACCCAGAAAAACTTTATGATATAATAAAACAACACTGTAAATTTCATTAGGATTGGTTTAACAGATTTTGCACAATAAATTTTGCAATCCAGCTTTCGCAAAAAAATGAATTTTTTCAAAATGTTGCAGGACTGAAAATAAAGTAGACAGCAATTTGATTTTTTTTTACATATAGAATGTACCTTTCATTTGAAATTTTTAAAAATTAAAATCGGTTAACTACTACAGTTTCAGGAATTTTTTTTTAAATAAACATTAATTTTTGGTGCTACGCGCAGGACAGCGGATACGTTTGCTCTGATTGGGCATTCCAATGACCTTTGATAATGATTGATAAATTTTAATTTTTAGTACATTTCGATATAAATAAATGAATTTGTTTATTGCAAAATAAAAACACATACATTGTCCTTTGAAATTACACTTTTTTAGCAAAAACTTTCTTTGTTCATATAATTTAACTTAGACAAAAAAGTTTATTATTTTTAAACATATGCAATTGTTTAAACAATATTTCACAGACAATAATCAAATTAGTTTGATTGTTGTGGAATTAAAATATTAAAATACAACAAAATATAGAGTTAGAAAATAACATATTATATAAAGATTTAAAGAAATTTTGGTGGAAATCAACTTGTGTGAATCGAACACCGCTGTCCTGCGCGTAGCACCAAAAATTAATGTTTATTTAAAAACATTTCTGACGCCGTGGTAGTTAACCGATTTTAATTTTACAAATTGCAAATGAAAGGTACAGTATTCTTCTATACGCAAAAAAAATTCAACTTGCTATCTGCTTTATTTTCAGTCCTGCAACATTTTGAAAAAATGATTTTTTTGCGAAAAATGGATTTCAAAATTTATTTTGCAAAATCTGTTGAACCAATCTTAATGAAATTTACAGTATTGTTTTATTATGCCATACAGTTTTTTTGGGTAAAATATGAAAGTCCTAAGTTTAGCATAAATGGTTGAAAACCGTAAAATGCAAATACTTGTTTTTTTATGGTTTTTTCGCAATTATTGGTATTTTTCAATAAGGGTGACAACTTTTATAATTTTTAACCAATCCTATATTGTAGGAAATTTAATTACGCAACTTTTATGTTAGTACAACTTTTCTCAAAAATGAATACTTTTAAAGTTATAAAAAAAACCAAGAAAAAAATCAAATTTTTCCTTAATTTTTTGACATTTTGATTATTTAAACAATGTTCCGGACTTTTTTGAGAGGGAGGATCACTCAAATATTATTATTTGATTTATTTTCAAGCAATTTCTGCAAAAAAATATGAGTCACCTCTCAACGTCGATCTCAAAACAGATCCGCCCTGGACTAGATTCACTTTGCTCGTCTTAAATACAATCTCGGTATCCATCACTCCGTGGTTTCGCCGGAGAGTTGGTACGTGGGGGTTGCGCCGATATGGAAACGCGTTCGATCCTCTGTTGTTGATCTGCCGAACGCCGGGCTGCAGGCATCGTATCATTACATTCTTCTTTTTTATCTACTATAAACATAAAATTTTTATTTTAGCCGCAATAGCGGGCGCAGCCGTTATGTTTAGAGTGATCCCTGAAAAGTTTGTATCAATGGTAAAGCCCTTAATGAAGTCGCTGAACAATGAAAGTAACGAGGAATTGCAGAAGATAGCAGCGGAACATTTATCGATATTAATAGATCAGACTAGAGACAGGCAAAATAATCCCAACGAAAGAATCATTCAACATGTCAGTAATTATTTAAAGTAAGTATATTTGCTTTTCTAGTTATATGAGTATTTTTTGTGAATTTTAAATGACCCATATTATTTTCGTTTATAAAAAAAGTTAATATTTAAAATTAGCAATTTAGACGAAGCAATGAAGCACTAAAAAGCCCAAAACCTTGGAATTTTGTGCAGTAAGATGAATCGTCATGCAACTTTTTGCATTCGATTAGAGAGTGTCAGGCAACTTTGTGAACTAAATTCATCTAGGGCAAAAATTTTTGTGCATAAGAAAATGCATTTTAAAAGTGCATCTCGAAGAGGTGAAAATGAAAAATTTAGTACTTGGGAAATATTGACGTAAATGAGTTGAATTTTTATACTCGGGGGTTTTGGGGATCGCTGAGCACGAATTTCATATCGGCGATGGTCTCCAAGGTACCTGGTGCCCACGGTGGAACTCGTCGCCTAGAGTTTTGTTTTAATCATTAAAAATCAGTCAATATCCATTAGTCGGGGGGTTTTGGAGTCGCAGGCCACGAATTTAATGTTGGCGATGGCATCCAAGATACCTGGTGCCCAGGGTGGATCTCGCCGTCTAGAGTTTTTAGTTATAATTATCAAAAATCAGCCAAAAACTATTACCCTGGGGGTTTTGGAGGTCGCTGAGTACGATTATCATGTCGGCGATGGTCTCCAAGGTACCTGGTGCCCAGTGTGGAACTCGTCGCCTGGAGTTTTATGTTATAACCATTCAAAAACAGTCAATAACCATTACTCGGGGGGTTTTTGGAGTCGCTAAACACAATTTAATGTTGGCGGTGGTCTCCAAGGTACCTGGTTCCCAGGGTGCAACTCGTCGCCTGGAGTTTTATGTCGTAATTATTCAAAATCAGTGAAAACCCATTAATCTGAGAGTTTTGGGGGTCGCTTAGTACGAATTTCATGTCGGCGATGGTCTCTAAGTTACCTGGTGCCCAGGATGAAACTCGTCGCCTGGAGTTTTATGTTGTAACCATTCAAAACCAGTCAATAACCATTACTCGGGGGTTTTTGGGGTCTTTGAGTACGAATTTCATGTCGGCGATGGTCTCCAAAGTACCTGGTGCCTAGGGTGGAACTCGTCGCCTGCAGTTTTATGTTATATTCATTCAAAATCAGTCAGTATCCATTACTTCGGTGTTTTGGGGTTCGCTAAATATATTTCTCATTAATAATTTTTTTTAACACTTTTACATTATATCCTAAAAAATTACCTATTTAAAAATTATTTGAAAATTTTGTCGCTTTTAAAGCAGTTGTCGTTAAATTTTGACACTAATGACATATATGAAATTTTGATATAATTGGCATTTCAAGGGTAATTAAGTTATATCAGCGATTTTTTGTGTTTTCTGCGGTATTATTTTAAAGTTTAAATTTGTAGTCTGCTTTTATATAAAAACACAGTGGTTTTTAGAACTCTTTAGCGACGTATTAGTATAATATAATGTTGATGGATTACCGTCGAAGGCCGATATGATCAACCAAAAAAGATGTATATGGTGATTTTTCTATTGACTTTCTTGGGTGTGAATCTGTCTTTTTATTTTACTGCTCCTGGTTTAAAAACAAAGCATAGTATATATGTGAATACATCCAAGCTACACTTTTATGTAGTTCTGTTCTTTTAAAAATTTTTAATTATAAAAAAATATCTAAAAAGTGATACCGTATTTAAAGCTTAAGTTTTTAATATTGGTGTTTTGAAAAATCATATATTTTATACTTGTTAGTTTTGTTAATTACAGAATAAATAATAATATTATATCAAGCTGTTTAAGATTGGTATTAAAGGAATTTTCATTGTCTACAGTCTATAGCTGCGCTGTTTTATAATTTTGGTTTTCGAAATTGCGGAAGAGAGAAATTTGTGTAACTTCAAGTAAGTAAATATATTTTTTATTTTATTTTACTTTTTTATTAATTTTTTCATTATATTATACAAATAAATTGATTTTGAAGACGTGCACTAATATTTAATTTACTACGTATTTTTTAGATTATTTTATACCTACTTTGAAGACCATCGCCAACATGAAATTGATGCCCAACGACCCCTAAAACCTTCATAGTAATGGTTATTGACTGATTTTGTATGATTTTACCATAAAACTTTAGGCGACGAGTTTCACCCTTGGCGCCAGGTACCTTGGAGACCATCACCGTCATGAAATTCATGTTCAGCGACCCTAAAACTCCCCGAGTAATGGCTTTAAATGATTTGTAATAATTATAACATGAAACTCTAGACGACGAGTTCCACTTTGGACACCAGGTACCTTGGAGAACATCGAACACATGAAATTATTGTTCAGCGACTCCCAAAATTCTCAGAGTAATGGTTATTGACTGATTTTGAATGATTATAACATAACACTCCAGGCAACGAGTTCCACACTGGGCACCAGGTACACAGGAGACCATCGCCGTCATGAAATTAGTGCTCAGCGACCCCCATAAACCCCCCGCGTAATGGTTTTAAATGATTTGGAATAATTATAACATAATACTCCAGACGACGAGCTCCACCCTAGGCACCAGGTATCTTGGAGACCATCGACTACATGAAACTCTTGTTCGGCGACCCCCATAACCCTCAGAGTAATGGTTATTGACTGATTTTGAATGATTATAACATAAAACTCCAGGCGACGAGTTCCACCCTAGGCACCAGGTATCTTGGAGACCATCGCCAACACTAAATTCGTGGCCGACGACCCCAAAAACCCCCCGAGTAATGGATATTGACTGATTTTTAATGATTATAACGTAAAACTCTAGGCGAAGAGTTCCACCGTGGGCACCAGGTACCTTGGAGACCATCGCCGATATGAAATTCGTACTCAGCGATCCCCAAAACCCCCATTTTAAAAATTCAACTCATTTCCATCAATATTGCCCGAGTTTTAAATTTTTCATTTTCACCTCTTCGACATGCACTTTTAAAATGCATTTTCTTCTGCACAAAAATTTTTGCCCTAGATGAATTTAGTTCACAAAGTTGCCTGACACTCTCTCTAATCGAATGCAAAAAGTTCCATGACGATTCATCTTACTGCACAAAATTCCTAGGTTTAATGCTTGGTTGCTTCGTATAATTAAAAAAAATAATAAATGAAGCCTGTCGCCATAGTACATAGTATCGAATACTCGTAACATCTCAGAACTCAAGCTCTCAGTTCTAATGTAAAGTATTTATTTCAGTGAATTGTTTTCATTTTTACAAACGCTTTTCTTGCTATTTCTATTCTGGTCCTTATTTCTGTTGTTTGATCATTATTTTCGGAAGTCTAGGTTACCAGGTGTTTATATTTATCAACTCTTTCTGTCGGTAGTACCTCTTCCAAATGTATGTTGTTTGTAGCACGTACCATAATCAAGGTGTCATCTACATATTTTATGTTGTTAGTAGTTCTTTCGACAATTATTATTCGTTCACTGAGATAGTAATTCTTGGTTCGTTATTTTGATTGACTGGGTTCGTTATCTATTACAATTTGTGCTCATTGATTCCAGTAAAGGTTTGTTATTATTCTTAAGTCCCTATTGTCTATGTTTTCTGTCTTTGGAATTTGGACTAATTTTTCGTGTCCTACTTTGCCAAATGCTTTTTCAAAATCAACGTAACGAACATGCACATCCACATTCGTGTTCATGAATCTTTAGCTATTACATTAAAAGCAAATAACGTCTTTCAGGGTCCTAGTCGGTTTTGGAACCCAAACTGGATATCATCTATTCCAAAATCCAGTTTTTTATTTAACCCGGGAGCAGTCGCGCTCACTTCTCTCACGTAAGTAGTCGCGCGATGAGAAAAAAATTTAACAATACAAATTTAAATACGAATTTAAAACAACTTTCCATTTTATAATGTTTTTATTTACTTGTTATGTTAAAGATATCTATTTCTAACAATTTTAAAGTTAATTGGTTCTCGTCAAAGCCATAAATTCCACAAAAAAAATTTTAAAATTAAAAAAAATCCCACGCATTACTACAATCTTCCTCGAGGTAATTACGAGTGGAAAATTTGGTGCAAGAATTTTCATCAGCACGTTATCACGGAAAAGGATAAAATGTTAGAGATTTTTTTAACGGCACGACTGCTTCCGGGTTAAACCACCATGAATTATTTGCAAAAATAATTTGAGAACATGACTTATTAATGATATTGTTCTGTATTCACTACAGTTTTTAGCGTATGTATTTTTAGAGCAGCGCAAAAGGTGGAGAGTAACCATTGTTTCAGTATGTGTCCTGTTTTGTATATTGTGTTAAATAAGTCTAAGGTTTCATCATTTATGCATTTTAAGCTTTCTACTGTTCTATCGTTTTCTGTAATGATGTAATTCAATGTGAGATTTTAGTAAACTCAATGCTACATTTATATTTCAGGAGCGATCCTGAGTATACTCCTGTAATTTATAAACACCAAGAGGAAGAAAGTTCTTCCCAGAAGGATTTTCTTAAACCGGGAAACTATAATGGTATAGTTACACTAAATAACCAACAAAGAACGGCCGAAAGAGCGGCTTTAAAGAGATGTAACAGCACGGGACGAGGTAAGTGATTTTATTGCAATTTAAAGTTCTTTCTAAATTGAAGAGTCAATGGAGCACAGTCTGTTGATATGTGCTAACTTTGCCATTATTCTATATTAACACACTGACTGCCACAATAGTGAAAAAAGTTCCTTCCAGCCACAAATATTTTATCCTCTATATACACATACAAGTGATAATCTCCTCATGACAGTCAACCTGTTAACTATAACAATGTACCCAGATAACATGTTTAACCCAGATATTTTTAGTGACTCAACCATGTACAGGGTTATTCACTATATTTTGAACCCCCTGCAAACTGCTTTATTTACAGAATTAGAAAAAAAATGTAAAATATAAAAGTTATTCGATTTTTAAATTATGATTTTTGACATATATATCATACTAGTGACGTCATCCATTTGGGCGTGATGACGTAATCGACTATTTTTAAATGGGAAAAGGGGTCGAGTGATAGCTCATTTGAAAGGTTATTTAATTCCCTATTCAGTAATATAAACATTAACATGATTAATTACACACGGTATCCAAAAAAAATTTTTAATCAAATTAATTGACACAAGAAGAAGAATTTATGTAATTTATTTAATTTAAAAACATTTTACTGCTGTTAGAGAACAGAAATAAAAGTTTATTGCACAAATAAACATTGATTTTTGCTTAAATTCAATGTTCAAACTGACAAGAGGTAGATGGGTGGCTGCTTGAACATTGAATTTAAGTGAAAAGTAATGTTTATTTATTAAATAAACATTTATTTCTGTTTTCTGACAGCAGTAGAATGTATTTTGAATTAAATAAATTACATACATTCTTCATTTTGTGTCAATTAATTTAATTTAAAATTTGTTTTTTGGACACCCTGTAAAATTATCATGTTAATGTTTATATTACTCAATAGGGAATTAAATAACCTTTCAAATAAGCTAGCACTCGATCCCTATTCCTATAAAAAAATAGTTGATTACGTCATCACGCCCAAATGGATGACGTCACTAGTACGATATATAATGTCAAAAAACCATAATTTAAAAATCGAATAAATTTTGTATTTTACATTTTTTTCTGATTCTGTAAATAAAGCAGTTTATAAGGGGGTCAAAATATAGTGAATAACCCTGTACATCTCGTAATTAGTACCTACTGATGATGGCCATTCCGATAACTTTCTGTGCTGTATAATATAAATATTTTTTAATTTCAGGCCCTGGTAGACCCCCAGCGACTGATATTCCAATGGACGAACTATTTAAAGAAGAAGATGAAGCTCAGAAAACCAATGCAATTCTGAGACGAGGTGGTACCCAAGCTCTCGTGGCCCTTGTCAAACATTTTGGAGAACACGTACCAACAGCTGTACCTAAACTGTGGGAATTAATGATCGGTCGATTGACCGAGTCCATAGATCCGTTTAATTTCATTGCTCAAGATTTTTATGGCAAGGACGAGCAAGCGGAAACAATTTTGTGGTCCTTACAGGTAAAGATAGGCACTATTCTTTTTCTCATAGACATCTTTCAGTGCGTCACAGTTTTTCGATTTCTTTCTAACGCATTAAATTGTATGTGACAGAAAAAAGGCACGTCTGTGATTACAGACATTTATAACATTTATTCTAGTTGTCGATAGGTGGCTATAATCGAAAAAAAATTATTTGCGAATTATACAGGGTGTAACAAAAATACAGGTCATAAATTTAGTCACATATTCTGGTACCAAGAATAATTCGATTGAATCTAACTTACCTTAGTACAAATGTGCACATAAAAAAGTTACAGTCCTTTAAAGTTATAAAATGAAAATTGATTTTTTTCAATATATCGAAAACTATTAGAGATTTTTTATTGAAAATGGACATGTGGCATTCTTATGGCAGTAGCATCTTAAGAAAAAATTATAGTGAAATTTGGACACCCCATAAAAATTTTATGGGGGTTTTGTTCCTTTAAACCTCCCAAACTTTTGAGCACGTTCCAACTAAATTATTATTGAAGTACCATTAGTTAAACACAATATTTATAAGACTTTTTGCCTCATCGTACTTTTTCGAAAAGTCAGTTTTTATCGAGATATTTCGAATATTTGTCAAATCCACCACATATTTGTATATGATTAAGTATGATTATGGAAACTTGGTAATATGAAAATTTATTTATGATTTACATTTTTAGGGATATTTTGAACCATATTAAAAAAGAAGCCACATCTCGATAAAAGGTGCCTTTTCGAAAAAATACAGAGAGGCAAAAAAGTTTTAAAAACACTCTGTTTAACTAATGGTACCGCATTAATATTTTAATTGAAACGTACACAACATTTGGGGGGTTTAAAAGAACAAAACCCCCATAAAATTTTTATGTAAACATATTGAAAAATAAGCCTCAACTCGATAAAAACTGCCTTATCGAAAAAATACTGAGGCAAAAAAGTTTTAGTAACATTGAATTTAACTGATGGTACCAAAATAATAATTTAATTGAGACGTACACAGTTTGGGGGGGGGGGGGGTTTAAGGGAACAAAATCCCCATAAAATTTTTATGGGGTGCACAAATTTCACTATAATTTTTCTTTAAGATGTTCCTGCGATAAGAATGCCACATGTCCATTTTCAATAACAAATCTCGAATAGTTTTCGATATATTCGAAAAAATCGATTTTTATTTTGTAACTTCAAAGGGCTGTAACTTTTTTTATGTGCATATTTGTACTAAGGTAAGTTAGGTTAATTCGAACTATTTTTGGTCCCAGAATATGTGATTTTTATGTGCATATTTGTACTAAGGTAAGTTAGGTTAATTCGAACTATTTTTGGTCCCAGAATATGTGATTTAATTTATGACCTGTATTTTTGTTACACCCTGTATAATATATCTACGAATATAATCTGTACAATTTATAAGACTATACAAATCAAAGAAAATACCATTTTATAAATGCAGTAAACACAATTGATTTGTTTTTATGCCAAATTGCGAATAAAATGTGACAACTGTCAGATTTAACTAAAATGTCATCTTAGAATAAATGTTATACGCTGTGAGCTCGTACGTAGAGGGGATATTTACAAATTCGCGAACGCCAGTAGTGACAAGTCTGTAAACCTTTACCGGAAATTTGACATAAATGTCAAAGTGATTAATTTAAAATTAAAATTAAAAACATTAATTATAAAAAATATTAGTTGGTCAAAGCTGTGGTATATATTTTTACCTTAAATATGCTTACGTTTTAAATACTGAATTTAAGTTTTTTTAATGTTCTATTAATCTATTAATCCATTAATCTTAGCGCCATCTACACGATGATTGTGAAAGTATCCGAAGTAAGAAATTCATATTTTGTCAATAGAACGTCAAAATGATTAGCAATATCTTAAAAAAATCCATTACAATTTAATTACTTTTTTGCGTTGTAAATATTAAGCGATAACAATTAAATAATAAATTTAAAAATTACCGGTGAAAGTTGAATAGTAGTCCGCTAGGAGCGACACCAGCGAAGCTCACAGCGTATAAATGTATGTTATCACGGACTTACCTTTTTTCTATCATTTGTGACGCATTGAAAAATGCTCATGAAAATAAGCATACTATTTTATTGGGAAATAAGCCAGAATTTAAGTTCTTCTTCTTTTTGTGTATTCAGCATTAAAGTTAAAAATGAAATTGGTTGACGTTTCGACTTTCACTTCGGAAGCCGTTATCGAAATACCAGATATTAATAAATTAAACAACTTTTGTTTAAAAATATCTTCTAATAATTTAATTTAATTTGACTTATTCATTCATATCGGCAATTCAGACATATATTATACATTTTAAAGTAGAAGACTTTAAAATGATATTGACAATATTGATGAGTTGCGTTCCTGGGACGACTTTATTGAAAGATAGTTCAGTCGATTACATGAAATCAGTGGCGTAACAAACTCCGTCGGGGCCCCCCCGCAAAATAGGAAATGGGGCCCCTTTAAAAAATTACTAAAGGTGACTTGTGTAACAAAAACGTATACGGGTTAGGTTATTGTATTTATGCACTGTTTATAAAAACTTATATTTTTGATTTTTATTGGTATAGAATAAAATAGAACAAAAATTGAGAGCGTAGGCGCAAAATTTCGTGACACTGCTTTTTAAATTCATTTTTTTGAATCCTGAGAAAACTAGTAAGTATTTTTGAAAAATTTAAACGCAAAATGAAAGATTACATATGAACCCTGAAAACTTCTATAATGTTTAATTTAATAAGTTACAGCGGTGAAAAAAAAAGAGAATGTTTAGTATCATTTTTAATTTCAAATATCCCATTCAAAAGGGACTTTTTGTTTATTCTAAGTAACTTTCAGCCCTCGGTAATAATGTAATCTTTGTTTCTGCGTTTAAGCTTTTCAAAAATTTTATGAGTTTTCTTAGAATTAAAAAAAATGAATGCATTTAAAAAGCATTAATCCGAAATTTTGCTCCTACACTCTTTAAATTATTACATTATTACATAGTATTATTATATGAGATGAACAAGTTTCTTTGTGCACTACTATCAGTGAATATATCTACAATTATTTTTATTTGATTAATATCTATCTGATGGGCAACTTCGTTTATACTTATAGGCGCTAGAGAAGATAATCGTGCTTATGACATTGTACTACGAAGATATGGTTTTATTAATTTAAGTTTAGAAATATATCTCTCTGAACTAGCGGTCATAACAAGTAAACTTGAAAACACGGTGTACGCAATGTACACATGACACACTTCTGGTACGCAAGATGCAAGCACTAGTGCAATGAAAATCTATAAGAATAATTTTGGCTGCATCATAAATTGAGTTCGTTGATTCCAACTGTGTCTTTAATGATTTTCTAACAAATTGTAGTTGTTCCAAAAACGTATTACCTACTTAAATCTGACGGGTACGCAGCAACTAATTTACTGGCTCCTGCAAAAACTTCTGAATCCGATTTGAAAAGATATCCACTTCTAAGATGTAAGACTTTAAAATCGTTGTTCACTTTGTACATACTAATAAATCCAGCTTGAGTTTGTTCAATGACTACATTCGAGATTTCCGAAAAACACGCCTACTCTATAATATTATATTCTTCAGGGTTTGAGATGCGTTGATTATGTAATAATTCATCAAAATATTTCTTAACTCTGCCAAACTTTTTGATTTTAAAAGTACAGGGAAAGGCACAATTAGTAGCAAAATTTTTGGATTCTTGCAAAATGACGTATCGTTTTGCCTAAAGATTTGACAAAAATTCTTTAGAGTTATGTAAAAGTACTACTATTTAACTATATATTTTACTTTTTTAATTATTAGTTGTCATTCTCTACTCACCATCTGTGGTAGTTAATATTATTTTAGACAGTGTTTTTAAAATTTTCATGTAGTTCTGCTTTACACCTGAAATCTGGATGCCCACCTAGTCAACGATAACGTTTTTAGAGTAAGCAATTTTGGTTGGACGTTTTTCTGCATCCTTTGGTAAATCGAATCGAGGAAAGTTTTTGAAGATTTCCACGCATTGCTTAAAAACGTTGCGTATGCATGCATAAAATAATATATCAAAACACATTTTTACATATATTAGACGACAAGATGGGGCCCCTGATATATTGGGCCCCCCGCAAGCTTCATGCTGCGGGGGCCTCTGTTACGCCCCTGCATGAAATCAACTTTAACTTAAGAATATCCGTCCCAAAAATCATAGCATGTGATTTGTCTTCAAATAGACAACCACATGCAATGGTGACAGTAAAATTCTTCCTTTCATTTGCACCATACTGTGTAGACTAGAGGAGAAAAAGGAAAGTAAAAGATGGTTTTGCTTGTTTTCGATTCAGAGGGATGCACAATCTCTGGACAGCTATTTCCACCATTGCAGGCTTCCTCAACAGCGCTAGCGTGCACACCTCTAAATCGAAAAACAGCTCGACAGCACTGTAAGCTCGAAAAATAGATGGTCGAGCTGTTTTTCGATTTAGAGGTGTGCACGCTAGCGCTATTGAGGAAGCCTGCAATGGTGGAAACAGCTGTCCAGCGATTGTGCATCCCTCTGAATCGAAAGCAAGCAAAACCATATTTTACTTTTCTATCTCTACTCAGATTTGAGTACTAGGAAGTTTCTTTGTGTCCTTTCCTAGACGAATGAAAACGGAATGTGATTGCATATAGTGGAGTCCTTTTTGTTTTCTATATCGTCGTCTGCGGTCTTATAAATTGTAAAAGTCGCAGATTAAGGATGTACCAGAAAGAAATGAATTTCGACTCGATTCAAGTTCCCTGTTTAACCCAGGTATCACAATACCAAAAGGTACCGTTAGGAAAATATTCCAATTTACAGTTCAGAGAACCTGTATGAAACGAGTCTGTGTACTCTAATACAGAGTAGGGAATTAGTAAAATAAGAAAATCTACGGTTTCGTTTTGATGCAAATATGTCTCCCTCCATCCTCCGATAGTAAGGAATTGGAATTATTTTCCTAAATTGGAATATTTTCCTAACGGTGCCTTTTGGTATTGTCATACTTGGGTTAAACAGAGAACTTGAATCGAGTCGAAATTCATTTCACTTATTCCCCGTTAGAGGGCGTTCTAACCATATTGCGATATAAATAGTTTTAATTTATATCGAGAAACTACGGTCGTGTTGGTGTAAATTTGTCTTCCTCAGATCCTCCTTGACAACAGGTAGACCTAGAAATAGTACTATCGGATGGATGGAGGGAGACAGATTTAAATCAAAACGAAACCGTAGATTTTCTTATTTTACCAGAAAGATCTTTCAACAAGAAAAGTTTCAGATTTAAATAACTATTTAAGTACATACCATTTTAATTTGATTATAATGGTGAATTATGCATCTGAGACTTTTCAATTTATTTGAGAAAAAAGGAAGTTTACTTCCAATAAGTGATCAGAAAGACATTTTGCTGAAGATCCATATTAAATGATCGGTTTTATTGGAAATTTGATATTTTAGGTTTAATTTTTTTTTTCTAGGTTTTGGAGGTGACCGTTACTAGTCTACACAAATCGTTGCTACCGGAAATAATGCAAAAGGCTCTAATAAGACTCTGTGTTTTGCTTTCGCATCCTTATCGAGCTGTAAGACACTTAGCATCACGTTGCTTAGCCACATTTGCCAAACTCGATTCTGTAAGAGTCATGGAAATGGTGGTTAGTATAGTATTACCAAAGCTAGGAGCTACAGACTGCGATATAGATAGGTAAGGTTTTGAGAAGACAGCACATCTTCTTTCAATATCGTGCCCAAATTTTAGGCGTGAGATATTGTTCTCCATCTGTTGATAAGCCAGTCCATTGACAAAGGTTTTGATCCATGAATATTTCTTAATACCAGTTTCTCTTTTTGCCTTAGTTAAGTATTGACTGCAGTATCTAGTATCAGCTACCTCTAATTATATGCTCCAGATATTCATGTTTTCTGTTTTTATCAGCTTTGGCAAGTGATCTTCGCTTTAACCTATTCTGTTTAAGACTTCTATGCTTGAAATCCGTTGAACCCTTGATATTTTGAGCATTCTACGATGTGACCGAATCTCGAAGACTTCCAATTTTTTCATCATATTAACCTTCAGGATTCAGGTTTCACATCCATATAGTAATACAGGATACACATAACATTTTAGGAACGTGATTCTTAGTTGTAAGTTCAGCTAAGCATTGCACAGTATATATCTAAGTTTCATAAATGCTCCTCTTGCAATTTCTATACGAGTTTTAATTTCTTCATCCGGATTTATTGTTTCGTTTATCCAACATCCTATGTATTTAAAATGGTTAACTTTTGTAATCTGTTCATTGTTGACAATTTAGTTGCTGTTCAATTTTCACATGTCAAAAATATTATATTTTTTACTGTGTTTAATCTCTTATTAAAACCCTTAACTTTAAATAAATCTCAAGCCAGCCCCGTTCAATAGTACAATTTTATCCCTCTTATTTCTTACCCTCTCTCCTCACCCTTACAGATAGACAATATTTGGACAATTTGCGATTGGGAATTTCTCTATTCTCCTACACCCCCCAAATGGTGAGCTTCGCTCTCGTACCTCTCGCCACAGTGAGGGTGCAACCTCTCTTCGCCACGATCTTTCGACGGATCAAGTCTGTACCGCTCATCTCTTGACGGCACATCTCATTAATCTCTTTGTTACTCTCAACCGTTAACCGAAACGAACAATAGCAATACGTGCACAAACATAATTCGCGAGCGACGGCATACATCAGCGCGGCAATCAAAACACAATTCGTGTGTGACCACGGCTCTATAGTGATCTACAACGTTTCACAACTTGGTAAGACTTTATTATACATATGAATATTGTCTGTATAAAACCTTATATTTTATATTCCCATTTGAACCTAGCAATCCTAAATACAGTCCAACCCTAAGATTGTATTTACAATCTCACCTATGTACAAGTTATCGTACATTTGCATAGGGCCAACGTCTTGTTTACTAACCACGAGTAACTTTGTCTTTGATGTATTTATGCCAAGTTCGTTTACTTACCTAATTACTTAATCCAGAACTCCTGTGGAGTTGGGTTCTCCGTCTCCGTTTCTTCCACATTTCCTTCCATTTCCTTCTATCCATGGCCAGTGCTTTTGTTTCCTCCCATTTTATTCCGCTTTTGTCGGCCGCTTCCCTCACTTCTTCTATCCACGTCTTTCTTTGGTCTTCTTCTCTTTTTTCTTCCCATATCTTTCGCTTCATGTATCTGTCTTACTATTTTTTCTTCTCCTCTTCTCAGTACATGTCCGAGCCATCTAAGTTGTCCTGACACCTATTTGTAACAAAATTTTGTCTGTTTCTTTGCCGTCTACCAGAATAGAAGCTTCTTGATTTCAATATAGATGTTGTAAAAGTCTCCGATCTTTATCATATATTCCAATCATTTCTAGATACTCAAACAGCCTATCGTGATAGACCTTATCGAACGCCTTTTCAAAATCTATCAAGCAGACGTAAATTGGTTTCTGTACTTCCCATGATCTTTGAAATAATGTTAGCATTGATAACAAACCACTAAATAAAAGTTCTTGTTTCTAGACAAGGTGCTGTCGAAGCCATCACCTGCATAGTAGAAGAGTTAAAATTCGACATAATTCCTTACGTAGTACTGTTGGTTGTACCGTTACTCGGTCGAATGTCGGACCAAAATATGTGCGTTAGGCTCATGGGCACCCATAGCTTTGCCACGTTGGTACAGTTGATGCCGTTGGACGGGGGCGTACCGGAACCACCTGCACTAAAAGGTAATGATATACAATTGTGCAGAAATATCTGAAATCGCCAAGGTCAGACCGATCGAAAACTTTGGTTACGCGACGTTGTCAGATCAATCGGGTTCAAAGGTTTTTTGGTTTTTTATTTGTTACCTG
Organism: Diabrotica virgifera virgifera; assembly: GCF_917563875.1. Classification (NCBI taxonomy): domain Eukaryota; kingdom Metazoa; phylum Arthropoda; class Insecta; order Coleoptera; family Chrysomelidae; genus Diabrotica; species Diabrotica virgifera. The sequence continues at coordinate 227,613,432 of NC_065450.1, read as the reverse complement.
TTTCACAGTAAAATTTCCTTCTCCTCCGTCCTCCGAAATTTTAAAATATTGTGTACAATTGTGTATAATGTGTATTGTGTATAATTTCACGGAAAAAAAATATTAAATGTATTCTAAATCAACATGTATTCGACGATTTTATCTGACAATGTCGCAAAACCACCGATTTATTGCACAATTCATTTTAAATAGATGTTTACCCTTTGCACCAACGCGTTCAATTGAAGTCCCCTCTCCTCGATTTGCTACCTGAATGACCTTCGCGATTTCAGATAAATCTGTACAAGTGTACTATATTATTATGCTTTTTTTATAACAATATAAATAACACTAACAATGAATATAACAAGCCATTAGTCCTGGTATTTGTTGACTAGGAAAAAACTTTTGACACCATAAGTCATCAAAAAATGTTACAAGCCTTAACAGAGTGCCATATAGATCATCCCTGTATAAACAGGATCAAATACATCTATCAAAATGTGACAGCAAGCGTGAAACTGGCAGATAAAAAGACCAACACATTTAAAATAAAACGGGGAGTGCGACAGGGAGACACAATTTCGCCAAAATTGTTTACAACATTATTAGAACATAATATGTTTAAAAACGCAAATCTGAGTGAAAAAGGAATTAATGTCAACGGAGAAATACTTAGTCATTTGAGATTCGCTGACGATATTGTTCTTTTTGCTGATAGCATCGATGATGTAGTATCGCAACTGGAGAAACTATACCTAGCCTCCTTACAAATTTAATTAAAAATCAACCATACAAAAACACAAATCATGACAAATCTTGTGTTAAGCGAAAATATTTCAGTAAATGGCATGCCTATTGAAGAAACCACCTCTTATAAGTACCTAGGGCATGAGATATCCATAGGAAGAGATAATCAAACGTGCGAACTAAGCCGCCGCATAGGACTCACTTGGGTGGCATTCGGCAAGCTGAGCTATGTCCTATGATCCTAATGTATTAAATAGTGTGTTGTTAATGTCTTTTTGGTCCCAATTAATTAAAACTCTGTTGTTTGGATAACTTTATATTTACATCGTATAAACGGTGATTCAACCATAGTTGTTTACAAATACAAATCATTACCTATACCACACATTTGTACATATCAAGTATCTAATTATAACAACTCTTGAATTTACCTATGCTGCATTTTTATACACTACCTAATATGTAAACCTCACGTATTAATTCACGGTCAGGAGTCATTGTCTTCGAGCATGGCTAATACACTACATTATATTTTGATAAAGATATTTACAACTTAATTTATATAGGTTGTCCCAACTATATTACACTAAGTCAGAACTGCCTATGTGTCTCAAAAGAAAAGTCTTTGATCAGTGTGTGTTGCCAGTACTTACCTATGGTGCAGAAACTTTAACAATAACCAAGAAAGTAAGAAATAAAATTTGTGTTACCCAAAGAGCCATAGAACGCTGAATGTTTAGCATTTCTCGTCGGGATCGAATTACGAACAGGGAGATAAGACGGAGAACAGGAGTGACGGATGCCATAGAAAGAATTATGACCCTAAAGTGGAACTGGGCTGGACACATAGCTAGAATGTCGGATAACAGATGGACACAGCGAATAATACACTGGAGACCAAGACAAGAAGCATATGGAAGTAGAGGTCGTCCGCCAATAAGATGGTCTGATGACACAAAACGGATCAAAAAAAATTGGATTGGATCAAACTGTTTTGTGCTGGAAACAGCACAAAATAGAAATACATGGAAAATACTGAGGGAGATCTATATCCAGTAGTGGATAGATCCGGGTTGAATGATGATGTACTATATTATTTCGCAACCATTTAATGTATTGTTTGATTGCAGGAAGTATTTTGAACGTGCGAAGAGACAAAGAAAGGGAATTTCTGCACCAGCTTCTTACTCCCTCTTCGATACCGGATTATCACGTTCCTATTCCAATTGAGGCAGAGCTGAGAAGTTACCAACAGGCCGGTGTTAACTGGTTGGCATTTCTTAACAAGTAAGTTTCATTTCATTTTTGGTTGGAAGTCCAATAAATAAACATAGATCTTGCAAGGTTTAAATGTTGAATGCGTAATATCGAATGCTTAGCTAAGGCTGTATTGTTTAATTTATTGGTCAGTACACTATTTTTTCTGTGCAACAACCCTTCTATGTACATATTGGTGTGTTTGTCCAATATATGTATAACCATATACAAATATGTGGTGGATTCGACAAATATTCAAAATATCTCGATAAACACTGGCTTATCGAAAAAGTACTAAGAGGCAAAAAAGTTTTAAAAATAATGTGTTTAACTAACGGTGCCACAATAATAATTTAATTGGAACGTACACAAAAGTTTGGGGGGGTTTAAAGGAACAAAACCCCCATAAAATTTTTATGGGGTGCACAAATTTTACTTAAATTTTTTTTTAAATGCTGCTGCCATAAAAATGCCACATGTCCATTTTCAATAAAAAATCTCTGAGAGTTTTCGATATATGAAAAAAAATCTATTTTCATTTTGTAACTTCAAAGGACTGTAACTTTTTTTGTGTGCACTATTGTATATAGGTAAGTGAGGTTCAATCAACTTATTTTTGACCCCAGAATCTGTGGTATAATTTATGACCAATCTTTTCGGGACACCCTGTATATTGAATTGCAGTCTCTCTCTGTTAGTAGAACAACCTCGTGCTGTTCTTTTCGCACGAATTATGCGTGCTATATGCAGTTTTCAGATTACCACCTCTGTATACAGTCCACAAAATAGTTATTCTATTTACAATTCGGAGCACAGCTGTCCAGACGGCGCATTCAAAGATCAAACAAGCTTTTAACTGCATTTTGAAAATAATTATTTGGAATAATTAGCGCTTCTTTTTATTGTCCTGTTTAATTTTCAGATACAAGTTGCATGGCATTCTGTGTGACGATATGGGTTTGGGAAAGACATTGCAGAGTATTTGTATTCTCGCCGGAGATCAATATGACAGAGAACAACGGTACAAAGAAACCAAATCTCCTGATTGTGCTTCACTACCATCTATGGTTATTTGTCCGCCTACTCTCACTGGTAAGTTTTATCATCTTATTTATCACACTATAAATCAAAGGCTGTAACGAGATAAGATGGTCAAGTCTGCACTCGGCTGAATTCTTATTTGGGATTGGGCACTCGAGTGCCCAACATCATTTTCATTTATCATAACTCTGTTATTATTAATTTTACGAAGAAAAGTTATTCTTCATAAAAAGCTCTGCATGATCTAAAAGCTATGATGCAACCATCAGATATCAAAATTTATGAATATTATACGAGGTATGTAAAACATATGAAATTCGCTCAAGAGTAAAGTACCTTTATAATTCACAATATTTGAATTAGAAAGATATAATTGCACATTAGAACAGAGTTTTTAATTCTGAACAACTCTTCATAATAGCAATTTTCCATATTTTGGATTTAATTACGTAAATAAACAAAGCTTTCGTTATGATAATGCTCGCATTTTATTTAGCTTGTATATAATGTTAGTATTACACGTAAAATTCTTGTTTTCTAGGCCATTGGGTTTACGAAGTGGAAAAATTCCTCAAACACAAGTATCTACGTCCTCTACAGTACAACGGATCACCCACCGAGAGAGAGAAACTGAGACACAAATTTCGAAAATTTAATCTGATAGTTGCCTCGTATGATATCGTTCGTAAGGACATATCATTCTTCTCTGGTATTAAATGGAATTACATAATCCTCGATGAAGGACACGTCATCAAAAACGGTAAGTGTTTCTACTAAAAGACAAAATAGTCAACTAAGTTTTGCAAAGTTTTGGAAGATCTTTGAAATATGTGTTACTTCTCCTTCTTGTTCATTAGCGGATTAATATCTCTATGGAAGGTTGTCACTCCATCTTTTGCGCGGTCGACCGATACTTCTTCTTCTCTTGCTATTTTGACCACACGGGTCTCCCCCATTCTACCTATCTGGTTATTCCATTTTTTTCTATTTAGTGTCCATTCGTTTATACACTGTACCGGGTGTCCCAATAAGAATGGCTCTCTGCCATATCTCAGGAACCGTTTATAGTACAGCTTTGAGAAAAAAATAGTTATAACAAAAGTTGCCCCGGGTAAAGCCTGGAGGGCTAGAGGGCGTAATTGAATATCAAAAATTAAATAATCAAAATTTTACAAAATTTACCTAATGAAAGGGCACTGGAAATCCAATCATCGCATTCTTCATAAAATTCTGCGCATATTTGATTTCACAAGTTTAAATCTACCTTTGCAAATAAGAGCTGGAGGTGAGTGGGAACCTTCTTATGAAAAAATGGCTTTAAGTCCGGTTCTGCTAAATCGAATTTTGCATACTTGGTCTTGTTGAAAGCAGCTCTTTTTCGTCAATGTAAGAGTCTTATTTTCGAAATAGCCTAATAAATAATATGCCAGCTAGTAGGCGTTATTTAATTATTTTCGGAAATTTAGTTTTCTTTGGAGAATATTAAATACAAGTATGCATTTTTAATCCTTTATTACAAAATTAGACCAAATTAGCAACATAATACCGAAAACCGCATGTCGATACCTTTTTTCTATCTCGAGATATCTTAAGAACCGTGTAAATTTTAAACAACTGTTAATGTCACCGGTAAACGAAGTTAAGGAAAAGTAGTGTGCTATGGAAAAAACAAAGAAACATTTTCCAGATGTAAACGTATATAATTAATTAAAACAACAATAAGACAAACAACACTATAAAATATAACAAAGAAATAAAAGCAACTAGGTACCTACTTAGTTACGACCTAAATGTTCAAATCGTTGCCCATCATTTTCGATGCAAGCATTTACTGCTTTCGCAATGCTTTGAATGGCGTTTCGTATTCTCTAGATTCTAGATCATGTTTTCTCGAGTAGTGGGCCTAGCGGCAAAAATAAGGTCTTTAATCCGTCCCCACAAATAAAAGTCTAAAACAATTAAATTTGTTGCTATTCAATCTACTCTTGAAAGAGTAAATGGTTGCATTGAAAATGATGGGCAACAATTTGAACATTTAGGCAGTCACTAAGACTAAGTAAGTAGTTGCTTTTATTTCTTACAGCAGCTGCCGTTATATTTTATAGTGTTGTTTGTCTTATTGTTGTTTTAGATAATTATATAAGTTTACATCTGGAAAATGTTTATTTGTTTTTTTCATAGCACACTACTTTTCCTTAACCTCGTTTATCGGTGACAGTAATAGTTATGTTTAACATTTACACATTTCTTAAGATATCTCGAGATAAAAAAGGTATCGACATGCGAATTTCGGTATTATGTTGCTAATTTGGTCTAATTTTGTAATACAGGATTAAAAATGCATAATTGTATTTAATATTTTCCAAAGAAACCTAGATTTCTGAAAATAATTAAATAACGCCTCCTGCGTAGAATTTTATGAAGAATACGATGATTGGATTTCCAGTGCCCTTTCATTCGGTAAATTTTGTAAAATTTTGATTTTTTAATTTTTGATATTCAATTACGCTCTCTAGCGGTGGACCTACAAATATGAAAATAATTTCCAGACTTTTCCCGAGGCAACTTTGCTCATAAATATTTTTTTTTCAAAGCTGTACTATAAACGGTTCCTGAAATTTGGCCGAGAGCCATTCTTATTGGGACACCCGGTACATTACATTTTCTTCTAATGTCTTCACTCCTCTTTCCACCTCTCAGCGTATTTTCTGTAATTCTTCCCAGTACTCTCATCTCTGCTTTTTCCAGTAGTCTCTGTATTGTGGCTGTATCGGGTCTTTTCTATTTTCTTTTTCAACGAAAACTTTTCGTTTATAAATTCGCAAAGTCTGTGTGTTATTGCGTTGCCGCTCCTGCAATACTTAGAGCAGATTTATCGATGGATTCTTATGTAGTTTTGTCTTCTGAATCCAATTCTGAAAACAGCATTTCGATATCTCTAACCGTCTTCGAGATAATCGACCTCAAAGTCTAAAATGGGACGTCACAATCCTTTTATTTTCTGCCGACACACTAAACGTCAGCTGAAATCGTTGCTAGTAAGTAGGCTAGTTTTTTAATCTAAATTGGTTAATAAACGCATAGGTTATTTACATTTGACGGACAAAGTAGTTTTCAATCCTAATAGTAAATTAATAATATTGAAAAATATTAAAAACATTACTAAAAGATTTTTAAATTGAAAACTTATTGGTACACTTTCCTGGTGACACCTCCAAGACTTCTACAATTTGCAAGTCAAATGGATGCTGCAGTGAAGACGAAAGGGAAGGAATTCTACACTATGCAATTCACATCCCCCGTCTGCAGCTTGGTAAAGTTCCAACGGAAAAATGCACCTGATGTGAATTGCATAGTGTAGAATTCCTTCCCTTTCGTCTTCACTGCAGCATCCATTTGACTTGCAAATTGTACAAGTCTTGGAGGTGTCACCAGGAAAGTGTACCAATAAGTTTTCAATTTAAAAATCTTTTAGTAATGTTTTTAATATTTTTCAATATTATTAATTTACTATTAGGATTGAAAACTACTTCGTCTTTCAATGCCAGATGGCGCTAGCCACCTACTACCATCACTTCGGTTGCAATGGGTGGGAAAAACTCTCGATGCGAATCAGTTAGAATATGGAGAACAGTGCCTACGTTCTTTCTGACGAGGCTCCAATAAGAGCCGAAAATCGCGATTCAAGGGACTGGACTGCACTCCGTATTCTAATTGAAAAGTAAGATTGTTTTGCCTTCGCATAGTTATTATTATTTTATTTACATTTGAGTTTGACACTTCGTGAATGTCAAACTAAAGTTTAAATTAAGTATTAATAAAATATCAATGACATTTGATAGTATACGGCCTCCCCTTTAATGGGAGTACCTAATGATAAATGGACTGGTCCATTTGTTATGAAATGAAAATTGTTATTATAGTCGGTTCGCTAAACTCAGACACAACTGGCTAGTGATTTTAGTAGGTAATTTTTTTGTTTTTTGCCAAAATTGGCAAAATTACTAATTATTTAGTAATTATTAACTATTTAGTAATTATTTTTTGTGCCAAATTGGTAAAATTACTGACTAAAAGCACTAGCCAGTTGTGTCTGAGTTTAGCGAACCGACTTTATGAAATGTTTGAAATAAAAAAATATGGTCTGATAAGTGCTGTTATATCCTTCTAACGGAAAAAATATTTGAAGATTTTTCTCAAATTATGAATACCAACAACCTTTTCATTTATAACTCTTTTATTTTTAATTTGACGAAGAAAAGTTATTCTTCATAAAAAGCTCTTCATGGTCTGAGATTTATGATGCAACCATCATATATCAAATTTTATTAATTTTATACGAGGTAGGTATATAAAAAATATGAATTTCGATCAAGAGTAAAGTAGCTCTATATTTCACAACCTTTAAATTAGAATGATATAATTGCACATTAAAATATAATTATTAATTCTAAACTACTTTTCATAATAGCAATTTTCCATATTTTGAATTAAAATACGTAAATAAACAAAGTTTTCGTTACGATAATGCTCGCATTTTAGCTTGTTTTTTAATGTTTCCTTCACTTCTGTACAAAACCATGGAGTTCTTCGCCTTAGGAGCGATTTATGTCTATTGTTTCTTTCACCAAGAACGTCATTGACTGAGGCTAAGATATTAGACTTAATTTTTGCCCAGCTTTCTTCGACTCCATCACTTTCTGTGATATATATTTTCCGACTTCTTTCTGTTATTCTTTTGTAGAATAGGTATCTTATGGAGTCATCCTGTAAGCTTTCGACTTTTATCTTGGTGGTGTATTCTGGTGTTTTGTGATCACATATATGCGATTTCATTCTGATTTTGCACAGTACCTACCAATTTATGACTTCCTATTTCTGCTGATGATATACAACAACAAATATCTGTTTGTTTTAGGTAAAACGAGAACAAGTGTAGCGATAAAGGCGCTGGTAGCCAACCACAGACTGATCCTGAGCGGCACTCCCATCCAAAACAACGTCCTGGAACTTTGGAGTCTTTTCGATTTCCTAATGCCAGGCTTCCTTGGAACGGAAAAGCAATTCACAGCCAGATATTCCCGACCTATTTTAGCCAGTCGGGATCCGAAGTGTTCTCCCAAGGAACAGGAAGCTGGAGTATTAGCCATGGAGGCGTTACACAGACAAGTATTGCCGTTTTTGTTGCGAAGAATGAAGGAGGACGTTTTGGACGATTTACCACCGAAGATCACGCAGGATTATTACTGCGAATTAAGTCCTTTGCAAGAGCAACTGTACGAAGACTTTTCCAAAAGTCAGGCTCATCAAACCCTACAGGTAGAACACTATTTATTAAAATATTTTATTTCAAAAATTAGTTAGATTTGAGATTATATTTTGTGAAGTCATTAAGGTCATGAAGCCTCTCCGCACTTCGACATATAGAGGTCTTTTATACGTACCTTCATCATCGTCAATGGTGCTACAGCCCTATGAAAGAGCCTCGACCTTACCAAGTCTATTACGCCAGTCAGTTTTATCCATTGCCAACTGTTACCAGATTGCTGCGCCATTTTTCTACCATCCTCATCTACACCATCCTTCATGCCACCTACATGCCACCGAATATTCCTCTCAGGATCCTTCGTTCAAATATAAGCAGAAGGTTTTCATCTGCCTTGGAATGGTCCATGCCTCTGATTCATATGCCAGCACTGGTTGTATAAGGGTTTTGTATATGGTTATTTTTGTTTTTTGGCTTAAGTTTCTGCTTCTCATGTGTCTACTCAGTCCAAAATAGCATTTGTTTGCTAGGATTATCCTTCGCTTGATTTCTTCGGTCATGACGTTCTCCTTGATGATCAGGGAGCCTAAGTATGTGAGCCTTTATACATACCTTATTCTAGTTAAATTATAGAATGCCAATACTTCTGATGAAGTGGATTAGCTTCCTAATAGACCAGACCTAATCTGTAAAAAACGTGTATTTTTGGATGTGAAAGGTGGCATTCGGATTTTTGCAGATAAAGTTAGGTGACACCTTCAGTAATAATAATTGACTTATGCTCCTTCTCAAATATGCCCGGAACATTAATAAAAAAATTATAATATTTAAAAATTTCGAAAAACATCGATTTTTTCTGCTTTCTTTGCTTATAACTTTAAAACGGTTCGTTTTGGAACAAAGTTGTAGAGAAATAGAATAAAAATAATTGAATTTTGTATGATATACGACTGGTCAAATATGTCTTAAGGTATTGCCTTTTCTGCAATATAGCAATAAATACAAAATAAGGGGGCAAAATACGCCTGTTGTTATTCAATGTTTCTTAACCACTTTGATGGCACTTAGAACCTTAGTAATTCGCTAGAAAATTCTTATAACTTCCTTAAATGGTCTACCAAAATAGATTTTGCATAATAAATTTGCAATGTAAATGTTTTTAAAAAAGTTCAAATTTTTTAAAATCTTTCTGAACAAAGAGTAGACCATTTAGAAGTTGGCTAATTTTTTTACATATAAAGAGGTGCTCTACCTATCTACACTTTACAGAATTAAAATCGGATTATTTAAGGGGCCTCAGCAATGTTTTAAAATTATAAACAATGTTTTAGCTTATAAACAAATAGCTTTGTTTAATAATAAAAAACTTAATTTTTAACAATGCAAATAATTAAAACCGGTATAATTAGACTTAAACTTTCAAATGCTGTCAGCAGAATTGCTATTTTATTTTTTAATCAAAAGTTGTTTAAAAGTCGTTTAAAAATTGCAATTTTTCGATTTTTTGAAATTATTTTACGAAAAATCGATGTTATGTAATTCCTCAAGTTCTTTGTTTATAACAATCTTATCGACATCCGGAACAACTGTTACCCAAAAAATTCGTGTTCTACGGGTCAAAATACATAAAAAAAACTTGCCCAAAAAATTGTTTATAACTTTAAAACATTTCTGAGGTTACTTAAATAATCCGATTTCAATTCTGTAAAGTGCATTAGATAGGTAGAGTACTTCTTTATATGCAAAAAAATTGACAAATCTTTGTATGTTCTAGTTTTTGTTGTGCAAGATTTTAAAAAAATTTATTTTAAAAAAAAACGTTTGTGGTGTTAAATTAAGACATTTTTGTGAATTTTAAGTGAATTTTTTTTAAAAAAAGGTGTTAAATTAAGACATTTTTAACCAATCGTATCTGATAGAAAATTTAATTATCTTTGTTCTATTCCTATACGACTTTTTTCCAAAATGTATCGTTTTAAAGTTATAAGCAAAGAAAGTAGAAAAAAAACGAAATTTTTTGAAATTTTTAAATATTTAATTTTTTTATTAATGTTCCGGGCATATTGCAGAAGGACATAACTCAATTGATGAACACATGATGAACAAATTAGAAGCCTTTGAGATGTGGTCGTATCGTAGAATGCTCAGAATATCTTGGGTTCAACGCATTTCAAACAGAGAAGTCTTAAACAGAGTAGGTCAAGGCGAAGGTGATTTAATGAAGATGATAAAAAAGAGAAAACTTGAATATCTGGGGCATATAATGAGAGGTATCAGATACAGGATGCTGCAGTTAATACTCAATGGAAAGATCGACGGAAAAAGCGGAATTGGTCGAAAGAAATATTCATGGCTCCGAAACCTTCGTCAATGGACTGGCTTATCAGCAGATCAATTGTTACATGCCGCACAAGATCGAGAACGATATCGGCAAATTGTTATGGAAGCTACCCACGCCTAAAAAAAATTTGGGCACGGTACTTAAAGAAGAAGAAGAATAACTCAATTATTATTAACAAATTTATGGCCTAACTTTATCCGCAGAAATCCGAATGCCACCTCTCACATCCACCTAAAAACAGATCCTTACTGGTCTATAAGTGACTTGTATCTTATGTCAGAGGACGCTAGACTGACCTCTTCTAAGAGTTTTAGTCGTTTGCAGAACAGTGTTACGCAGTTGCATAGTATATGTTCTGCAATTTCTTTTCCGTTGTCACAGAAATGACAGTTCTCACTATATGATTTTCCCATTTTTTGAGTTGATATCTCAGAGGGAAGTGACCAGTGAGAAAAATTACCATTTTTCACCCAGTTGCAGTAAGTGACACTTTTATGAGCCTTTTTTGCTTGCCTTTGTCCTGGTGTGTTAGACCAATGTAGTGGTGGTAGATTGAGTTCCCAGATTCGGAGTTCCTCTCTATCTTTCGATAGTCCACAGAAGGTTCTGGACCTTGGAATGGTGTATTAGCCGGCTGTCAGCTTCATTTCCTGCAATTCCCTTGTGACCTGGTACCCACATCAGAGTTACTTTGTTACGTTTCGCCAGCTTCTTGATGGATTTGTTACATTCCCAAACCAACTTTGACTCACAAATAAATGACTTTAGAGTTTTTCAGGCGGCTTTGTTGTCTGAATAAAGAATTTCGCTCTACGAGTGTTTTAGCTGAGATATTTTTGGCACTAATGTCTATAGCATGTATTTCTGCTTGAAAGCGTTTCCAAAAGATTTGGGTACCCCGAAATTGGGCCCAGTAACTCTCTCTCCTGCCCTTTCATCTATCATAGATCCATCCGTATACCATGCAAGTGAACTTTCTTCCAGTTTCGTTTCAACTTCTTCACCCATTTAGTGTTTTTTTATGACCACTTTAAAGGGTGTTTCGAAGTAGAATTTGACAGGCATGGCATCTTTAGACCTGTCCTTAGAATCCAGTGAAAGGACCCCGCAGAAACCTTATGGGGAATGGCTCTCTGTCAAATGCTCTGAAACTTTGGATTCTGGTAATCCTTGATGTGTAGAACAAAAGACTCAATGGGCGCGTAGCTCCAAAAAATCATGGTTTTAAGATATAAGCCTCTGAAGTTATAGATACAGTGAGGACGTTTGAGTTAGAATAAATTCATTTTCTCGAGAATGGGCGACTCTGGAGATAAATTACGAATCAGATCGATTTTTAGTTTTAAATTATAATTTTTTGGCAAATATATCATACTAGTGACGTCATCCATCTGGGCGTGATGACGCAATCGATGATTTTTTTAAATAAGAGTAGGGGTCGTGTGATAGCTCATTTGAAAGGTTATTCAATTATCCATTCACTAATATAAACATTAATATAATTATTTATACAAGGTGCCCAAAATCTTTTTAATTAAATTAATTGAGACACAAAGAAGAATGTATAGAATTTATTTAATTCGAAATACATTTTACTATTGTCCAAAAACAGGAAAAAATGTTTATTTCATAAATAAATATTGTTGTTTGCTTAAATTCAATATTAAAGCTGCCGCCCACCTGCCTCTTGGCAGTTTGAACATTTAATTTAAGCGAAAGCAATGTTTATTTTTCAAATTAACATTTTTTTTTGTTTTCTGACAGCAGTAAAATGTATTTCGAATTAAGTAAATTATATACATTCTTCTTTTTGTCTTAATTAATTTAATTAAAAAAAATTTTGGGCACCCTGTATAAATAATTATGTTAATGTTTATATTGAATAGAGAATTATATAACCTTTCAAATGAGCTATCACACGATCCCTATTCTTATTTAAAAAATCATCGATTGCGTCATCACGCCCAGATGGATGACGTCACTAGTATGATATATATGCCAAAAAATTATAATTGAAAAATAAAAATCGACTTGATTCGTAATTTATCTCCAGAGTCGCCCATGCTCGAGAAACTGAATTTATTCCAACTCAAACGTCCTCACTGTACTTATAACTTCAGAGGCTTATATCTTAAAACCATGATTTTTTGGAGCTACGCGCCCAGTGAGTCTTTTGTTCTACACACCAAGGACTACCAGAACCCAAAGTTTCAGAGCATTTGACAGAGAGCCATTTCCCATAAGGTTTCGCGGGGTCCTTTATTTCAAGATTTTTAGGTGGCCAGGTTTCTCCAGGTTTCATTATTTGTGTCACTGTGTTGTGTGGTTACTACCTTTTTCCGTATGCAGAACTGTAAGGGAGAAGGGTTCAGCGTCGCCTCTAGAGTTGCAGTGGGCATTGACATTCTGTCCCTGTGATTCCCAGGCAAGCAAGTAAAAGATTAGTTACATTCGTTACTATTAATCCCTTATTGCTTACAGGAATCTATTTCTGCCAGCGGTTCATCAGGATCTATTCACAATACACACATATTCCAAGCACTCAGATACCTACAGAACGTCTGTAATCACCCGAAGTTGGTACTAAATGCTACACATCCGCACTATCAACAAATCAACGCCAAACTACAAGAAAAAAATTCAAGATTGGAAGATATTAGTCATTCAGCAAAGTTACCAGCTCTTAAGTAAGTCATTTTTGTGTATATTTTTTTGTTTAGTACTTAATTATATGTGAACCGAAATAAGAATTGACCTAAATATACTGTGCGCACTAGCGAATTTAAAATTACGGCAGAGGGCGCTCAGTTGATCGACAACTGCTTAGCTATTTATATGGATAGTATTACTAGATGACCGATTCGCGATGTTGACAAGTTTTGTGTAAAATCTAAATATTTAATAATAGTGATATTGAACTTTCTAATTGTTCATTTAATTTAAAAATGGATCACAGTATAAAGTGAAGCGAAATTTTTTTTAATAAACCTATATTCCGTAGTAAATATATAATTAAATATTATATTTTAATAAGTCAATAAACTTTAAAATACTCCAAGAGCATGTGGCTAGTATGACAGCTAATTTGATAAATATAATAATAAAAAGAATAGTAAATAATCTTAGATTTGTGGGTTGCATTTTCAGGAGTTTCTGTGTGTAAAAATAAGAAGGCCGTGGAATGCAATAGGAAGTATATCAGGTTTTGTCACTATTATAATATAAAATATATTATTTATAATATTATAAATAAAATATAAAATATGTACTATCCTCGATATGTTATTGACTTACTAATCGTGGTATTTTCTTTCTATTGACTTCCTCTTTTAGTGTGGGTAGTAACCACATCCTACTGCATTCTACCGAGGAATTTGCGACACAATTGGTTTCATTTAACATAATTAGAGCCGCTTTTTTGATTTTTCTCTTTTTACTATCTGATTCTTTCAGGACTATACCTAATCTCTTCACTGAACTCTATGTTCATTATCCCAAGCGTGTTGACTTATTTAAGATCTATCAAATTCTCTATTTTTAATAAAAGACTGATGTTCACTTATTTTAACGTTTAATGGTCTTGATGTCACACCTAATGTTTCTACTTAAAATATATAATATATGTTCGAATTGTCGATATAAATGAGTCAGATTAAATTAAATCATTAGAAGAATTTTTTACTAAGCAACAACATTTTTGTTTAATTTATTAATAATTTGTATTTTGATAACGACATCCGATGTGGGCGTCGAAACGTTAATAAAATCTAAAAAATCCACAAGGAAAAAGTTTTCCTGTAGTTGGCTGTATACCATGTAATACAAAAAACAGTAAAATGCTGTATAAAAGCTTTATTTAAAATCCCTCAAAAGGGCCACATCAAAATCACATAACCAGTTTTCAACTGGTTTACCAGTCATCATCAGCGCTTACGTGCAATGTACTTGCTAACCATGTACAACTTTTTGTTAAATACTATCTTGGTGGTTAGCATGTACATTGCACGTAATCACTGATGATGACTGGTAAACCAGTTGAAAACTAGTTATGTGATTTTGATGTGGCCCTTTTGAGGGATTTTAAATATACCTTTTATGCAACATTTTACTGTTTGTTAATAAAAGTATTTTTTTAGTTAAATTGTGGCTTATTTCCCATTTAGAATAGTTGATTATTTCTGTAATTCAAGCACCAAATGATTTCTGCATCCCTTCTCCGGTTCGCGTTCAACTTACGTCTATTCCTATACTGGCCGGAGTGTAGATCATTTAGGTTATCCTTGTCTACATAAAATGGTTTTATACTTCGTAGTTTTTAATTTTATGTATCTTCCACAGGCAACTTCTTCAAGACTGCGGTATAGGCGTCAACGACAATCCTGATAAAGAATCAACTGACATTGTCATCAACCAACACAGAGCTTTAGTATTCTGCCAACTGAAGGCTATGTTGGACATCATAGAAGAGGATCTATTCAAGAAAAATATGCCTGGCGTTTCTTATTTGCGACTGGATGGTTCCATACCCCCAATACATAGACATTCAGTGGTTACAAGGTATTTATTTGTTTTTTTATGTATTTATCAGATCAGCTATGACACTATCGACACAAAATTAAAAAATAGCCGTTTATTACGCCGTATTCTCTCTCTCTCTCTCTCTCTCTCTCTCTCTCTCTCTCTCTCTCTCTCACACACACACACACACTCTTTCTCTCTACTCTATATACTCCGTTTTCGTTAATAGGTCCTAAGAGTAAACAGTAGCGCGCGTGTCATCAATATTTTTGTTTTTCGAAAGTTCTGCGAACTTTCAACAGTGAAGCAACAGTGCGTCGGTAATTAGACACTGACAGTGACATTTATCCAGAGACATGTTAAGGATAGACCAGGCTAGTCATATGCCACTCAATGCATCGGGGTGTAACGCCAATATCAAGGACGTCATTGGTCAATATTCATTTTGAGTGGTCTAGCCATCTTTGTCCGTCATATGAGCGGTATCGCTTAGTAAAAAGAGATAGATAGACCACCGATCGACTGCCCGCGCGTTACGCTTTTTTGCTCACTATGCCTTGTCTACGGTTAACATGTCTCTGCATTTATACTATCACAAACAATAATTTTTATACTCATTGGCGCGAAATGTGGCCAAGTCAGTCACGTTCGATTTCTTGTTATAGAAAATCGATTTTTAGTAGATCCAATGTGACACAAAATCTAGGCATAGGATAAAAAAGTTTATTTGCAGAAAGTGTATTTTTTGTCTTTTTTAATGTCGATACAGGCTCCTTTTTGCAATATTTTATTTAGTTGTAGAGTAATTTCCACATACTAACATATTTCCGGACCGCGTTTATTGCTACCTGTTGATCGCTGCTGTATGCTCTTAATATCTTCCTTAGGACTTTCCTTTCAAAGATTTATGTATTAAACCACTTTTTGGTTTTGAAGCCAAGATATTCTTCTTCTCCGTGGTCCTCTCTTTCCAAATTATGTACCTTGCCTTGAAGAATGAGTTGTAACAAGCCATATATCTGTTCATTCCTCATAACATGGCCAAGATATTCTAGTTTGTGCTCTTTGATGATGTTAATAATCTCGGATATGTTATCATAGTGTTTATAATCATCTGTAATAAATGCCTTATGTTAAATTTTTGTCCTCTCTTTATCATCAGGTTTAACAATGATCCCTCCATCGACGTCCTGTTATTAACGACGCAAGTTGGAGGACTGGGCTTGAATCTGACAGGCGCCGATACGGTGATTTTCGTCGAACACGATTGGAATCCTATGAAGGATCTACAAGCCATGGATAGAGCTCACAGGATCGGCCAGAGGAAGGTTGTGAATGTCTACAGGCTGATCACAAGAGGAACCTTGGAAGAGAAGATTATGGGGTGAGTTTGGTTTACTTTATATAAAAACTTGTCTATTCATTGCATAGTCCATATATCTTAACAATCATACAAACAAGCTGAGAATGACAATCTTGGTACTGTGGCATTATTTTTAATATGCTGCTCACAACCTGACCTATTTCTGATGGAACAATCTAGTCATCACGAGAGAATACGAGTCCTTTACCACGGCATTCCAGAAAACCGCTGCCGAAGTATAAAAGATGGGAGATTCCGTCTGCCAGGCCAGTCATTGATCGGGTGGAACTACAATGATATTATGCTAAAAATGATGGTGTATCGCAGATTTAAAATGCGTTTATCTCGAAAACGGTTGAGTTTAGGGATATGGAAAAAGTATACATTTTTTAAGTAAAACTAATAGGAGAATAAAAATTTTAATGTCAAAATTACACAGAGGGATAAAAAAAATTGAACGTTGAAAGGCGTTTGTGGCTCTCTGGGCAATACATCATTTTTGGTAGGGAATTTAGTTTTCTCGACCCAAAAAACACCCACATACCAAATTTCATGTTGTTATCTCATACCTGTCAGGAAATATTCAATAATAAATAAAAAAAAGTTTAACTTTGACACCCTGTATCTCGGTTATTATAAACTTTGTACTAAGGTAAGTTAGCCTAAATCGGCCTATTTTAACCTCAGGAACCTGAGGTTAAGCTATGGCCCATTCTTTACCAAACACCCTGTATAATACAAAATGTTAAAACACAAACTCTCCAGGATTTTCGTCATAGAAAGACATGTTATTGATTGCTCCCTTGTAGCAGTTAAACAAGACAACAAAATAGATAACAACAAAAATAGCCAGATACATAAAAAAGACAGGAATTACACCAGCTTTCAGAACTAACAACAACTTAGCAAATATACAGGGTGTCCCAAAAAGATTGGTCATAAATTATACCAAACATTTTGAGGTCAAAAATAGTTCGATTGAACCTAACTTACCTTAGTACAAATTTGCTCATAAAAAAAGTTACAGCCCTTTGAAGTTACAAAATGAAAATCGATTTTTTTCAATATATCGAAAACTATTAGAGATTTTTTATTGAAAATGGGCATGTATCATTTTTATAGTAGGATAATCTTAAAACAAAATTATAATGAAGTAGGTCCACCCCATAAAAAATTTATTTGGATTTTGTTCCCTTAAACCCCCCCGAACTTTTGTGTACGTTCCAATTAATTCATTATTGTGGTACCATTAGTTAAACACAACGTTTTTAAACCTTTTTTTGTCTCTTATTATTTTTTCGATAAGCCACTTTTTATCGAGATGCGGCTTCTTTTTCAATATATTTACGTAAAAATTTTATGGGGGTTTTGTTCCTTTAAACCCCCCAAATATTTGTGTACGTTCCAATTAAACTATTATTGTGGTACCATTAGTTAAACACAGTGTTTTTAAAACTTTTGCCTCTTAGTCTTTTTTTCATGTCACCTTTTATTGAGATATAACTTCTTTTTCAAAATATACCTAAAAATGTAAATTATAAATAAATTTTCAGATTATTAACAGGTCTCTATAATCGTACTTAACCATATACAAATATGTAGTGGATTCGACAAATATTCAAAATATCTCGATAAACACTGGCTTATCGAAAAAGTATTAAGAGGCAAAAAAGTTTTAGAAACATTGTGTTTAACTAATGGTGCCACAATAATAATTTAATTGGAACGTACACAAAAGTTTGGGGGGGTTTAAAGGAACAAAACCCCCATAAAATTTTTATGGGGTGCACAAATTTCACTTTAATTTTTTTTTAAGATGTTGCTGCCATAAAAATGCCACATGTCCATTTTCAAGAAAAAATCTTTGAGAGTTTTCGATATATGAAAAAAAATCGATTTTCATTTTGTAACTTTAAAGGGCTGTAACTTTTTTTGTGTGCACTATTGGATATAGGTAAGTGAGGTTCAATCGACCTATTTTTGACCCCAGAATCTGTGGTATAATTTATGAACAATCTTTTAGGGACACCCTGTATTACGAACAATAAGAGCCGAAAGAGAAAACAACTACAGAGTGGTGTTTACAAACTAACTTGTGGTGACTGTCCGAAAACTTACATCGGTTAAACTGGCAGAACCTTTGACAAACGGATAGCAGAACACAAAAGGGTTTTCCACGATAGAAAAACAGACACTTCTACATACCTACGCACTTCACCTTCTAGATCATAATCATTCTTTTAATGAACAGTTTCAAATTCTGCATATTCAAAATAAAGGCCTTAAGCTATCTTTATTAGAATCTATAGAAATTAATAAATTGAAAAATAAAGATATAATTCTGAATGACCAACTCGAGACAAACAGCTCCCCACTCCTCAACCTCTTCAGTTAAAGACATTAAAAAGGCAAACACATAGTAAACTAAATCATTGAAGAAAGGCACTTTGCCGAAACAGCTGTAGTCAGATAGTTGTAATAAATTTTGTGGAAGTACAGAAAACAAACGTTCTCAGTGATTTATTGTTAGAAACAGTTTATTTTCATTTTGATTTAAAAAAATGTTACAATGCTACTCTTCAAGTGTTAATCTTTTTTTGTTTATTTTCCGAAATATATTATTATTTGAATCGACTTTTGTTACAGATTGCAGAAGTTCAAGCTCCAGACTGCCAACACCGTGATCAGTGGCGAAAACAGCCAGATGGAGACCATGGGTACCGACCAATTACTCGACTTGTTCTCACACAAATCAACATCAAACGGAGATTTGGCTTCTGGTAGTGGGAAGTCCGGTGTAGGCGGAATGAAGGCCGTTTTGGATTCGTTGCCGGAACTTTGGGACAGTAGACAGTACGACGATGAGTACGATTTGTCTCAATTTATGTCCAAATTGAAGTAGATGAGGTGAGCACTTTACTATTTGTAATTCATAGTCCTTTATTGAATTTGTCAAGAACAAAAAGAGTCTTATAAGTTATTGTGAAAATATTCCAGTACATGAAACAGAAATACAGAAAATATTATTAAGTTGGAAAAAAGATATGCACTAGGTACCAACATACAGTTGAATCCACGATTCTAGCGAGATAAAACACATACTTTTTATCTAGCATCATTCTCTTCCACGCATGAAACTAAAGACAAACCAGCTACCGCCTGTTATTAAGCAATAACACACGTTATTTTTAGGAACATTCTAGACTCAGTACATTGAAAAGAGATAGGTACAAAAGAGGAATGTTTTCAAATTTTAAGTACAATTTGTGACGTTTCTGGTTTGTTTACTTTTGTGGCTGTCAGTCTGTTGAACTTTTTGCTGCTTTTTGCATAGAGGTATATATTAACATAGAGTGAGCCTACTTTCCGCGCTTCCTGACGACAAGATCTCATGGACTGGTTTGCGGCATCTCTTTCTAACACATTGTATCGAGAATCTGTGATGACATTCAGTGTGAGTATAGGCACGGAAGGGGAGGACAACTGCAGCAGCTTTACTATGCGTAAGAGTGAAACAGCACTAATCCAAATAAAAAAGATGGTGTCGTCACTTCGCTCTGAATGACACTCTCTCTATGCTAATAATAATATATAACTCTATGGCTTTTTGTCGAATTTTTGCATTTTGAAGTTTTTTATATCACACAAACAGTTGTTTTCACAACTAATTTTATATTGGGAGTTTGAAATTTTATGGTAAGTGTATTTTATTTTGTTAAGGAAGTTTTGTTAAGTGACAGTTAAGGAATGGTTGTGTTAAGTTTCCGCCAAAGCGAATGAATTGACAAAAAGAAAATATGTTATTGAATTTTTTTATAAATTGTTTATTGATTTATTAATCACTATTATTAGTATATTATTCAACGAGCATGTAAGTAGGCGAGTGTCGTAATTCATCAGAGTGAGTAATAGCCATTACATGCAAGTAGAATACTGTACTTTTTCTACGACTTTTTTTATTTTGATTAGTAGAAAAATATAATTATCAACTACTAATATTATTTCAAATCGAAAGATTTTATTTTTCATAAGGAAACATTTTATATAACTATGGCAACACTGCTAGAATTACCCTCCTTGAGCTTATGAAACGATGAAACAGTTGTCATTACTGTCATGGAATGGCGGTGGCTTTTAAAGACATATTTTAAGGCAATTACTTGAAAGAAAACGTGTGATCTCAATAAAAATCTATTGTACAATCAACAGTAAGTAAAACAGAATTCATTGATATACATTTCATATCCGTAAGCCCTTTTACGGAATTAATACCGATTGTTTATGTTAGTTTACCTTTTAATAACGTCAATCTTAAAATGTCAAATGTTGAAATTTAAACGTAAAAAATATACTAACCCATTGTAACAGTTAAAAATCCTTTAAACATTTTTCGAATAAAATTTTTGATATAAATTACAATGAATATTTTATTAAATAAACAAGTTTAAGTAATTTTATTTTCTAATAGGTATATTAAAAGTGCCATGCACCACTTGAATCTAACTTCAACCCGTGAGTAACTTCAGCCCGTGAGTAATAAACCATTACTCACGGGTAAAGTAATGGGTGTTATTACCTGTTCAAAAATAGCGAATAATGAGCATATTATTAAAAGGTCGTAGAAAATAGTATATTGTGTAAAAAGTGCAGAAAGGTACTAATTTCTCACGAGTTTGAAAAGTTGCGGTACGAGCGCAAGCGAGTGCCAGTGCGAGTCAACCAGAACCCTTGACTCAATTTGGACAAGTGAGAAATTACCTTTCTGTACGTGTTGCACACTATACTTTTTCTACAACCACATATTTTGCCAAAACTAAAAATCACAATTTCCAATCGAAGATTTATTATAACAATAAATTATAAATTCTAAACTGTGTTTAGTTAATACTAATCAATTTAAATTCCTTATACCGAAACAAATTACACAGAAATCAGTTAAAAAATTAATGCACTACATTAATTTGTTTGAATTTAAACTATTTTAAATAATTATTACAAAATATTGTAACATTTGACGTTATATTTACGCAGTCACGGATTTACACCAAACCTACTTCATTCGACGTATATTGCTAAGGTTGCTAAATCCTTATTGGTTAATTGATAATTATAAAATATTTATTCAGAATAAAATTGTAAAATAAAACAGTTGTAACATCCATAATTTAATTTCTATTCGATAATTGAGTATAATAATTGTCTTACAAGTTATATTTGTCTACACTTTAACCACATATGTAAACAGAGTATATATCGTTACTCAGAATGAGGTAGTCTACTGTGCAGAAAAGAACTTTCCAGCACAGAAACGTCACTTTTCTGCACACTAATGTCATATATCATATACGGTGAGAAAATGTCAAGTTTCTTAACATAAAACTGTGCAGAAAATGCATTTTGAATAGTGGTTGTAGAAAAAGAATTTATTAAGCTACTTCAAATGTAGCTGTAATTCTGCACCAAAATTTTAAAGCAAAACTTACATTTGACATTCTATTTATTTGATAACGTCAAATTTTATAATATAACCCGTGATCGGAGCAGTAGCTACTTTCTGTCACTTGCTGTTGCGTTTAGTAAATTTCTGACTTATTTCGTATGCTTTAAATGATGACGCACGGGTAAAGAACCCTTGACTCAACTGTATGGAATGTATTATTCACATATTGTGAAATGTATAATTTTATAAAAATATAAAATCAGACTTTGGTGTCAGTTTTGAGAGTAAACTGAATGTAAGACAAAATACTTACCATTTCGGGATAGTATCATAAGGTTTTTTCTGATTTTTGATCGTGATTTACTATGGAATCACTAGCACGAGAATTTTACTGTCACCATTTCATGTGATCGTCTATTTAAAGACAAATCACATGTTATGATTTTTGTGACGGATATTCTTAAGTTAAAGTTGATTTCACGGAATCGAATGAACTATCTTTCAATAAAGTTGTCAAAGGAACGCAACTCATAAATATTGGCAATATCATTTTAAAGACTTCTACTTTAAAACATACTATACGTCCCCGAAAATAGTGCATTCCTTTAAGGTATGGATATAATACACAATATAGAATAAAAAAGTCCTATAACATTTTTTCCTAAAGTTAACCATTTCAAAAAAAAATTACATTGTTCTCCATATAAGCGAACTTTTATTTTCATAAAATTACATAATTTGGCATCACTGTACAAGAACTGTTGTTGACACCAAAAAGTAGGTCAGAAAGGTAGACACCTGCAAAATAATTATACCACCCCATGTTTGACAATCAAACAACCCAAGAATTTGTTTGTTTGTTGAGGAGGAAGACAGGGTTTAATGTAAATACTAAAGGCCCATGCTGCAACTATTTTTGAATTCTGATTGTCTGTCTTCAGATTTTTGTATACATAGTTGTCAGATTTCAATTTGCATACCAAAATGTATTTTGATTTTTTGGCTAAACGGTTGAATTTAGAAAAAAATGTTATAAGACTTTTTTGCTCTACATGGCGCATTCTACCTATACCTTTAAGGAACGCACTATTTTCGGGGACACCCTGTATATGTCTGAATTGCCGATATGAATGAGTCAGATTAAATAAAATTCTTAGAAGAATTTTTTTACTAAGCAACACAATTTGTTTAAGTTACTAATACTTTGTATTTCAATAACGACCTCCGAAGTAGAAGTTAAAACGTCAATAAAAAATATTCAAGTTAAATTGTGGCTTATTTTCCAATTAGAATAGTAAATTACATAAATGCCACAAAGAAATAGCTTCAGAATAATATTAAGAAACCATGTTTTGATTGGAGAATTTAAATCGTATTTCCTAAAACGATTAAATCTTATTACAAACAACCTTAACCTGAATGGCCCACACCCCCTTCCCATCCCGGCAAAATCCGTCATAAACTTGATCTTTTCCCGAAATCGAGAGCAGGTCTTTCCGGGACTCTCTCGCCCTACTTGCGTACGAAATTTTGGGAAAAATGGGTCAGTGTGTCAGCGGCACGCCTCCCGATGCAGTTGGGAATTCGGGAAGTAGGTCAGGGTCGCGGCCTTGGCACATATATCCTCTTCAAGCGGCTCTTTCAGTACAATTTGTCGATTTCGAGAAGTTACATTACGAAATGCAGCTTCAAAGGAGGTTTGGGATGAATTTTGTGTCATTTGGATGATCCAGTTTAATTGAAATATTGTGCGCGGTTTATGCCTAAAAAGATGCTTAGAAACGGAATATACCGACTACATTTTTTTTATTTCTACTGCACCAAACCTTTTACCTTTTTTATTCGATTCTATATATTTTTCGAAGTTCAAATGTATTTTTTTTAATTTTTCTAACTTTGTTATTAAAAAATATCTTATAACAAAATAACAACTTCCCGAATAGCTTCAAATAAATTGAGACGTTATGGCATCGAAGTATAGTATATTGTACAAGTGAGAAAAAAGACATATTTCTCACGAGCGCAGAAGTTTGTTGGCACGAGGCGAGTGCCACAAATTAAGCGAGGGAGAACTCGTGTTGTACACTGTACTTTTTCTATGGATGCAGTTTTGCCAAGAGTTCAAACTTCAAAATTAAATAATTTAGGTGCTTTTAGGTATATAGTCCGTTCTTTAACGGTAAAATATTGCAAAACCTCTAAATTTTAAAGAACCGCTTGGATTGACATGAAATTTGGCATACACATAGCTAACAAGTCAAAGAAAAACGTGATATTGTGCCGATATGTGCTTTTGCCCTGGGGGTGGTTTTCACCCCCTCTTGAGGGTGAAAAAATTTTCGTCCAAAGAAAGTAAGGAAATGGATAAACTGGCTAATTTTAAGTAACTTTTGTTCTATAGAGTTTTTTCACTAAGTCAATACTTTTCGAGTTATTTGGCAGTGAATATGTTCATTTTTTCAACAAAATAACCACGCTTTTAGACGGTTTTTCGCAAATAACTCAAATAGTAAGTATTTTGTCGAAAAAACATTCTTAGCAAAAATATAGCCTGTAAAAAATTTAAAAAAATGGTGTATATATCACGTCTCTACACCTAGTAGAAGCAGAGTTATAGCTAATGAAAAATAAGTTCATATACGTCAAATTCCAAATGGAATACTTTAACGTGAAATAACCAAAAATGAAGCACATTTCGGGGAAAACTCATTACAACTTATTTAAAGTGTTTATAAAAAGCTTCATTTTTGTTTTATAAAAAAAAATTCTAGCATCAAAATTAAACAAGCTACGCTCAAAATAAAGTTAGTCCTTTCTGGCTTTGGTAAAAAAATCGAGAAAATCACCCCCTAATTAGTATCTTAAATGAACTTAATCGTTACAACTTCACAAGTTTCTTGACTCGTGTATATATTGTTTATATGATCTGTAAGTTTCATCGGTTCAAAGTCCTTATTATTGAAAGGGCTGTAGTTAAAAAGGTTGAACGAGTCACTGATCACGAATGTATGCAAATTTAGAAACACCAAATCTTAATAAATTTTTGTCTAACAGAAAAACAAAAAAATACATGATATTCAAAAAAGCAAATCTGACTATTTTTGTTTTTCGAGATTGTTGGTATCTCTAACAATTTTTAAGTTATTGTGAAAAATAGCATATTTTTCAAAATTTAAATTTTTAAAAATTTTACTTTGAAACCAATTTTTTTCAAAAATAAGCACTTGGAATCGATGAAACTTACAGATCATATAAACACAACATAAGTAAGATAATTTGTGGAGCGGTAACGATTAATTTCATTTAAGTTGCTAATTAGGGAGTGGCCTTCCCGATTTTCTTTTGCAAAAACAAAGGGGACCAACTTTATTTTGAGCGTAACTTGCTTAAATTTAATGTTAGAGACTTTTTGTAAAAACAGAAATAAAGCTTTTTTTAAACACTTTAAAAAAGTTATAATGGGTTTTCCCCAAAAAGTGCTTAATTTTTTGGATATTTCTCGTCGAAATATTCTATTTGAAATTTGGTGAATATGAATCTATATTTCATTGGCTATAACTCTGGTTCTACGAGATCCAGAGACCTAACGCGTACACCATTTTTTTTTTACTTTTTTATAGGTTATATTTTTGCTAAGAACGTTTTTTTCGACAAAATACTTACTTTTTGAGTTATTTGCGAAAATCCGTCTAAAAATGTGGTTATTTTGTTGAAAAATGAACATATTCACTCGCAAATAACTCGAAAAATGTTGACTTGGTGAAAATGCTCTATAGAACAAAAGTTACTTAGAATTAGTCAGTTTACCCATTTCCGGACTTATTTTGAACATATATTTTTTCACCCCAAAGAAGGGGTGAAAGTCACCCCCAGGGCAAAAGCACACATCGGCACAATATCACTTTTTTTCTTTGACATGTAAGCTATACGTATGCCAAATTTCATGTCAATCCAAGCGGTTCTTTAAAATTTAGAGCAAAAACCGTGAAATAATGGACTAATATTATATGCATAAATTGAAATAAAATACATATCTTCTTCTTCTTTAAGTACCGTGCCCAAATTTTTATGCGTGGGTAGCTTCCATAACAATTTGCCGATATCGTTCTCGATCTTGTGCGGCATGTAACAATTGATCTGCTGATAAGCCAGTCCATTGACGAAGGTTTCGGAGCCATGAATATTTCTTTCGACCAATTCCTCTTTTTCCGTCGATCTTTCCATTGACTATTAACTGCAGCATCCTGTATCTGCTACCTCTCATTATATGCCCCAGATATTCAAGTTTTCTCTTTTTTATCATCTTCATTAAGTCACCTTCACCTTGACCTACTCTGTTTAAGACTTCTCTGTTTGAATACATATACATGTAGGTAATTAATATTCTTAAAATTGTATACGTTATTTATTTAAAATTCAAATTAAGAGTTATTTTTGAACACTTTTGAAAGGTAATTCCTGGTAAGTTTTGCTTCAACACATTTTTTTTGACAGTATTAATTGTGTTTGTATTGTGCATGTTACCATGAAAACGACGATCATATATGGAAAAACGTAGGACAACCCGTGAGAATAAATCTTTCTCACTGCAATGGCCGACTTTTTTCACTGCATGAGAAATTTTTCGTTTTGAATGTATGTAAGTACTGAGAGAAGTTGCACATTGTATAGCATCCATAGAAAATAGTATATTGTACAACAAGTAAGAAAAAAGACAAATTTCTCACGAGCGCAGAAGTTTGTTGGCACGACCTGAGACACGAGGCGAGGGCAAATCAAGCGAGGGAGAAATATGTCATTTTTTCACGTGTTGTACACTGTACTTTTTCTATGGATGCGTTTTTGTCAAGAGTTCAAACTTCAAAATTAAATAATTTAGGTGCTTTTAGGTATATTATATGCCTAAATTGAAATAAAATACATATACAATATACACATGTAGATATTTAATATTCTTAATATTTATAGGTATACTATATTTATTTAAAATTATAATTAACAGTTATATTTAAACAGTTTTGAAACGTAATTCACGGTAAGTTTTGCTTCAACACATTTTGTTTAATAACAATAATTGTGTTTGTATTGTGCATGTTACCATGGAAACGACGATCATATGTATCAAAAACCGGCGGAGAACCCGCGAGAAAAAATATTTCTCACCGAAATTTTGCGCCTACTCTCTCAAAAACGCTCTTCTCTTACCTGAAGAGGGATCGCGTAAAGTTCGAAACATTGATGCTATAATATACTATGATTATTTTAAAAATCGACCTGTCCGAGCGTTTTTATGTGCTAAAAATAACTAAGTTAATAAGGGGGGGGGGGTAACACTTATTCCAGCGCACTGTATATGTATATGTATTTTATTTCAATATAAAATATAATATACCTAAAGCAGCTAAATTATTTAATTTTGAAGATACCATACTTACGATAAAATGATCTTGACATACATGAAGACCTTGTGTATTAACTGAAATATCTTAAACGTTTTTTCGGCATGCAACGGTAATCCAATAAATATTTTATTGTGGATTTTAATAGTTGTATTTTTACAAAATGGCACTAAACAACACCCAAGTGTTTTCTTCTATTTTCCATAGTAAACCTTCTTTCCTTTTCTTTAAAAACTGTATCAAACTCCAATCTCAACAAACTGGTATATACATATTATTACAATGACATAAGATAAATGTCATTAAAATATAAGTATAACCATAAACATAAATAAAGTATAATTATGTGACATCACGGTCATTTGAACTATTTTAAATACATAGAAGAGTTTAAATTTGTACTTCAAAGTTATTATGAGTTTTTAAAGCGTGAAATTTTGGAAATCTCATTTTTAAACAAAACTGAACATTATTATGTAATAAAACAAATGTGCAAGTTCCCTATTGATGATATTCAACCTTAGTTAGCAGCTGGATAATAACGAAAATTTAAATTCACCTCAACTTTTTCCTGTACACAAAGTGAAGTCACGTGTTCTATTGTGGAGAAATCGTAATGTTAACGAAACCCTTTCAAATTCGGATAAATTAATGTAATTCTGAAAATAGGTCACAGCCTGTATCCTTGACATACAAACTAGTTCGTATAGTTGTATATTTGACCCGTATTCTCTGCTCTGCGAATAAAATGTAATGCAGTTTTCTTTGGTTTTGGAATAACTGCAAAAACCTAAATAGAATTGTGGATAGAGCAACGTAAATCACTAATTACAAAAAATAAAATTAAAAGTATGGTTCAAATTGGTTTTAGAATAACAATACCTCTGTAACTTAACAAAACAGTATTATGTTTTATTCAACAAAAACAACATCAAGTCAACTCATAAAAATATATAAATTGCAGAAATTATTCTCTCTACACAGGGGAAAAATAAAAAACAAAAATGTAACAAAGTAGATAATATGAAGCTTTGGAAATCTAGGATATTGCAATTGTAGAAGTTATTTTAGTGAAGTGTTTAATCTGTTTCCACTATTGAGGACATTGATGGACTCAACATTAAACATAAAGATAACACCTATGAAGCTAAATATAGAACGGTAATAAATAAATTAAAAAACAGTTACAACAAAAAAGGTAATATTGTTAAGAAGATTTAATATTACCTAAGATTGAGATAATACAAAACTATCGAGGGAAGGTCAATAATTCCGTGACTTTTTGAATTTCCCGCCTCTTAATTGAAATGTCAACACTGCTGCTGTCAACAGGCAACTCTTACTTGACTTCTGCTGGCTTTTTTTACTGGCTGTTACATTGTGTGAAGGTTGTAAACCCTGCAGTAGCTGGTCCAGTTGATTTGATAATAAAATTTAATGGTTTCACCAAGTATTATATTAACTTATTTATAGTAACAAATACAATAACTAAATAATTGTCTTATTGGTACATCATATTTATATATTACTAGTTATCAAAGATAACGTAGATAGATACGTAGAGGGGTACGACAGGGTTGTATATTGTCACCGCTCTTGTTTAATATCTACAGCGAACAAATATGCCAAGAAGCTCTCTCATATGCAAACGAAGGGATAATAGTCAATGGAGAAGTTATCAATAACATTCGATATGCTGACGATACTGTGATAATGGCAAGAACAGCGGAAGATCTACAACATCTAGTTGAAAGTATGAATGAGATATGTAATAACTACGGCATAAGGATGAACGTCAAAAAAACCAAATATATGACCTTCAGTAAGAATCCAATAAATGACACTAGTATCACAATAAACGGTACCCAACTTGAAAAAGTAAACGAATACAAATACTTGGGAACCCTTATCAATGAAACAGGTGACCAAAATCACGAGATAAAAAGACGTATTGAAATTGCCAGGTCTACTTTTATAAAAATGAAAAAATTATTTTGTAATCGTGATATTAGTATTCATCTACGAATTAGAATGTTAAAATGCTATGTATTCAGTACTTTGCTCTACGGTGTTGAGTCATGGACTCTTAAACAGAGGAATATTAAAAATCTTGAAAGCTTTGAGATGTGGTGCTACCGCCGTATACTAAGAATAAGTTGGGTGGATAAAATTACAAATGAAGAAGTAATACGCAGAATAAATAACAAGCCAGAAGTTCTACTGAATATAAAAAAGAGAAAACTTGAATACTTAGGCCACCTGATGAGGGGACAAAAGTACACATTCCTACAAAACATAATGCAAGGAAAAATCCAAGGACGAAGAAATCCAGGCCGTAGAAGAATGTCCTGGATGAGAAATTTGAGAGAGTGGTTTGGCTGTACCACTAACGAATTGTTCAAAACAGCAGTAAATAAAATTAGAATCGCCCTAATGATATCCAATCTCCGATAGGAGAGGCACTCAAAGAAGAAGAAGTTATCAAAGTAACCGTGTCTTTTGCAATGTTATCGGGTCGCTTAATGCGTGTGTTTATGTAACGTTGCTCAGCGTATTTTTATTTACTTTTGAAGATCAAGAAACTAATCTAATTTCAGATTATGATTTCACATGAGAAAATCATTTGGATTATTTTCGAGAATTTCTGAGATGTATCATTATTTCGCGTTTTTTTTTTTTTGGTTGATCGATAAAACCTGTTATGGGTTAATTATCTTGGCACATTCTCATCATCTTGTACTATAGTTCATTCGCTTTCAAGATGAGCTAATAAGCCAGTCTCAGATGCCTGATTCGTGGGTTTTTTACGGTTTGTGTCGTCTCAGCTTGTCTTGAGAAAAACCCACGAATCAGGCGTCTGAAACTGGCGTCTTAGTTCATCTTGAAAGCGAATGAACTACACTCAGGTGCAAAAAAATCGATCCACTGAAAATTTGGTCATTTTTGGTGTCTCGAATTTCCTAAACGTGTTGTCCGATTTAAGTGACTTTTTTAATATTATAAAACCTTATTCATTAACAATATCGCTGTAATAATATATAGTCTCAGGTTTTCAAAACATTCTGGTTTTAGATTCATTCGCTTATGTTGGATAATAAAAAATTTAGGTACTTTAACAACTGGCCGTGCTCGTCATCAGTACAGGGTGTTTCTAAATAAGTGCGGCAAACTTTAAGGGGTACTGTTATATGAGAAAATAATGACAGTTTGGTTTATAATCATATGTCCGCAAAGGCTTCGTTTCCGAGATACGGGATGTTCAATTTTTTTTTCAAACTGACGATTTATTTATTGCTTTAAAACCAGTTAATATATGCAAATCAAATTTGGTGGGTTTTAAGACGTAGTTATTGCACATTTTTTGACGTACAATTAAGAATTTTATGTTCACCATTGGCGTGCATACGGGTAATATGATCGGTCATAATACCCGTATGCACGCTAATGGTGAGTATTAAATTCTTAATTGTATGTCAAAAAATGTGCAATATCTTCGTCTTACAACCCACCAAATTTGATTTGCATATCTCAACTGGTTTTAAAGCAATAAATAAATCGTCAGTTTGGAAAAAAAAATGAACATCCCGTATCTCGGAAACGAAGCCTTTGAGGACATATGATTATAAAGCAAACTGTCACTATTTTCATGTTTAAAATTACCCCTTAAAGTTTACCGCACTTATTTCAAAACACCCTGTACTGATGACGAACATGGCCAGTTGTTAAAGTACTTAACTTTTTTATCATCCAACATAAGCAAATGAATCTTAAAATAGAATGTTAAGAAAACCTGAGGCTATAGTTGGCTTTTAATTTCAGCATTTTATAAACGCTAGAATAGTCCACAGGGTGATGCGAACTTTGAGAAAAAAACAGTTTGATTCGTACACCCGGTATACAATGACAGTTTACCTATCTAGCAACAATATTATTACAGCGATATTGTTAATAAATAAGGCTATAACATGGTAAAAAATCACTTAAATCGGACAACAGGTTTAGGAAATTCGAGACATCAAAAATGACCATATTTTCAGTGAATCGATTTTTTTGACCCGAGTGTATATTGTGTTTATTGAAATCATCGTATAACGTGTTCTCTTCAACCTTTCTTTATTTTATTTTTTTTTGTTTGCAGGTAATTGTTGCTGTGAATATTGAAGCAATAACTAAACTATTAGGAGTGTAACCGTTGGGTCTGTAGGATATATTACCAAAGAATTATTTATTTTCACATTAAACCTTTCACATGTTGAAAACCATCATTCATCTTTAAGCTACTGTAGGATAGAAATAAGTAGGATCACATATCTAGAATACTTTTTTTTTGTTTATTTAACATAAATATGTTTGTCAAAAAAATTCGAATTCTTTTTGTACTGTTTAGGGTTTCCAAGTTCTACTCTTATAATATGTATTTAACAGCATGTTTTTTTTTAAATACATATAAGGTTTGTGTTTACGTGATATGCTTACCGGACCTCCAATAAAAGGAATATATGCACAAAAATATAACAAAATTGTGAATATATATTATATTATAAATGGAATATAATAACAAAATTGAGGATAACACATAACCTTGTCTGACCCCTCTTTGAATGACAATTTTGTCTGTTTCTTTGCCGTCTACCAGAATGGAAGCGTCTTGATTCTAATATAGGAACCAATTAAAAGTTTCGAGATCTTTATCATCTATTCCAATCATTTATAGATACTCAAACAGCCTATCATGTTGGATCCTATCAAACGCCTTTTCAAAATCTATAAAGCAGGCGTAAATTGGTTTCTGTACTTCCCATGATCTTTGAAGTAATGTTAGCATTGAGAACAAAGCTTTCCTTGTTCCCAATCCTTCTCTGAAACCGAATTGTTTGTTTCCCATCGTTTCTTCACATTTCTGCTTAATTCTGTTAAGAATTATCTTGAGAAGCAATTTGAGAGAGTCAGTCATGAGACTGAAAATCTTTAGGCGATGAGGTATTTTGAGCTTTTCTTCACTTCATACATTTCAATAAAAAATATTTTGGACATTTGTCCAACTGGTTAAGTCGTAAACGAAAAGTGCTCAAATCGTCTTTTTGCAAACAATTGGCGGTTTGCGCCGCACCCATCCAATGCGCTCCTTTGTTGTTGACTTTTGCGCATATATTCTTTGTTGTAATACTTTATTTATTTTGTTGGGAAGTAGTTTGATGGACTTTTTGTTAACGTATAAATTTTATTTTTTTAATTTGTATTAATTATCATCCTCATTAGCATCGATAATTTATATACCATGGGAAAAATACCAATCACATTTAACTCATATCGATTTATTTTTAGTATCAATAAATATTATTATTTACAATAAGGGATTTACTTGTGTATTTCTACATTTGTTTATTTATATCTACCAGTTGTAGATGTATGCTGAAGGAATAGTTTAAAAAATATGGCTTACGAAATAAAATTTTCGAACCCAATATACTTTTTTTAATTTGGCATTTGGTTATTTACTATTTTTGTTAATGCATTTTATACCTGAGCAAACTTATTAAACAGATATGTTTAGTGTTTATTGGAGAATATTTTACATGTTTGGATTTTTCTTGAAAAAATTAAAGTTTTCTATTGTATGGTTATAGTAGGGGAGGACAGTATGCTAAATTTGCAGTTACTCGAGCGTTATGGGGACCTATTGGGATGTGAAGAGTAGGGCCTAAAACCATAAAAATTTAAGTTAGGTTTTCCATAAAGTGGGGACTTTCCATTTTTTAATTTAATTTTTCCATTTCCAACAATCGTTTTTTCCGATTATAACGCCATCTATCCATAATTCAAAAAAATGTCTCGAATAAAAGTTGCTTATTTTCACGTAAAGAAGTCAAATCTGCAATAAAAATTGGGGCATCCTACTTAAGATTTTAAAAGAACCCCCCACCCCACCTCCGTGGAGGTCGTGTTTGGTGTCACTAGATACATTTTTCAAAAATATTGAATACGTTTATTTTTTTGTTTTTCGATCTGATGTTCATTTCGCGAAATATAGCGGGGTTAGTATTTAAAATTTTTAAATTTACCCCCACCCCTCTCCGTTTGGGGGGTCGTGTCTGGTATCATTCGATAGATTTTTGAAAAATATTGAACACGTATTTTTAAGTTTTTCGGAATGTCATTCATTTCGCGAAATATTCGCTTTTTTCTTGTGAAACTTTGTGACTCACCCTTTTTCCTTACGCCCCGCTCAAATCGATATTTGAAATGTACACTGTTTTGCATGTACTTAACTTACCTTATCTTAAACTGACGATTTTGAGTTTTTCTAAGGATATTTTTTTTTTCGCCCCCCCTCCCCCCTGCATTAAGAGCCAATATATGGCAGAGGTACATTTACAGGGTACAAGGTTTCTCCCCATCTGATAATCTGACGCGCTCGAGTAACTGCAAAAATCCCCGCTTGGGCT
This sequence comes from Diabrotica virgifera virgifera, assembly GCF_917563875.1. NCBI lineage: Eukaryota > Metazoa > Arthropoda > Insecta > Coleoptera > Chrysomelidae > Diabrotica > Diabrotica virgifera. Next base: position 227,579,632 of record NC_065450.1, on the reverse strand, counting down.
CCCCTACCATTATAATTCACAATTTTTTAACCCTTTTTTGTCGTTAGAATTTTTTAGAGATTTTTTAACGAATGTAAATTAGTCCATGTGGTGAGACCGCTCCCGTCTGGAAAAATTTCTGATTCGGTTTCTTTTTAGTGGATTCCTATTCAAAAATGTTCTCTTTAACAAATCTGAAGGGTGCCGGCCGGAATTTTTGGGCAGAAATTGTTAAAACAATTTTTTTTAAACAAATACAAAAGATTACGTTTTTTGCTCCGGAACATATATTTTTAAGTTTTGTGGGTCATTCTATACAAAACAGGTATCTTGTAAATTTTCTCAAAAATTGATAGTTTTCGAGCTATAGGCGATTTAAAATCTGAAAAATGCGAAAATACGCATTTTCGAGGCTTAAAAACTCATATTTAAATTAATATTTTTGAGTTTGCCAGATACTTAAATTGAAGTTTAAACATTCAGCTTCAAGATTCTGAAGTGTGATCGCGCCTAACCTTAATTTAAACCGTTGGTTTGTAATGGACAGCCTAAGTCTGACGTCACAAATGTCACAAAATCGGGAGGAGCTTATATTGACTCCAAACAATTTTGTTTGTAACGTTAAATTGTCATAAGGAATTTTTCATTTATGTGCTTTGTGTGGCAAAATAAAACTTCATTTAGGTATTTCGTTTTGGTTAATTAAGAGCTTTTTATTCGTTTTTGCTCAGGTGGTTTTTATTCCTTAGTGGTTGAAAATAAACATAACCTCAAAACTGTTTACGTTCTTATCATTGCATTAAATTAACTCACCTGGACAAAAACGAATAAAAATCTCTTAACTGACACGTTTCTTTAACTAAATACCTAAATGAAAAGTCTTATTTTGTCACACAAACCACGTAAACAATAAATGAAAAATTCCTTATGAGTGTTTAACCTTATAAACAAAATTGTTTGGAGTCAAATATAAGCTCCTCCCAATTTTGTGAGGTCAAGACTTGGATGTCCATTGTTAAATTATGCACGTCCATCCGATTTTTTCTACTACTAATCTCCTATTTTTCTACGAAAAATATTTTTTCTAGATTCTTTGGGACATTGTAAATAAAATAAGTTTCTTGACTTTTTCTAAAAAGTTGATAGTTTTAAAGTTATAAGCGATTTAAAATCCGAAAATGCGTTTTTTTGGCACTTTTTGGATTTTAAATCGCTTATAACTTTAAAACTATTAACTTTTCAAAAAAATTTTAAGAAACTTGTTTTATTTAGAATATCCCAAAGAATCTAGAAAAAATATTTTTCGGAGGAAAATAGGAGATTTTTGAAATGGAGCGCGCCGCACCGGCAAAAAAATCGGATAAACACGTATGTTTAACAATTAAAAAACAACAGTACAAGTTAAGGTTAGTTTAATCTTCAATGTAAGTATGTGGCACCCTCAAAAATACTAATTTAAATATGAGTTTTTAAGCCTCGAAAATACGTATTTTCGCATTTTTCAGATTTTAAATCACCTATAAATCGAAAACTATCAATTTTTGAGAAAAATTACAAGATACCTTTTTGGTTTAGAATGATCCAAAAAACCTAAAAATATACGTTCCAGACCAAAAAAACGTGATCTTTTGTATATGTTTAAAAAAATTGTTTAAACAATTTCTGCCCAAAAATACCGCCCGACATTTTTGAATAGGAATCCACAAAGAAACCGAATCAGAAATTTTCTCAGACGGGAGCGGTCTCACCACATTGACTAAATGTTTTCTTCCTAGAATGAAAACCCGAATAACCAGCTTTTTAACTCTATTGAGGTCTCACTAAAGGACTTTCTATACGTATTTTCAGGAAATTTTTCTCACCATTCTGAGAGTGAATATCGAAATTATAACAGAATTTTGAAAATATTTCCAGTTTTTAATGATACCGGATTTTCCATGGTATCATGGTTTCCGAACTTATTATCCATCCTCTGGAATTGCTTTGTCTTTATAGTATACGTTCTTTGTAACCATCTTCTGAGACTTTGGATTTTGCCGGTTCTCAATAGTTTCTATGGCGAGCTTTGGATTAATGGATAATGTTTACCAAATCATATCAATAAGAGCAAATAAAAATAGGTCACAAAATTCAAAAAAAAAAAAAATTCGTAGCCCTGGTTTCTTTTTTAGGCGTATTATTCAATATAATTCACTTCAGAAGCATAATTTATATATTATGCAGTAATACTGTAGTTTAAAGTGGAATTAATTTGACTTTTATTGTGTGTGTTGATGTACTAAAATGTAATATGCAAGTAAAATACATTTTTGTAACTGATTGAAGCTGTATAGCAATAAATATTTGTAAGAATTGTGTTATCATTACATTTTCCTCAATTCTCGCTTGGGTCGTAGTGTTATTTGGTATTTAGTATTTTTTAACGGTCTCTATCAGGATTTACTAGTGTCAATATTTTCACTTACCAAAATTGTAATCATAGAGTCGTAATTTTCTTGAACATTTAAGGGTCAATCCAAGCCAAGTAGTCCAAAGGTGGTTACTTGACTATTTTTAATATTTTTTATTTTTCTACCTTTTAAACTTCAGTCTATAGAAAGTACAAAATTGCATTCATTTTATTTTTAAAAAATTTAGTTTGCCGATGACGGCCATTTTTGTTAAAGCGTGTCGATCATTTTCACGGAAAACATGGCTTCGCTCTTTAGCCAATATTTTTACTGAGGTTTGTCCTAGAACAATAAATCAAAAATCAAACGTTTTAGAAAAGTATGCTCTAAAAAACGGCCCCTAGCATTATTTAATTTCAAACTACCCTTAAGGCCTTAAATGAACCTCAAAGTTTGAAAAGGTAAACTGATAAAATTCAATTTTCAGCATTTTTTTTAACAGCATAAGGCAAGCCGATAATGGTTTGTAATTTTTTTTTGGAAAATACATATGTACATACTTTAAATGAAAAAAGTTTGAGCTTTGAGACTTAAGTAAATTTTTTCAAAAAAAAAACTCAAAAATGTAATTTTTTGAAAAATCTCAAAGTTTGACCCCTTATATCCCTGATGGGCACGGATGAAAAAATTTGAAATTTGACTAAATGTTAGCCACTAGCAAGTAGAATAAGAAGTAAAAATTTGGAGTTGCAGACTTACGTCATATAGGAGTTACAGGCCTGAAAAAATGGCCAAAAATCAAAATAGTCAAAATTTGAACGTTTGCGGGCAGGGGAATTAAAATTCAAATAAACTGTCTAATGAAATAAAAATTAATGTATTTTCACCAGATATCACAATGAATACAAATTTATACAGGGTGGGCCAAAAAAAGAGTCCACCTCGATATTTGGCAATAGTTAGCTATTAGATTTTAAGGAAATGCCGAAATAGGTCCATTTTTATTTTTATTGTCATCCAGATGGATGACGTCACTGACGATGACACGTCATGGAGACGTATGAAATATATATAAAAAAATTGTAATTTAAAAATAAAAATTGACCTGTTTCGGCATTCCCTTAAAATCCAATAACTGCAAATATCAAGGTGAACTATTTTCTTTGGCCCACCCTGTATAAATTTGTATTCGTTGTGAAATCTGGTGAAAATACATTAATTTTTAATTCCATTAGACAGTTTATTTGAATTTTAATTACCCTGCCCGCAAACGCTCAAATTTTGACCATTTTGATTTTTGAACATTTTTTCAGGCACTATATGAGGTAAGTCTGCACCAAATTTTTTCTCCTTATTCTACTTGCTAGTGGCTAACATTCAGCCGAATTTCAAATTTTTTCATCCGTGTCCATCAGAGATATAAGGGGTCAAACTTTGAGATTTTTCAAAAAATTACATTTTTGAGATTGTTTTTGAAAAAATTTACTCATGTCTCAAGGCTGAAACTTTTTTTATTTAAAGTATGTACGTATGTCTTTTGCAGAAAAAAAATTAAAAACCATTATCGGCTTGCCTTATTCTGTTAAAAAAATGCTGAAAATGGAATTTTATCAGTTTACCTTTTCAAACTTTGGGGTTCATTTAAGGCCTTAAGGATAGTTTGAAATTAAATAATGCTATGGGCCGTTTTGTAGAGCATACTTTTCTAAAAAGTTTGGTTTTTGATTTATTGTTCTAGGACAAACCTCTGTGAAAATATTGGCTAAAGAGCGAAGCCATGTTTTCCGTGAAAATGATCGATACGCTTTAACAAAAATGGCCGTCATCGGCAAACTAAATTTTAAAAAAATAAAATAAATGGAATTCTGTAGTCTCTATAGACTGAAGTTTAAAAGGTAGAAAAATAGAAAATATTAAAAATAGTCAAGCAACCAACTCAATTTATATTGGACCACTTGGCATGCAATGGATTGACCCTTAATGAAGTACGTAATTGTGGTAGAAGAATTCATGGGCTGTATACTAAGGTAACGAGCAATGATATGGAGATTTGGATACAAGTAAGTGAAAGAAAACAAAAAATATCTCATAGTCAACTTTTATTTCGTAATAATAAATAGTAAGTACATCAAAAAGGTATATATTTGATTCAGTCAGTAGATAAAATACTGTATATTGCATAGCCTACAAAGATTCTATAATGTACAGTTTTTTACTGATATGAACAAGGTTATTTTTTTACTGCCTACAGGGTGTACATAGCGATATATTACGTGCACTTCCAGTATACTAATAAATATGTGAGGTTAATCATCAAAATGTCATAAAACTGATGCATATCGATGGCATAGTATGAAAACCTATGTCGCACGACTGTGGGACAAAGAAAAATGTTTGTATTTAAGGTAGGCGTCTCTTTTTAATCGGCGGGGTTTATCCAGTGACGTTGAGTTTATCGTCCACGTGACTTTCCCACTGCCACCGATTTGATAAATCCCGCCGATTAGAAAGAGATGCCTACCCTAACTACGAACATTTTTCTCTGTCGCACAGTTTTAGATTGCAGCGCGCAGTCTACGTGTTATATGTATACCCCATTCCACGAATATACGACCCTCTTGGATTATCGCGACAACGAATATTTTACTGTGTAAAATATGAAGAACGAAAGTATGGTCTTTTCCATGAGCATTTTTCAGTGCGTCACAAATGATAGAAAAAAAAGGAAGTCCGTGATAATACACATTTATAACATTTATTCTAACATGACATTTTAGTTAAATCTGACAGATGTGACATTTTATTTGTAATCTGGCATAAAAACAAATCAATTGTGTTTATTGCATTTATAAAATGGTATTTTCTTTGATTTGTATAGTCTTATAAATTGTACAGATTATATTCGTAGATATATAATTCGTAAATAACTTTTTTTCGATTATAGCGCAATCTATCGACAACTAGAATAAATGTTATAAATGTCTGTAATCACCGACGTGCCTTTTTTCTGTCACATACAATTTAATTCGTTAAAAAGAAATCGAAAAACTGTGACGCACTGAAAGATGCTGATGAGAAAAAGAATAAATTCCAAATTATATTGTTGTTTATTGGAGTAATTATTAGAGCAAAATACTTTCTTACTTCTTATGCTACACACTAAAATATTCGTTATCGCGATAATCCAAAACAGACGTATATTCGTGGAATACACCATACATGCCTTCGTCTCGAAATTATAGTAATTTCATATCATTACGCCAACTCTGAATTTTGCTTAATTAGGGCGTAAATTGATATAAATAAATCTAAAATTAAATGGGAGTGTACGTGAGTCAAAGAGAGAAAAAATATGTTGTAAATTAAAAGTTCGTAATTTTTTTTTCAAGAGGCTTAATCCTATCTTATCTATAATAAAGTAGGTATAATTTGATCAGTCGCACAAAAGTATATTGTTCGTCTAACTGGCTTAGTTAACACCAGGAAACTATTTTCAATAGCCATTAGACTAATAGTAGTTATGAATGACAGTTTTATGAACTTCAATAATTTATGCTCTTGTTAATTAAAATTCAGAGTTGGCGCAATGATACAAAATCATTGTAATTTTAAGACGAATTATTAATGTAAATTTTATTGTACTCGAGGGACATTCTTTTTCCATAAGATGTGTACGGTGTCCTTTTTCACATATACTTTAGGCACAGTATAAAGAGGGACAGTAGAACCACTCTCCGAAAAATTGGAAGTAAAATCTGTAGTCGCGCATGGCGACCGCGCAATGTTCTTAGTCGCTTTTTCCCCACTCTCGCATTGCTATTCGCATATAAACGTACGGCTTTTAACAGGGAAAACCCGCATCCACCACTGGTGAATTACCAATTGCGTACTGCCGGTATTACTTCCTGAGATCAAAGCGCCGACAGAAGAGTGATTTTACTGTGGAACCTCTATATACTGTGCTTTAGCAGAAATTCAGTTTAAAGTCTTTCCTCTAAAAATGCCTCTAATATTTCTATTAGCATACTGGATCAGTTTCTACAATTAAACTATAAAAGAATCGTTATTTTTGTTTAAAATGGTATAAAATAAAAGAGCTTTTAATATTTCAGCTGAGGTTTTTAATGTAAAGAAATCTACTGTATAAAAGTATATACAATTAGTAACTTTTCATGTGTGTGATATATTCGAAACCAATATTATATTTGCCATCTACCATTGAAGAGGTTGCTCAAGCCATTAAAAAGTTTAAAAATAGTAAATCACCACATTTAAGATTGCCTTGGAAAAGGCACTCCGAGACACAAGGGAAGAGAAAAGAAAGTTGGAATACTTGGGTCACGTATGAGGCACAATAAATCAACGGAGTAACGAGGATGATCCTAAGGGAGGGGTTACAACTACTGGAGGGTGTCTGGGGGCATGGAATAGTAATGTTAAGCGTATAGAGCTCGAAGTACATCCCAATGGGGGGAGGGGGGTTATAACCCCCAAAACCCCCCTGGCTACGCCACTGCAATAAATATATAGTACTACAGTGAATTATCGAAGGAAAAATAGACAGCAGAAGAGGTCCAGACAGAAGGAGACATTCGTGGCTACAAAAATTGCACCTGCCGAACTAAACTTACGTGCATAGAAATCGGTCCACTTAAAAATTTGGTCATTTTTGATGTCTCATATTTCCTAAATCTATTGGCCGATTTAAGTGATTTTTTGAACATCTTATAGCCTGATTCTTTAACAATACTACTGTAATAATATTGTTGCTAAACAGGTAAATTTTCATTGTATACCGGGTCTACCAATTAAACTGTGTTTTTTCTCAAAGTTCGCATCACCCTGTGGAATATTATAGCATTTATAAAATACTGAAATTAAAACCCAACTATAGCCTCAGGTTTTCTTAACATTCTGTTTTTTGATTCATTCGTTTATGTTGGATAATAAAAAAGTTAGGTACTTTAACAACTAGACATGTTCTTCATCAATACACGGTGTTTCTAAATAAGTGCGACAAACTTTAAGGGGTAATTCTGCATGAAAAAATAATGGCAGTTGGCTTTATAAACGTATGTCCGCAAATGTTTCGTTTCCGAGATACGGGATGTTGAATTTTTTTTCAAATTGACGATTTACTTTATTGCTTTAAAGCAATAAAATAGATCGCCAGTTTGTAAGAAAAAATTCAACATCCCATATCTCGGAAACGAAGCATTCGCGGACATACCATTAAAAAGCAAACGGTCATTATTTTTTCATGCAGAATTACCCCTTAAAGTTTGTAGCACTTATTTAAAAATACCGTGTATTGATGAATAACATGTCTAGTTGTTAAAGTACCTAACTTTTTTATTATCCAACATAAACGAATGAATCAAACAACAGAATTAAAAAAAATCCTTTGTAAAAGGTATAAAATTTTATTAAAATCCCTTTAAAAGGCTACATCACAACAAAAGTTTTCGATTTTTATAGAAAATCATCATCAGTGTTAGATAAACTGGATGCTAGCTGAGCCACAAAAGAAAAATATCCGGGTAAAAACCCTTTAAATATAATATAGATGCGTTAAAAGTGCATACTTTAATAAAAAGCCTAATGATGGTCACATGGCAACTAGGATAATGCCCTAAGGTAATGTATTGAAATTTCCCAACACGTGGGATCCAAATTGAGTTATTTACATTTCAATGACTTAATGGCAACTGCAAATAACTCAATTTGGATCCCACGTGTTGGGAAATTTCAATACATTACCTTAGGGCATTATCCTAGTTGCCATGTGACCATCATTAGGCTTTTTATTAAAGTAGGCCTTTTTAACGCATCTATATTATATTTAAAGGGTTTTTACCCGGATATTTTTCTTTTGTGGCTCAGCTAGCATCCAGTTTATCTAACACTGATGATGATTTTTTATAAAAATCGAAAACGTTTTGTTGTGATGTAGCCCTTTAAAGGGATTTTAATAAAATTTTATACCTTTTACAAAATAATTTTTTCCAATTTTGTGACTGATGGTTTGATTGGTTCCAACAGTTTGATTGGTACACCCGGTATACAATGAAAATTTACCTGTTTAGCAACAATATTATTACAGTGGTATTGTTAAAGAATCAGGCTATAACATGTTAAAAAAATCACTTAAATTGGCCAACAGGTTTAGGAAATATGAAACATCAAAAATGACCAAATTTTTAACTGGCCCGATTTCTATGCACGTTCTATGCAAGTTTATTTAGATCTGCCGTAAAAGTCAGAATAACTATGTTAATGAAAAAATTTATTATTCTAAATGGGAAATTAGCCACAATTTAACTTAAAAAATGATTTTAGTGACGTTTCGACTTCCAACTGGGACGTCGTTATCAAAATACAAAATATGGGTGAAGTCGAGTTCGCTCCGCTTCGTTCAGGTATATTTTAGAAGGATACGAATTGGCTCCCGCATGAATGCGGGTAGGCTCTCATATAATCGCGGAAACATTAGACATTGTTGCCAAATCGTGTAATATTTATACTGCTTAGGAAATTTACATAGTGATATAGACTTTTTATAGGAAAATTATACTTTTAGACAAATACTTTTAGAGTTTGTTTTAGTTCAACATTGGCATATGTGGCAATTTTAACACAAATTATCGGTGTCGGCCGGTATGCGCTCGACCGTTTTGCGCTCTTACCTGAAATCGGCCGGTTTGCGCTCTACACTCTAATACCCGAAAGTTAAGTTAGGACCGAAGGGTTAGGTCTTCCTCCTTTCCCATAGATATTTCTAGGAAGGTACCAGTTTCTAACAAAAAGAGAAAATTTGAAAGAAGTGACAACGCTGGGTGATATGTTTAGGTAAAATAAATTTTGTCTATGGGAGCCAATTCGGACTCAACCTTTTTTAGTTCAGGTAAAATTCTTACCATTGGGAGCGAACTCGACCCCGTCCCAAAATATTAATCAGTAATATTGATTCGATAATTTTTATACCTAATATACCTATGTATTTTGGCTTTTTTCTCTCATAAAGATCTGATTTAAAGTACTTTCAAAAACAGCACATACATGAAAAGTCCGATCCAACATTTGGTGGAAATACGAAAAAATATAGTCCATAGTCAACAAATGTGTATAAAATAGTTGAAAATGTAAAGATACAGATTCCCACAATACAGTACAGAATTTACTTATCCGTATCTACACATTTTGATTCACCCTGTATCGTTCCTGCACAACCTAGAGTGGCTACTGTTTGACTATTTCTTTACTATGAGTTCATACAATTCAGCCCTACGATATTCTAACTAACTATGGAAGCCGTTACCTTATGTATATTACGGATAAATTTCCATTCGAAGGTCGTCAAAATATCGATTTATTAATCACAGCTCTTTGGTATGTAGAAAACTTTTAGAATGCGGAATATTTAGACGGTGGTGCACCTTATTTTTTCTTTCATAGTTTAGAATTTGTCCTTATAAATATTTTTGTGCTATTCTATTATAGTATTACTATTTAATAAAATGTTTTGGTAATTTTTTAATACTTACCGCGTTTACATTTTCAGAAAAAACAAGTATACACTATAGGAAGGAATTTAATGTAGGCATTGGTTTGGTTCGTCCACACCATTATGAATAACGATTTTTATTAAACTTTTATTTAGTTCAATAGTTTGCGTCAAATCTTTAGACGTTAATTTGAGTGCCTTTTCTCCAATTCAAATGAATGAAAATTTGCAGACATATGCATTCGCGGGAACAATACACGAATAATCAATAAATTTTTTTATGTTTATTAATTATTTAAATAAAAAAAAACGATTTTAATGGAAAATGCTCAAATTCTCTTGTTTTTTACAATGTAAAAACTTAAAACTTTTGCGGATTGTAGCTAATGATATGAACTATACATAATTTCACTTTTTACGTTAATTGTTTACGTTTAGCTTCATAAATAAACAATAAAGTTTCAAATTTTTTGCCGATTCCGACTGCTTTTCTTGTAAGTAGGTACATCATATGTTTTATACATATTTTAAGAAACATGATGATATAATTTAATATTTAAAAAGTGTAAGACTAAAAAGTAAAAAATAAAAAAATATGAAAAAAATAAGAAACGCTTTTCTTTAGTTACGAGTGACTAAAATTAAAAATATAAAAAAAATCAACTAAAAAGCAAAAAATAAAAGAAATTGAAAAAATCTAACACATTCGTTTAAGAAAAGCGTGGGGCGAAAACCTTTTATTCGATGAAGACGCGCCACGCTTTTCTTATACGAATGTGTTAGATTTTTTCAATTTTTTTTTTATTTTTTGCTTTTTAGTTGATTTTTTTTATATTTGTAATTTTAGTCACTCGTAACTAAAGAAAAGCGTTTCTTAAAAAAATTTTTTTTCATATTTTTTTTCTTATTTTTGTAGAGAATATTTGAATTTATTTTTCAATATTATAATTATTTATCAGTTTTTGGAACACTCCGTATATACGAGTAGGCAAATTTTTCAGTGAGTTAAACTATTCATTTTTATCTTTTTTCAAGAAAAAACCTTTTTTGTTTTATAATTGCATACCTACTCTTATTATTTGAGAAAGACACATTCGCCAACCAACTCTCTTAGTAAAACAGTCACCTACAACTCCGAAAAGTTTGTAGAAAATATAGTCCTCGCGAGTGACTTCTCCAACTCAGCAATAGCAGTACGAAGAATAGCAGGCCTGCTCAAGATTGTTCACCGAGAATTGACAAGGTAGGAAATCTTTCTATTACAAGTTACTTTAAGGTCTGTTTGTTTTTACTGTTATTTTTTTATTTTAAATTCACCCTATGGTATAATACCTACAGTCCACTTATACAGCTCACTGAGTTAGTAGTCTCCTACAAGAAATATTTAGGTATTGATTTTAAACGCTAGGAAGAGAGAAACATAGACATATTAGGTCCCCGAGATACCTTGTCGAAAGTTAAATAGTGGAAGTAACTTAAGAGGAGAGGTTCAACATTGTTGCCAAACTTATTGTTTTTACTTGACTTGTCTTTTTTAGCATTTGAAAAATGTGCAAAGACAATCAAATTTTGACGAATTGATTAAAATGATAGCGTACATGTCAGGTCGTGTTTTTGCTGCGTATGTTATTATTGGTCTGATGACTGTTTTCTAAATTATGCCTTTTATTTCTTTCCTGATATTTTTATTTCTCCATATTGTTTCATTCAGACAACCTGCGTCTATGTTTGCTCTATTCACTTGATCTTCCATTTCTGTTCCGAGTTTTCCGTAGCTAGATAGTGTGATCCCTCCAGCTCTAATTTACATCTTGGTATTTGCTGTTATAACCAAGCATTTTGTCTTTTTTGCGAAAATGAACATGTTAAATTTTAGGTGGTTATATTAAATCGGTGCAGCATACGCTGTAAATCATCTTCACTTTGAGAGATTAGTATTGCGTCGTCTGCATAGCAGATTATATTAAATTGTTTTTCTCTCATTTGGTATCCTTTTTAGTTTTTATTTATTTTTATTATTTCATCTATAATCAGGGTGAACAATAGAGCACTCAGGGAATCCCCCTTAACTGGTCTTAACCAATTCGTGGGATAAGAGTGTGAACTAAGTACAAAGTTCGTGTGACTACATTGAAAGGACAACATTTTTCTTTCCATTAAAGCTGTAAAAGAAAAAACGCCATGCGTTCAAAATGAACTGATATAATAAGACTTTAAACCTGTTTAAAACAACAAAAGATTCAAAACAAAGAAATAATGAAGAGTTCTAGTAGTAGAAAATAGATGTACGTGATAGTGTTATGATAAGTAACATCTATAGCCACATCTCGTTATTTAATAGCCACACCTCTTATATGAAGTGAAGAAGTTTTGGAGGTGAAGGAAGGATGTAGCATAGTGGAAGTATCTGTTGCTTTCTCTAAAACTGTCTTATTGTGGATGATATTAAGATGAAATCTTATACAAAAACTGAATATATGTTATAATAGCTACTTTTAATTTCGAGTCATTTACAGTAGACTCCCTCTATAACGAGAACTGAAGTGGCGGACTAATTACCTCGTTATAAGCGGATCTCATTATATCAGACAATAATAATATTGTGCATACCACATCCACTGAAATATTTTGATGACTCTTAGATAGTTTATTAGCTGTGGATGGTCAACCTCAACAATGAAACTTGGCCATCGTAAATTGTAAATTTCCTACAATATTCAATATCGGTCGATAGATAAACAGAAAGGAAGAAGTTTATTACAGGCGGTGGAGTTTAATACAGCACTGGTCTCGATAAACACACAGATGTTGGGAATTCCTGTATACAGGCACTTGGGGTATTTATTTATAGCATTACTGCGCTAAAAACAGGTAAAGAAACATATTCTTCGATTTCATTTTTCCTCGTTATAACCAAATATGCCTCGTTATGTAGGTGTTCAGTTCAATAGGAATTTCATGGGACAACTAGTGTACCTAGTTGCAATATCGTTCTAAATAAACCGCAAAGAACATTTTTGACAACTTTCAAATTCCAAAATATCCTTTTACAAGCTAACTACATATTATATGTATATACTAATTATTGCATGAAGCTAACAACTGATTGCATAAAAGCTGTTTCCTTTTCTATGTTTAATCACATCATTTGATAAGCATTTCGTATATACTTATTTTGAGGTTATGTATAGGTTACAATTAGATGACACCCGGAAAAACCGTCTAAAATATACTCCTCTAGAATTTCTCCGGGTATCTTAACAATACGTATGTTAACAATATTGATATACCATAATTAATTAACTTATTTCACCCGCAAGCATACGAGGTGAAGGTGAACAGTATGTTTTTAGAGTAGACACTGAAAGTTTTCATCTCCGATTTCGTTAAACCTTCATTGATTTTCATGAAAATTGGTGAGTAGTTAGAGGATACCTCAAGAAACAAAAGCGACATGGCGCTAACTTGCCCCAAAATCGATGGGAGTTCAACGAAATCGGAGGTCAAAACCTTTAGTGACTGCACTATATGTTTTTGTCGGGTTTTTAAGCGCATGATGGAAAATACTTTTATGGTGAGAAATTGTTAGACAAGCAGCTCAGAAACTTTTATAACTTATACTTTTATAAAAATATTACTATTAATAAACAGCTATTGTTTCTTAAGAGACCTGTTTCTCTTAACAACCTCAATAAGAGGTCATGAAAAGGTCATATTCTCACAAAATTGTTTAAGTATCTGACCTAGTGCTTAACAATTTCATTAAAATATAGATTTAGTCAACATTTGATATAAGTAAATTAAATTGTGTTATAAATATAGATCTTTTCTAATTAATATTTTTATCACAATATTAAACTGTACTGATACTGAATTAAAAATTTGATGAAATAGATTATCAATTAGCATTTCTTTGTTTACATTTTTCAAAGAGATACCAGCAATGGCAAAATATTCTTCATATCCTATTTATCTAAAGCCCTTTACTCCCACAATACTGGACATACTCTTCCTCATGCTTTTATTTCCCTCTTTCCTAATAGTCTAAAGTCTAAGAGGTCAACGTTTTCGAGAAAGAATTTTAAGATATATGATTCTTTAACCTTTGGATGACCAAGGGGGTAAATTTGGACCCCAGCGTATGTTTTTCTTAATAAATTAAAAAGTATTTTCAATTTTTAACTCATTATTTTTTTATTTGGCTTTAATATCATTCTAGATATCCTTATATTTTGAAATAAAAAAAATTCCCTATATTTTACGAATAAAAAATATATTCTGAAGTTGATGTTTAGTAAAATACCATCTATTATGTGGAATTCCAAGTAGTTTTACACTGCGCGTTATCAGAATCTATTTTTAGACTGTGGTGCCTGTTATGTACGAATCATGACATTCCTGTCTGCTACAGTTAGTCATTATTATTATTTCCTGGCGTATATTATTATAGTTTCTTAGTATTTTGTGTACATATAAGATATGGCCCGCAAATATCTTACTGAGGCTGAGTTACAGGAAATTGTTACTGCTAGCGACTTTTATGATGATATAGAAGATGAAATAGTATCAGTACCCACCATACTATATCTTGTATGTTACAGAGATCTCTTATTCTGTCTCTCAGTGTTTTCCCAGTTATTAACCTCAACGCTCTCATTTCTGATGTTCTCAGTATCCTCTTGGTTTCTGCTGTGTCACATCTTGTTTCTATCGCGTACGTCATGATCGGTCTTACACATGATTTGTATATGCGTACTTTCCCTTCCAGCCTCATCTCTTTGTTTCTCCAAATGACATCCCTCAGACATCCTGACTCGTAATTGGCTTTATTTGCTTTCTTTCGGACGCTCTCTTTAACATCTCCATAACTACATACTTCGATTCCCAGATATTGGAATCTCGAGACTTGTTCAATTAGTTCGTTGTTAATTAGTAATTTGCATCTTATGGGTTCCCTTAACACTACCAAGGATTTTGTCTTGGCTGTTGATATTTTCATGTTGTAGTTCTTTGCCACTGTACTGAAAGTTTGTGCCATTCGCTGTAGGTTATCCTCGTTATCGTAGATTAAGATTGCGTCGTCAGCATAACAGAGGATTTTTATTTGTTTTTCCGCCATCTTATATCCTTTTCCAGTACTTTTAATGTTTTCTATGATTTTGTCCATGACTAAATTAAAAAGTAATGGGCTCAAGCTATCCCCTTGTCTGATTCCCGAGTTGATTTCTACTTCCGATGTTAGTTCATTCTCGACTTTTATTCTGGTTTTGTTCTTCGTATTAATGTCTTTAATTATCTTTATCTCTTGGACTGATTTTTCTACTTTAGCAATCTTAGCACATCTTCCAATCTTACACAATCGAAGGCCTTAGTCAGATCTATAAAGCATTTAAATGCAGGTTTATTATATTCCAGTGCTTTCTCAGCAATTTGTCTGGCTATGAATATGACGTCTATTGTGGACCTATTTTTCCGAACACCTTGTTGTTTCTCACTAATTGTGTATTCTTCATTTATTTTATTTGCAAGTATTTTTGTTAAGAGTTGTGCTCAGCAAGGTGATGGTACGGTAGTTGGTAAGGTCTTTGCTGTTTCCTCTCTTGTGTATAGGTATTGTTATACTCGTCCTCCACTGGTCTAGTACACGCTGGCTACATATTATTTCTTGAAAGAGGATCTCTTTGTTTTCGATTAAGGTTTCTCCTCCGTATTTCAGGAGTTCATTTGGTATCCCATCGGGTCCTGGTGCTTTTCTGTTTTTTAATTTACGTATGTTATTCCTCATTTCTTCTTTTGTGATTTCTAGTTCTGTGTCTATGTTGGATTCGTCTTCATTTCCTGTTTCTTCCTCTTCTTCAGGCATTATAATATCTTCCTTATATAGTTCTTCTATATAGGCGGTCCATTGTTCTGCTTCTATTTTATTTAAACTTCTATATTCGTTAATGGGTTTTTTCCTATTTTTTAGTATTTTCCAAACTTTTCTTTGCGCCCCATACAAATCGTGTTCCATTTCTTTGGTAAAGCGTGTCCAATATTCCCTTTTTATATTTCTTATCTTAGAATTGATGTAATTTCTTGTATCTCTGTATTGTTGGTAATTGTTTTGTGTTTTGTTAGTGCAATATTGTAGGTATGATTTCCTCTTTTCATACGCTAGATCTCTTATTTCAGTATTGAACTAGGGCTTTGATATTTTTGTTGCATTCAGGTTAATTTTTCTGACTTCTATGCTTTCCTTTTGCGGCTTGTAATATATTATATTCTATTTTTGCCCATGTCTCATTTACTCTTTCACCTGTTGTTACTGGGTTTATCTCAAATCTTTGTTCTAAACGTCTTTTATACAGCCATTTTGTGTTTTGGTTCTCTAGAGACTCGATGTTTAGTTTTTCGAAGTACTTGGGTGGTTTTTTCTTATATAATATTGTTGCTTTATATATTTTGACTTTGCTTTCAGTATTTAGGTATTTGTTCTTCCATACGATTTCTTTCAGGCATCCCGAGATTCTAGCTGCTTTCATTGTTTGTTCTCTGACCTCTTTTGAGAAACTTCCATGGCTTGTTATTTCCGCCAAGATATTTTAAGTGATTCACCTGTTCCACAGTTTTGGAGTCAATTTCCAATTTGCATCTTATCGGTTCTTTGGAAATTACTAGGCACTTTGTCTTCTCGGTGTTGATGAGCATATTTAGTTCTTTAGCTTTAGTATTAAATGCATGCAGTAGCCTTTGGAGATTGCCTTCAGAATCGGCGATAAGGACAGCGTCGTCAGCGTAGCAAACGACTCTAAAGAATGTGTTACCCATCTTAAATCCAGCTGTTGCAAAAAGTCTGTTGATATTTCAACAATACTTATATAAAGTTGTGAGACTGTAACAAGAAGATTAAAAATTTAGAAGAAAAGATCTATACTTTGATCCAACAGTGATAAAATACATCTATTATAATTTCCTAGTACATTTCTGTAAAAATAAAAGGAAAAATGTAGTAAAATACTTTCTCTGAGTCCAGCTCATTTAAAAAAATCAGTCAAATAAACTATAAAAGTAGGTATTTGGTAAAATTTCATATATAAAAATAGACGTAACGAAATTTTTGAACACCAAACCTGAAACGAAATCTACGAAAGTCTTTCTAGTGCCCTATTTCGTATAGAATTAACACTGAGGTAGGTTGATACCAGATTTTGTTTCTTTTAGGTATAGAAGAGATCGAAGCTAAAGAAAATTTTGATTGTTTTTGAGCAAATAAATAATTACGTCTAAAAATGGCACAAAATTGGGCAAAATGTATAATATAGTAAAATAATAATATGATTCGACTAACTTTGACACGATAATGGCAGTTCTACTAGATATTAACAGTTTATATTTACTTCAAGAAATACTAAATTAACTGGGCTAAAATTATGCAAAATGTATGTAAAATAATAATATGACTCGACTAACTTTGACACGATAATGGCAGTTCTACTAGATATTAACATTTTATATTTACTTCAAGAAATACTAAATTAACTGATTATCAACTACATTCCTGGTCAAAAAAATCCGGACATTTTCATTTTGCTTGCTTTTTTAAATTTTTTTCCGTGTATAGTGGTTTTATTGGGGAGGAAGTAAAAATTAATAATAAAAAACGTTCATTCATAACAATAATAACGGTTCTCTTATATGTAGTAATTA